>NW_027210774.1:0-325000 GCF_029030835.1 Brachyistius frenatus | reverse complement strand
AATTTTCAGGCAAACTGAGGGAACAATTGTTCCTTTATACGTTTAAAATTCTGACACTTCTTAACCCCAATAAATCAGTTAAACAGCCGTGGGATTATCAAAAAATATCTTGTCTCATAGGGGTTGGGGTCTCTTAAAAATCTTGCATGCTGTCCAACCAGTTCAGAAATCAAACGTTGTTATAAAGTAGTTATTTCATAGAACCTCACACTGTCTCTCACCTCTGCATAGCTGCCCAGGTACAGTAATTTCAGGACAGGAGTTGAATACAGCTTTACTTTCCACACATGACTTTTTCATGACCTACTTGTTCCAAATACTGAGGGTTTTCATTCAAAATGATTTTGTTTATGAGATCAGAATATTGATATGACAAATGTATACTCCTGGAAACTGGCAAGGAAACATCTCTAGATTAGTCATTACTTTGTTGGTCTTTTCAAACTACAAAAACTCAAAGACCAATTACGGTTTTATGCTGATTTCCCGTCCAAAAAAAGCATTTTGCCCGAATATAGACACCGACTTGAAGATGGCACATTAACAAGAAATGGCATTACTGTTGATCAGCAACAGCCGATAACATTATGTGCCACCAGGGGTGTTTGCCATTGTAATCGGCAAAAGTGGTAGTCAATGAAAAAATATTGCACCCTAATGATTTCATTGTTAGTCTTAGCTAATGGAAAATACCCAGGAGTGATTAAGGGTGACAATAATAATAGAACGAATTGCAGATGCCAGGCGAATCTTTTTTTGCTCCCTTTTAAAACAGTCATTGCCCTTTAAACCAAAGTGACATGTTTCCATTCAATTTTAGCGGGAAAAAAAAAAAAAGAATAATCAGAACAATAAGACAATAAGAATAATCAGAACAAAGGCAAGAGGGTTCCGCACAGCTATGCTGCTTGAACCCCTAATAAAACCCACATATGGGTACATACAGACATACTGGAGGGACTGGGGTTAAACTCATGTGGATGCAAAACAGCAATGTGGGGGAAAAAAAACAACCATGAAGAGCGAGAGACATAGAGAGGAAGAGAGGGAGGGCAGTGTGCCTCTGTTTAAGACTTAGATATATGGGGCTGTAAAACCTCCTTAGCTCTCCCCAACAGTATTTACATACCATTCTAGTTGCCTGTTTGCTGGCTTTCTGCAGAGCTTCAAGGTCAAATGCATATAACTTATAGTCTTTAGTAAGAGAGAAAGGCAACATGAGATGCAATATACTGTACCAACTGTCTCTGCCTCTCCATTGCCGTATCGCATGAATTAATTGATAGTATAGGGAAGCATACGGTGTGTAAATCCCAAAGTGGTGAGTATATTTTAATCGGTCATATGGTGTGATGAGGTATGTGTCTGGGAATTTGCATGCGCGTGTTTGAGTGAGAGACAGAAAGAGAGAGAGAAAGACGAGGCGATGTCTGACACGCTTCAGTCTCCATCTACTGTATAAGGTCTGTGTGTACGCATTCTCATATTATTCACATTGAGAGAACATAATGGTCACGCGATCATTTTGGAGGGATTTAACTTCCATTTGGGGACAACAAGCTAGTCAATTACATTCATTGTTGGTGTTTGTTCAAGATGTGGGGCTTGCCCTGGTTATAGTTAAATGTTAGATTCACATTTTTTTTTTTTTTTTTTTTTTTTTTCAAATCCATCCTAATACAATATCGTTGTGGTGTGACTTTACTGTAACGTGATGAGACAAAATTCAAGTGTGTGCAAAAACACAAACAAAATGTTTGGCTAAAGCTAATATGAGGTGTCCCCAAAAAGTTCCAAGACTGCTTTCATTGCACATGAATGGAGCACAGCACAGTAATGGGCATGGAGCAGGGGGAAGCAATAACTTCTGTAAGTAAGTTCTCCAAGTTACATCACGTGATCAACATCAGCACCTGAGTTATACTCGTCTTTTGGACTACAGATACAATTTTGTGTCAAACTCGGGACAATGGCAAAATAGACTCTTGAAATTCCTCAGAAAGCCTTTTGCGGTGATGCAATGAGACAGACATTAAAGTAGCATAAGAGAAAATAAAAAGGGGCAGAAGGTCACTGTCAGAGTGACTGTAAGACCGAAGAAGTTGCGTCTGGTCGAGAGCCCAACCAGGTGGGTTTTCTTTGACACTCACTGGATTGTGGCCAACAGTAGTCACTTCGTAGTCACAAAAACAAATCTAACAGAGGTGTTGATGTTGATCAATACTTACTCACAAAGGTTATTGCTTTGCCCTCCTCTGTGCACATTACGGACCTACATTTGTGTACAACAGTCTCTGGACTGTTTCATCGCGCCTCCGAAGAAACTTTTATCTGAATAAGCCATATCAATTCCTACAAATCATGTAAAATCAAAATTGGGATTTCAAAGAGTAGAGTTTTTAGGTTACATGAGGAACAATTTTTGTGTTTTTTGGGGGGAAAATAATCACATTTTGAATTAACGAAATGATGAATGTTGGCCATTAGCCTACATGCATGCAACTATGAGAATGAAGATATAGATGAGGGAGACTGCTTAAGCCTCATTAGCTTCAGCTTTCAATGCATTTTTGCATACAACAAGGGCTGTGTAGCTGCGTTATTGATGTTACACATTAGTGAGTAATGTATTAATTTAAGTCAGTGTAACAACCTCCTAATTGACAAAAAGAAGTTTGCATGCTGTGCGTGTTGCATGCGTGCTTTGTTTCTGTGCATCCCAAGTCCATCACTTTCTGGTCTTTGGGACAACAGTAAAAGCTGTCCCTCAGCAGCCATGAATTTACAGCCCTTGTAAACACCACTCTGCTCCCCTTCCTCTGCTTCCCTTATTCCCTCCTCTCCCTACCACTCCACCGTTTCTAACAGCACTATGCATATTGGAAACCTGGATTAAACCCAAAAGCCAACTCTAACTTTGTCTTCCCTCCCTTCCTCTGTCATTTATTTTATCTCTCCCAAACACTCACCTTCTCTATCACACGCTCTTTCACAAACACGGGCATTGTTGCTGCTACTTCAAGTTGACAAATTGGTCCAAGAAAATGGAGTTGTCTAATTGATGAACTCCTTAAATAAATGGCATCATTTAGTAAACCTCTAATGACAGTTCTCTTTTATAGCATTCATTTTGTGTCTCACATTGGGAAACGCCCTCGGTGTGACCTCATCAAAAGCTCCTATTGCAGTCTCCCAGCTAGGATTGGCTCTAACTGAGCATGCTAGTGTCTCCCCCTTTGAATAGGGCTGACAGTTATTAAAAAAAACCTGTTCGCACAATGAGAAGAAGTTTCAACCAAACCTCTAGACCTAACTGTCTCTCCAGGATTTAGCTTAAGGGTCCAAAGACATAAGTGCAAACTTGGTCTCCAGGCGATTTGTTCTCTGTTTGTACGGTTTCTTGCGAGTTAATTTCTCTCACTCACCTGCCACTAAACAGTAGCGGGAGCTGCCGCCCATAAAGAGTAGCAATACTGTACTTCTCTAAGCTAACGCTAGCCACCCTTGTCTAACATTAGCTGTAGGGTAGCAATAATTTTCGAATCTAATGCTCACAGCTGTTGGGTCACCACATGAGGGATTCAAATGAGAGGCCTGGAAAGCCTGATTACAGCACATAGGCCCTTTCCGTGCAGCTCACGTTGCTGCAAGGAGAGATGGAACGAAATTTCAAGCATCCAGGCTTTTTTTTTTTTTCCAAGCCGGGGCCACAGTTCTTACACTTTGCTCGATGAGTAAACAGACTGTTGTCAATCTAAGAGGAGCTGATGGACAGCTGCAACTCTTATCACCTTCGGAAGGAAGACATGGATCACCGTTTTTGTTAATGAATGGGAAAAGATAACCGCTGCCACACGAAGAACCACTCCCTTTTCACCTGAAGTTGATTCCCCTGTTTCCTCCACTACCCCACAGAAACCAGTCGCTGTTTAACCCACCAACTGAGCAGCCTTACCACCTTTAAGCCTGAAGAGAAACTCCGGTGGATGTGCAGAATGGGCTCTCACACACATTACATTTGACACTGTAATGAGTTAATTGATCAAAGCAATATTGAGTAATGATCAATGTTTTCGCTATTGGTTGATTCATTTATTGAAAGTACTATTGATTCTGGATTGATGTAGCTGCTATCAATGAACCTGTTAACTTAGAATAATACTTATCATAGATTACTTTGGAAGTGATTGTGCTTAATTGTGCATATTAATTGTACTAACAGCTGGATTTGAAAGTCAGTGCACACCTTTATACCTTCACCGTTCCCTCAAGTGTTAATACATCTTAGGTATTGCCACTTGTAGGTGGACACCCTTTGAGACACAACCAACAGCCCTGCTTACAAGGACACTTCTAAATCCCCCTCTAAAGCAGAGGAGAAAACACTTGAGGGCCTGTCCCTGTACCAATAAAATATCAAGCTGGGACACTCACCAAATGTGTGTGGTCGGTCACCGTTTGAAACTCACCCAAGCCGCCCTTGAGTCTTCAGAGAATTGCACACACTAGACCTCAAAGTGTTCTGTCGCAAACTGGCGCGTCAGGCAAACTTGTCCCGCCATTACCCTGTGTTGGTTTCCGCAGCAGCTAGCCAACAACCAACGGACCTTCCTGTACCTCTGGTCCCTGACGGAGAACCTGGGCCGAGTTTGGCCAAACATCTCAAGACTTATGACCGGCTCTCACAAGATGTGATGACGATGACTTAGGTTCAGAGCTCCTCTTCACCAACGAAGATGAAGACAACAATCCATCATTGGCACCCTTGGGTCAAATTGCAAAACCCCCACCCTTGAGTGTGTCTCAGGCAGGTGTTGGGGACTCAGCATTACCCACAATGGATTTGGACTTGCAGGACATGTGCAAAGCTCAACAACTGCCTAAGGGCCTCTTCACTCCAGGACACTGACACGCTCAGTTCCAGCCCATCCTGGCAGGTAGAAGTACAATAGGAGCCTCGGATGAGGTCACGCTGAGTCTGTTTCCCAATGTGAGAATCGCTCATGCTATTCAGAGTACTGTGGCTATGTAAATATCCCATAGTTTTAAAGTTGCGACAGCCTGAAATACCAAACCTTTCAGCAAGGCCAAGTCTGCACCTCTCTGACATTTTACATCCTTTAACTCAGATTAGACACAGCTCACTCTAAATCAAAACCTTAACAAGCATATAGCAGCTTTTACAGGCCAAGGTTATATTTAGCTTATTGCCAGGTTTTTGATTGCACTGACATATTGCTTTTAAATTCGACGGTACTCGGTGTTAAAAGCACTGCTTTCTCACTTGAGTTATGTCCTCCTTCTTTTACCATTCAATGGTGTTTCTGTCTTTATTTAGCTGCTATACCTCTCCAAGCAAAGGGAAACAAACAAAAGCATTCAAGGGATCCAGTCAACATCAAGGGAATTAGGAAAAATGGATAGGGCTGCAGTGTGTCAGGTCTGGTTAGGTCCCCTTACAGAATGCATACTTTCTAAGAATACACATGTAACACGTCTGAGCTACCGCGGGGGTTCCTTGGGGACAGATGACGCGCTCAGTCAGACGTTCGGGTGTAAAATGCCTTTATTTGCCCGGCCCACACAACAATGTCTCTGTGCAAACGCTGTCTCTCGCCTCCTTCTCCCTGCTCCCCTTTATAGGGGAGAGCTCATCAGTTCACATCCAGCTCAGCTGCGCTCATCAGTTCATATTCGGCTCAGCTGTGCTCATCACACCTTCCCGGCACCGTTCCCTGAACCACTCCTCCCACTCTCTACCTCCTGCAACTGAGCTAACCACACCCCGCCACCACAACATACGACTACAAGTAGCTTCGTCCATTTTTATGTACAGTCTGCGATCACAACACAGGTGTTCCCTAGCATGTAGCTGCCTGTGAGTCCACAAATAACCATGTGTATATCTATGTTTATGAATGAATCAAACAAATTACATTGTGTCAATAATTTAGCTTTAGGTGTAAACAGGCTTTTTTTTCAACTTTGAATGAGCCCAGACTAGCTATGCTAAGCTAGGACTGTATATAGGTAATGCCAATTTGCATCATGCTCAACTGTAGTTTGTGTTTATTGCTAACACAACCTAGGATGGCAAAAATGATAAGCATTATACGTGACCAAATTCAGCATGCTAGTGTGAACCAAGGCCCCAGGAACAGCACTGGTCTGTGCAGTGATTTTGGCATAGTGACCAACGTCATGACTACGACTTCCATATTCATCACATGGTGCACACTGGCCCAGAAAGCATTTCCCTAAAAGAAATGATCAGAAAAGTAGCGGCTAAAGAAGTAAATAAATTCAACATATAAATAAGTTAAACCTACCCAGTATATATTTTCACGGTCTAAGTTCACTTAGTCTTGGGTGTAATTCCCATTGTTCATACCAGCCTTATGTCACACAAAACGTCTTAAGGGACGTATTGCTTAATAAAGATTTGGAAGCTTGGAAAAAATGCAGCCCTGTCATTCAATTGGTGGCAGTAGTGACCTTAAGGTTAACGAATCGAGCTTGTAAGTAGAAGTCGCCAGTCTCCCCAAACCAGCTTGAATAAATCTGGGTTGGGAAGTGTAAAAGCAACAGTTGCCCTTTCCTCATCACCACTACTGTTGTGCCCTTGAGCGCCCTTAACACCAATTCCCATAAAAGAGACCTTGCAGTGAAGCTACCCAGAATAAAAAATATACATTAGAAAATAATGTCACCAGTCTGCCTGGCTCAATGTTTGCTGCACCATACTGTTATGGCCAGTCAAATAGCCCACATTCCTGGTAGGATATCTTATTTACATTGTGATCATTGTGTCAAAACATAAACTAGCTGCCATGATAACTGTATTAAGTTTTAAATCTATAAGTGTTACTAAACCATTGTGCTGTGTTTTAGTGACACATTAATCTGTTTCTCCAAATATGAATGGTATTTTAATGTTTTACTGTTTCCTTAAAAAGCATGCCTCCACTAATGGAGTCTGCTGTGCTGTTTTAATGCTGGCCTGTTTTCGGTCTGAGTTTTCCATTAATTTGTTTTTTTAAATTTTCATTTCAATGGGATTTATTGACAGTGAAAATATCGAATAACATCGACATTAAACTTGACAAATGTATACTTTGTAAATTTGTAGAAAATGCTACAAATTCCATGTTGACACTGTACATACAGGACAGATCTGTATGCATTCCTTGATATTATCTACAGATGTTTGCAACGGGTTTAGCTGTGACCATGGTTCTGTACCTAGCAATCGTGAAATCTTAGTCTCTTGCAGCATATATACATGTTTGACCAACATGTGCTTTCTAATTGACCGTGACTCTGTGGTTTTGTGTGTGCTTATGTGTGTTTTTGTGTATTTACAGTGTGCTGTGGGAGCCCATGGGGGACGGCAAGCGTGTGATTTCATTGGCTGATAATCATGCGCTACTCTGGGACCTGGAGGAGAGCTCCACACAGGCCACAGTAAGACACACACAAATTGTAAACCACAGTGCATTCAGAGACGCACACCATATTATACAATAGCTAACTCATTATTTGATAACCACCATATCTCCTTGGTGTTATCGGACACACATATCCTCTGTCTGTGACAACAGCAGAGTGTCCACTATTCATTCTGTCTCATACACTTACACACACACACACACACACACACACACACACACACACACACACACACACACACACACACACACACACACACACACACACACACACACACACACACACACACACACACACACACACACACACAGTATCTGGGTAGATCTGAGCTGTGGTGCCTTTGAATATTTTCTGTTCAAGTCTCTCCCACTGTGGTAATAAGAGGGAAGATGTTCCGGCTCTCTTCATCGCTGCTTCCATGTTGTGTTTCGCCTGAAACATACAGAAATGTATGTGGCCACCGGGACATTATACCCAATTGTTGTGGTTTGAAGGTCTCATTGCAAAAATGTGGGTGATATGTGTACACTTCATAAATTTGTTCTGTATGTGTTGCTATTAGTTAGTTTCTACCAAGGACTGAACGTTACCCTGATTCTTATGCTTCTGCGGGTGAGTCCTTATTTCCCCAATTTTCCACAGTGGAGGCAGTGAGTGCATAATTGGCATCCACCAAAGAGTCAGACACATTTAGGGCAAATATATTGGGTTGAAATAAACTGCAATTTTCCTGTAAAATGTGTCTCACAGTCGGAATAGCAGTTCATCCCCAAAAGTGTTGGATGGGGTTGAGGTCAGCCAAATTTTTGACTTTGTTCTTGAAAACTGTCAGGTTGAAACAGAAAAGGGTCAAACACCAACTGTTGCCACAGAGTTGACTGTCAAAGTGTCCCCAGCCTGCAGAATTTACACTGTTGGCTTTTAATACACCAAAATAAAGGGGCTCACAATGAAACTGCAATGTGTGTAAATACTTTTGGTTGATTTGCTTTGTAGCTGTGTCCTTCCTAATGCAAGGTGAAGAGACTCTTCACTGTAAATTCCCCATTTCTAACCTGCCAACTTTGCACTTAAAATGCCCATTATGTATTTAAAGCCTCAAAATAATGGTGTGTTTCAGGTGTGCATGTATGCGAGCAAGAAGTAATAACGTGTGTGTGTGTGTGTGTGTGTGTGTGTGTGTGTGTGTGTGTGTGTGTGTGTGTGTGTGTGTGTGTGTGTGTGTGTGTGTGTGTGTGTGTGTGTGTGTGTGTGTGTGTGTCAGCCCATGCTTTCATGGGCGTGTGTGTGTTGTTCCATTAGAAGTCATGACTGATGGAGAATATAGATGAGTCATTAGTGATTCATGCACTCATTGAGGGATTCACATAAAGGGCAGCCTGGCCCCATACCTAATAATTACAAGTGTGTGTGTGTGTGTGTGTGTGTGTGTGTGTGTGTGTGTGTGTGTGTGTGTGTGTGTGTGTGTGTGTGTGTGTGTGTGTGTGTGTGTGTGTGTGTGTGTATACATTTGATCTCAGTAATCTGGCCCCTTCACTAGTGTGGATAAACACATGCACATGGCCGCCTCGCTTTCTCTGTCTCTTGTTGTCAAGTGTGTGTGTGTGTGCGCTGTGTCTGTTCTTAAATAATCGATTATCCTTCTTTCACATTCTACATTTACGCAATATTACACGAGAGGGTGTGCTTTAACGTGATCATTGGCACGACAGTGATGCGGTCAGGACCGAGGCGCTTGCGAGTGTAATATTTTGCGATTATACAACAAGTTACCATCTAATTCGCTCTCAAAATACAAAACTTTTATGTTAGTGTGATCTCCGTTTCCATGGCAATACATGGGGTATGACTAACAACTGGAAAACAATCAGTCGCGACAGTACAAGCGAATGTAATGTATGCAATGTTTACCACTCCAGTAGGCCGAGGCTTAGTAACGACACTAGCAACGGAGACGAGATCTAGTCCGTTTCATTGCTTTCTAGAGATGGTTTCTCAGACTGAATATATACAGCACATAGAACTACTAAACTGCTTAACTCGCTCAATCTGGTTGTAAGTAAGATATCCGCTGAAAAAAGATATTGATGGACTCATGTATTTTTTAAGATTTTAGCACCCTGTCATGTCTTAAAACAGAACCGGTCGAGCTAGCCGCCACTATCATTTTAAGTGCCCGACTATCCGTGGTACATAAAAGTGCTCAGAGCGACAAATAAGGACCAAAAGAGACCCGGTTTCACCAAATGTACCAAAAAAGTAAAACAACATTATACTGCATCTTGTATGAAATTCGATTCCAATTATATATTTCCAGCGAGAATGCGGAGTAATATTTCAAGTGATGAGCAGGATGTGCTTTATGGTGATTTGAGCACATTCCAAATGTACAGTTGACCAATCAGATCGCTGGGTCGGAACTACTTGTTGTATAATGAGTTTGGGGTGATCTCCAGGTTCCAGGTTGACTAATCTTGTTCCATCTGTGTTGGCAAAATGAAAAGGGTTTTATGACTGTTTTAAAATGTGTTGTGTTGACCATTTTACATAATTCACACATACATTCATTAATATTGCAAACCCTTACATATAATTTGCAGTGAGGTGGACATTTTGGTGGGAGGAAACCCCTTCCAGATCTCAAACCTTTTCTTTAATCGTGATTATTCGATTGTTTATTTGTCTATTGATTCATATGTGTGTTTTTTCGTAAGTACGGCGGTGGATCACAAACTGAACTCCAGGTTTCATTACTTGATCAAAATCAGCACCAGAGTTTCACAGGGTTTTGTGAGCAGTGGTTCAGGTGTGTCAGCGATTTGCTTACGCATCTGAAACTTGAGCAGAGAGAGCACATCAAAGTAATTCAGGTGCTGATTTTGATCAAGCGACAAAACTTGGCATAGTCATGGAGGGTATAGCTTCTTTGTTCTCTGTGCATGTGAAGCAGGAGCAGTCTCAGAACTTTCTGATCCACGCTTTTATGTGTGTCCATAAACTAAAAACAGGGAACGGTGACATTAAAGGATGTCTGTTAAACCAAAGGTAAAAAAAAAAAGTAGCATACCATAAAGTCTCAAAACAAAAAAAACAACTGGGGTGCATAAACATATAAATGGTGGTTTCTAATAGAAGCCTGGTTAAATAACACAAATAAAATTGTTACAAGGTAGAATTACCTTAGATATTCACTCCAGTAAAAGCAAACTTTTAACTTGTACCTTTGTATTGTACTTCAATTTGTGTCCCCCCAGAGCGAGTTAAGTCTTTGCATTGAATTTTTAGGCAAATTGCGCCACTTCTAAAGTTTGTTTTGGGTTTAGACACAGCACACTTTAATGTAACGATGAACAAACATTTCATTATTCAGCTGGCTGAGAACATGGCCAACCGCACTATTGTGTTCACATTGGAACGTGTTAATGTGTCGGATAAGCCAGATCTGGCGGTGCTAACCTCTCAAGAGTGAATATGTCAAACTGGCGTTTAAATAATTACATTTACTGTCTAAGGGAACTAATGTTAAATGACCCAAAATAAATGTGATCATTTTAATTGAACTTTTATTAACATGACATCATCAATGTGTGACAAGTACTCAAACATGAATGAATTTCTCTATTCCCTCATCGCTTGTGTCAGCACTTAGTGCGTTTAACATTTCAACATGTATTTGTTCAGTTTGAGATCAATTCAGTGTATCTTTTCTTGGCAACGTGTGTGTTCACGTTTTTGGTACCTCCTTACAACCTATTCTGGTCTAAACATTGACCTTGTCAGGACCTGTCATCCTCATAGGGATCAATGCCTTGTCCTAATGAGGCAAAAAGTCATTTGTGAGGTCTTAGTTCAGGTGAGGGGTGAACTGGGAATTGGGGTTAGGTTAAGGTTAGTGGCATGAAGTGGTAAAGGTTGGGGTTTGGGTAAGGCTGTTCACAATAAATGGAAGTCAATGCAATGTCCTAATAAGGACGGCTCCACAAACGTGTGTGTGTGTATGGTGCACACTAGAGGATTTTCAAATCTAAACCAATATTAAAAACCACAGAGATGTGCAGGGTGTTGATCCAATACTCTGACACAGACACTGGACAACGCAGCTATTAAATCCTGCATCAAGGGAGAAGGAGAGAGGTGGAAAGTAATGCGCAGGAAAGGAATATAATGAGAAAGGGAGGATAGAGAAAAAAGCAGCGATGAAGGCCCCTGCTGATTGGAAAGATGAAGATTAGGATGGAGAAAAAGCGAATATGGATAAAGGAAAGAGAGTGGGCTTGATGAGGAGAAAGGGAATGAGAAAGAGGAGAAAGAGCTTGGCAGCCAAGACAAATTCCTCCAGCGCTGATGAGAATGCTAATCTCCTGCTTTCCCTCCCTCCTCCCTATTTCCACTCTCCTCTCTCCCGTTCCTCTCTCCGTCTGTCAGAGGGAGATGTGTTCATCTCAAGCCATGTCCAGCTGCAGTGTGGATGTGTCTCTCTCTCAAGGGCCTGGCCTAGATTAGTGTGTGTGTGTGTGTGTGTGTGTGTGTGTGTGTGTGTGTGTGTGTGTGTGTGTGTGTGTGTGTGTGTGTGTGTGTGTGTGTGTGGGTGTGTGTGCACATGTAAAAAAGGGCCGTGTGTATAAGCGTAACAGTGTGCATTGTTTTGAAGGAAGATTTGTGTGTTTATGCGTGTGTGTCTACATGCGCATGGCTCATCAATTAGACTTGCTGGTAGAATTGAGTGAGAACATCTCCGCTGGCTCACAGAACACCCACACACCTCGCCTTGCACAACTGCTCACACAGGCACACACACACACACACACACACACACACACACACACACACACACACACACACACACCTTTATGCAGTGTAGAAGAAGCATAAATGCATGGCGATTTGACAGATAGCTTTGCATTAGTGCCGCTTGTGTCCTAAATGAACGTGTCCCCTAGTGTTGTGTGTACTGCCGATTTAGGGGCCCTAATTTGGTTAGTGCACTAATAAAGCTGGGAACCTGGGATGCACGAAGCTCTGGCTTTGCTGTCGTACCATTAGTGCATCAAGAGCCTTACTGCAGTCCTCCCACTGATCACGGAGTTTACGCAGCGACAGAAAGTCAGGGAACTGTGTCAGTTCTTTGAAGTATTCAGGGACTATCTGCAAACCTGAGAAATGTCTCACCTTGCAGTAAGATTGCAGAATATGTTGCACAGGTTGTTTTATACTTTGCTATAGTTGGTGTTTCTGCAACAAACCCTCCATCTCGAAGAAGCATGAGATGTCAGGACCCACCGAGTACAACCCTGAGCATTTTCCTTGATATAGTGCCTCTACCAGCTGTATGAAGTATAGGTGGCAAAATATAATTAAGAATCATTTATTAAAACTGTTACTGATTCATTTTTCAGTCAATCTAATCTAACCGATTAATCCCCACAAGTCCTCCAGTCTGAGAGATCATTTGTCCCTATACCTCTGAATACCATATGATCCATGGGAGCGTAATGTAACGTTTTTCACCTCCGATTGGTGTATGAATGGGCACTAAATGAACTCGGTAGGTTTAGGGAAAGCTTCGCATTTGGGTGAAGATAGAAGACCTTACTTGTCATTGTTCACGGTTAAAAAGAATGTGGTGTTTCGGTTGGAAACGAGAGTTCAACAGCTGCCTCCCATAATGAAGTCCAGTGTTTAGTTAACCTGTCCATCCACCACGACGTCCTCCTTACGCTGACTTTGTAGCTCCAGAACTTCGTCAGCAAAGCTCCTTTTTTTTTTTTTTTTTTTTTTTTTTTACTCATGTGATTACCACTGTTACAATGAAACATAACTAGGTCATATCAAGCTGCTTGCAAAGGCAACCAATAGAGTGATTCGCTGTTATTTTGAGTTGGTTTTCCCAACAGAATTCCCTTCACAATGGAAGCCTGACTGTGCCTGCTGAGAATGATATAAAACTAAAAATCTTGTCATGTATCCCTGTGTTAACTGCTCTTCTATTTCTTGGTAGCCTATGTAGCAAATGTATGTCCGAAACCTTTAAACATCCCTGTCCTTTCTTTTCCCGTAAAATATTTTGAGGACTCATCCTACACTCAAGGACATGTGTATATATATATGTGTATGTATATGTGCATGTACATGCATATTTATATACAAATGTAGTCAATCAAGTCTGATTAGGCGTGACTGCCAATAAATTGCACAAAGCTCCAATTGCCATCATTTGCTAATGTGTTGAAATTCAATCAAATCTCTCTTAAAGTGATGCCTTTCAATATTCAATTTCACCCAGACATCCATTGCATTACGAAAACGTCACCAAAGGATAAGGTTGAGAAGAGGTGTAGACATTTGTGAATTTTTT
This sequence comes from Brachyistius frenatus, assembly GCF_029030835.1. NCBI lineage: Eukaryota > Metazoa > Chordata > Actinopteri > Embiotocidae > Brachyistius > Brachyistius frenatus. The sequence continues at coordinate 311,196 of NW_027210774.1, read as the reverse complement.
TGCAAACATGTTTATATATGTTAGTAATCCACCATCACCTTTTCCTCAACCAATACTAATTCTGATAGTGTGTACCAATCTTATACCTAAAATATTAAAATCTGTATATCATCAAGTCATTGATATATTGGGCTTCAGAATCACTTCAGAACACACAGATTTGGCAACCCACTAAATGACTATGTACATTCATTCAACATAAACAACTTTTAAATTAAAAAACAACAACAACAACGTATGTTAATGTTGATAGTCACATTGGACAATACATAATTGAATTCGACAGGTCAGTAAAAATGTTATTACAAATTCAAAGGATCACATTGATGCTTCCCTAAAATCACATATTTGGGGTTGAAGATTTTATTAATATGAACAACCGTTACAGCAGGTACCAGATCTGAGCCAAGTCATCCCAGGCCAACAGTTACAATACTGGGGTAGCTATCAGGTGCAGGTCATCTAATGCTCACTAACTAATGTTAACCTGATGTTACAAATGTTTTAAAATATCATATAAAGTACCATTTTGAAGAAGCAGATGTCTTTTGTTTATGGAAGTCTTCTCTTTTAGTAAAGAACATATATAATAGAACAGTTGTGGAATTTTACATTAAGGACACAAATACCACCCTATATATATTATCTTCTACCCCTCCTCTGCCTCATTTCTTTCCCTCTTTTCTTTGGATTCCTTTCCTATCTTCCCCTTTTTACCCACTTTGTTCTCCTCCTCACTGCTTTTTTTTTTTTTTTATCTTCTTCTCAGGCTTCCTCTCTGCCTCCCTCCTGCTCAGTCAGCCTCCCTCTTCTCTTTTCTCTCCCCCTCTGTCCTCTCTTGCTGAAATAATGAGAGTGTACCAGGGAGCTGTGTGGTGACGGGGCGATCGATGATCCTTGCTCCAACAGGCAGAGATGGGAGAGAGAGTGAAATGGGAGAGGGAGGAAGATGAGGATAAAAACCTGCAGATAGAAAGCGGAGAAAAATGGACTAGTGTGGTGCTCCTTTTTAGAATTGTTAGATGCATCATAGTTTAAGGGAAAGATAATCATTTCCAAAGCCAGCTCGCTGAATTAATTGGATTCCATTTTTAAAGTAGCCTGATGAAGTGCTTTATAATTCAAAATCCTTGAAGCATTTTGACTTTGATTAATTTCACCTTCATTGTTGCCCTGTGAAATATATGTAGCAGGTTTGATAAATATCCAATGACAAGCATGTCGTCTTGTTTGAAGAGTCTTAAACGTTGCAATTTAACCTGACTGCCTTTCAGCTAAACTCCTTTAATTTTTGGATTCCAAAGACGTTACAATAAATTGAAATGAGTTTAAACTGCTTTGATTCAGCTTTCAACTCGAATCAGTCTTAAATGTTCTGCCGCTCATAGTCAACTTGACAGTTGATACAAAAGTAACCAAATGCACTAATTGATCTTTTGGTCACATGGGGGCAGCATTACAAGCTGAAAACACAACATCTGACATACCTCAAAAAGAATATGTCGAGCAATTTTGTCAAGCTGTTTTAGATATTTTCTAGCAACCACTACCACAAATTTTACGAGTGAAAATTACAGTTGGATGGCTACGTCACCCACAGATTACTGGTTAGGGCAAAATAAAATAAAACACACACACACACACACACACACACACACACACACACACACACACACACACACACACACACACACACACACACACACACACACACACACACACACACCAATGAGTCTGAAATGAACACAATGACTCACTAAAGCATTCAGTTTTCTATTCATTTTAATTTCAGTATGTGGACTAGTAAACAAAAATGGTGAGCTAAACGAGGCTAAAAAAGCTCTCCAGAAGAGGGGAACTGTAGAGCTTTGTGGGTGTTTTTGTGGGGTTGTTACTTGTTTCACATTACAGATTATGAACTGATTCATTCCTAATATAAAACTATTTGTTTAGAGCTGCCTTAAATTAGTATCGCGGACTGAATCAGACCAGATTTCATTGCAAATACACATTAATGACAGACTAAATAGAGAATATGTTGGCGTGAGTGTGCATGTTTTAACATGGTATAAATCGTCAGGCAGTTGGTGTGCCAGTAATGCCAAAAATATTACTACAGATTCATAATGAACAATTGCAGACTTGAGTGTGGCCTGCAGAGAAAATTACTTCTAATAAGGCCTCATTATGCTGATTGAATGCACTGTACTGGCGGAACCTGTCACAGATATTTGGATAAAATTCACCTCCATGCTCAGAGATGTTAATGAAGGTGTCATTGTCCTCCGCAGGTCTCCAGCACCGCCACCCTTGAGGGTAAAGGTCAACTGAGGTTCACCTCTGGCAAGTGGAGCCCCCACCACAACTGCAGCCAGCTTGCCACCGCAAATGACACCGCCATACGAGGCTGGGACCTTCGCACTATGAGGTGAGCTATTTTACCAAGGACTAGTCAGAAAATACAATATTCCAATACATTTTACAGTTTTATATCTTATTTAACATTTTCGAACCAGAGCCTTTTCTGCAAATCCTGATATGGATACTTTAATACTTTATTATTTAAGGGAAAGGCCTATTTTTCTTTTATTTTGTAGAGACCTCTTATCCTATTTCACTGTATTGATCATTTCTTTGGAAATTTGAAGACTTACAGTTTCCCCAGTTGATGAAAACACATCTGGTCAATAATGCTGCGCTGCCGTTAAGCCAGTGCCAGGAAGAAGAATTTAAAAGCACTGTTTGCTGGTAGTGGTGATTAAGAATTTAAACAGAAGACATTTTGTTACCTTTTTCTGCCACGTTTTTTTTGTAAAGCTTTGCCACTCAGTATTAAGGCACTTTTTATATTTTTCACGTACATCTGACTTACAGCCAGTTGGATGTTTAAACAGCCTGCATTACATCTGACAGAAGTGCGTCATGTACGATTCGTGGAAGTTAAACTCTCGGAGCTTAACCATTTCAGTGGGTGTTTACATATCATTACAAGACATTTTAATGCAGTACACAGACATATGCATTTAATTTGACTCATCATGCTGAGTGACAACATTTCAGTTTTAAATTAACCAGTGCAGGGAATGCTGTTGATAAAAGGCTACCAGTTGTTGCTTCTTGACGATGGCTCTTGGCCTAGACTCTGCCAAGAGCCAAAAAGTCTGGTATCAAGTAGTGAAAGCTGGCGTTGAATGCTCGATCACATTTCCTCTTTTAAAGAGAGCAGAGAAATGACATGCATTAAATATCTGGCAGGCCCAAAATTGAATCAGGGGTTCACTGCTGATGGCACCCAGGGACTTAACCACTCTGTGAAATATATTAAATCATATCCATCACAAGCACATTGCTAAAAAAAAACCAACATATTTGCTACATTTAGCTTCTCCATAGTATTCTACTAATAACAGTGCAATTTATCATAGAAAAAAAAAGCACACAATGCTAAAAAAATTTATGCAAATTCTGAGTTCTGTGTTTGTCCAGAAAATATGTGTAATGGACCGTCAGAAATGTCCAACTGGGATAATCTTTTCCTTGGAATTGTAATGCTATTTATTACCTGGTAGAGTTGTCTTGCTATAACTCATTTGGTTTACAGTCCTGTGGTCTTTCTTGAATTGAATGAAGTGCATTGTTATACTCGTGCAAGGCAGTGGAACATTAATGTTCCTGCTTGACATGGAACATGTGTACTACCACATATTAACCTTGTAACTGCAGGTTACCAGCAGCCCACCTTACAACCTCTAACTGTGTGTTTGTGCATGGATTGCAGCGTGTGTGTGTGTGTGTGTGTGTGTGTGTGTGTGTGTGTGTGTGTGTGTGTGTGTGTGTGTGTGTGTGTGTGTGTGTGTGTTTTGTTTGCATTTCCTGTGTTTGTGAGGTACTTGATGAGTGAGGTCAGCATGTGTGTACGTGTGGGCTGCGCTTCAGGAATAATAATCACCTCACAATCGATCGCCATGATAACAGCAAAGTGCCGAAGAGCTTGAGAGAGGCGCTCGGTGAAGGAGAGAGAGAGAAGGGAGAGTGAGAATGTATTTACAAGATGCGTATCACAGGCCCAGATAAGATAGTTGAATCATTGATATTACTCCCTGTCAGTCCCATAACAAATTAAAGAGTTCCTGCCCAACCCATTTTGGCCGTTCTCCTCCCGCTGCGCTATTTTGAAAGTTGCAACAGTGCTGATTTAGCTGTGGGCACAAAGAGAAGGAGGTGCTGGCAGTCCAAGGCTTGTTAGCAGAGACCACAGTCTCATCTCTGGTGAAAACACCCCCTTAATATCTGGAGGTACTGCAGCTGCAACCAGTAGAGGGTGTACAACGCTGTGGTTTTGAACAAAAATGTCAAAATTGTCTAACACTGGGATGACATTCTCATTTTTTGTCCATCTTTAGTACCCTACCATGCAGTTTCCTCCTTTTGTTTTTTCCCTTTAATAGCTCTAAGATTGGAAAATTATAATATTCCACACTACAGAACAGTATCACACATGTATTCCAGTTTGTTCCAGACATTTATAGAAGCAATTTCATGTTTATTGCTGGAATTTACAATCTCAAAACTGCATATTTAAGCACCCTTTTCAAATTTCTATCCCAAAATTTATCATGACACATTTGATGACATCATTGGAAACATTGAGATCCAACTAGAATAAAGAATGAAATAAAGTTGTTTGGTTTTAAAGAATGTTTAACTGAACAATCAGGTTTGCTGGTGAGAGGGTAAAAGATTGTGCATGAAAAAAAATGATTATGACCCCTAGTTGTGCCATCTGGTTGCCATAAATACAAAATTCTAGAGCAAAGTAAGAAGTGAGGTGGTCAGGATGGATGGATAATAATAATAAAATAATAATAATAAACTTTATTTGAATAGCACCTTTCATACAAGAAATGCAGCTCAAAGTGCTTTACAGCAAGAGCATTACATGCAGTGTTTCACATAAAAACAGATATAAAAACATAAAACAGATATAAAGGAACATTTAAAAATATAGAAAAGAAATGAGATATATAATGCCTATAAAAAGTATTCACCCCTCTTGGATGTTTCACCCTTTTGTTGCTTTTATACATGAATCATGGTCAATATAATTTGGCTTTTTTGACAAGCATTTGCAAAAAAAACAAAACTCTTTAATATCAAAGTGAAAACAGATTTTTACAAAATAATGTCAATTAATTAAAAATATAAAAGGTAAAGTAAATAATTGCATAAATATTCACCCCCTTCAGGTCAGTATTTAGTAGATGCAGTCGCAGCACTGAGTGTGTGTGGATATGTCTCAATCAGGCCGCCACATCTGGACACTGACATTTTTCTCCCTTCTTCCTTGCAAAACAGCTCAAGCTCTGTCAGGTTGCTCGGGGATCTGGCGTGAACAGCTCTTTTCAAGTCCAGCCACAAATTCTCGATTGGATTGAGATCTGGGCTTTGACTTGGCCGCTCCAGAACATTCACCTCGTTGTCTTTGAACCACTTCTGTGGAGCTTCTGCTGTATGCTCGGGGTCGTTGTCTCGCTGGAAAATCAATCTTCTCCCAAGTCGTAGTTCTCTTGCAGACGGAGTCAGATTATCCTCCAGGATTTGCCGATATTTTTCTGCATTCCTGTTCCCCTCTACCTTTACAAGTCTTCCAGGGCTTGCTGCTGAGAAGCATCCCCAGAGCATGATGCTGCCACCACCATGCTTCACGGTGGAGATGGTGTGTTTGTGGTGATGTGCAGTGTTCGGCGTTCGCCAAACATAGCATCTGGTCTGATGGCGAAAAAGCAAAATTTTTGTCTCATCAGACCAAAGAACCTTCTTCCAATTGACCTTGGAGTCTCCCACATGCCTTTGGGCGAATTCCAGGCGAGATTTCATGTGTGATTTTTGTCAACAGTGGCTTTCTCTTTGCCACTCTCCCATACAGCTTCGACTGGTGAAGAACCCGGGCAACAGTTGTTGTATGTACAGTCTGTCCCATCTGAGCCACTGAAGCTTTTACCTCCTTCAGAGTGGTCGTAGGTGTCTTGGTGGCCTCCCTCACCAGTCTTCTTCTCGCCCGGTCACTCAGTTTGTGAGGACGGATAGCTCTAGGCAGATTTAAACAAGTGCCATAGTCCTTCCATTTCTTAATGATGGATTTAACTGAACTCTGTGGGATGTCCAGTGAGTTGGAAATTTTTTTGCAGCCATCTCCTGACTTATACTTTCCAATGATCTTTTCTCTGAGTTGCTTGGAGTGTTCTTTTGTCTTCATGTTGCAATTGCAGCATGAATACTGATGAACCAGAGACTGGACCTCCCTGACAGGTGTTTTTATTCTACAATCACTTGACACACATCAACTGCACTCAGGTGATCTTCATTTCACTAATTGTGACACTGCTGGCATCAACTAGCTGGACCTCTGTTGAATTAGGTCAGTCACTTTAAAGGGGGTGAATATTTATGCAAACACTTATTTTACACTATATATTTTTAATTAATTGACATTAGTTTGTAAAAATCTGTTTTCACTTTGACATGAAAGAAGCTTTTTTTTTTTGCAAATTCTTGTCAAAAAAAAGCAAATTATATTGACCATGATTTCATGTATAAAAGCAACAAAAGGGTGAAACATCCAAGGGTTAGGGTGAATACTTTTTTTTTTATAGGCATCGTATAAGCACAGATCAAATGCATAAGAACATATAGAATGCAAGATAACCGCTAAAATGCATAAGAAACGGATACAATGCGTAAAATTAAACACAAATAGAGTAAAAATATAAAATAAGCAATATGCATTTTAAAGGTGCGGAAGTTCAAGTGCAAGAGAGCTTCAGGAGTTGCTAGTTAAACGCTAATGTGAAGAGCTTGAGGTTTCTTTTAAAAGTATTAACCGAGCTAGCTTCCCTGATATCTAACAGCTGATATCCACAGCTTTGGAGCATAGCTGACAAAAGCTGAATCTCCAATTTTCTTTGGGACTGTTGTTAAATAACCTTAACCACATGTAACCCAAATGACAAAGGACTGTTGTTTGTTTCCCATCATGAGTTTATGTAAAAGCCCGAAAAAAAAAAGATAAAAAGTAAAGAGTGAAATGTTACAAAAACTCCAAACAAGTGCAAAAGCTTCAGGTGAGGTCTGTGGTTTCTTTCTGTTTGTCCATTGGAGAGATTAACTGAATAAATCCCTGTAGCCTTCGTTACTCCTTCAATCCAAGGTTTCAGACAGACACAGACAGCAACCAAGGGCACAATGTGTAGTGTGTGTGTGTGTGTGTGTGTGTGTGTGTGTGTGTGTGTGTGTGTGTGTGTGTGTGTGTGTGTGTGTGTGTGTGTGTGTGTGTGTGTGTGTGCTTACACATGTGTGTTCATTAGTGCGTATCCGTGCACATGTGTGAAGAGGTTGCAATTGGAAAGCTTGCAAGTGTGAATGAGCTATGTGTCACGTGTGTGTGTGTGTGTGTGTGTGTGTGTGTGTGTGTGTGTGTGTGTGTGTGTGTGTGTGAAGAGGTGACTTGCTTGTGTTTTGCTTTTTGCCATGGGTACCTTTTTTACTTTTGTGTGTGCACGTGTGCGCGTGTGCGTGTGCGTGTGTGTGTGTGTGTGTGCATGTGTGTGTGCGTGTGTGTGTGTGTGTGTGTGTGTGTGTGTGTGTGTGTGTGTGTGTGTGTGTGTGTGTGTGTGTATATCCCACTTGTCCGTTTGTAAGTGTCTGTGGGATTTGTGTGTGTGTGTGTGTGTGTGTGTGCGTGTGTGTGTGTGTGTGCGTGTGTGTGTGTGTGTGTGTGTGTGTGTGTGTGTGTGTGTGTGTGTGTGTGTGTGTGTGTGTGTGTGTGTGTGTGTGTGTCCAGTTAGTGTGGCAGCTGTGTGATGGCAGACTCTCAGCACGCTCCACTGCTTCCTCAGATGACCTCTGAGGTGTCCCCTCACACCTGCACACACAAAAAAGGAAACAGGAAAGTACGCACACATAGCAAACACATTCTGCTCCGCTCACTCACGCGCACACACACACACACACACACACACACACACACACACACACACACACACACACACACACACACACACACACACACACACACACACACACACACACACACACACACACACACACACACACACCGAGTTGCGGGGCCTGTCACCCATTCTGCCAGCCCCAACACGGTTGCCCTGCTCTAAAATGAGGACAGGGAGTGCAGCCCAGCAGCAGCAGACGCCTCTAGTTAGTTATCTAACACCCTGGAGAGGAGCACAGTATCTGCAGCACCCTGTCTCCCAGACACACAGCATTTTTTTTTTTTTTTAAATACACAGATAACACTGCTTATAAAACATATATGGATCCTGTTCTACTTTGTACTGATGTAATATGCAGCATTATGCAAATTGTGGAATACTCCACTTTAATACTGAGGACAGATCGCAGTGTTTAATGGAAAATCCTGACACATTTTCACTTCTTCTCAGCCTGTCATTTTCTGTGTACCTTTGCTTTTACATTATTCAGAGACTAATCCCCGTTGTACAGGGCTGCTGTTGTGATGTTTTGGTCTGTTTCATCAATGTATTTTTGGAAATGCTTCGTTCAGTTAAACCACTGGTCATTTAAGTGCTTAGCAGCAATTTGAAGACTTTCTTTAACAATATGTGCAACATATTTTGTATATTTTGAGAAAGAAGACCATAACGTCTGTAACAAATATGACTTCATCACACAATATTAATTAAATATACAACAGATATAACAGATTTCTCAGTTTATATTGATGTTCATGCTAATGTTGGTATAGATATAGCCAAGTATTACGGAGACAGTTTACTGACTTTGTGATTCTTTCCTCCTTCCCTATACTTTTAATAATTAGACCTCTCAATGATTTAATTACACAAGTACAATTTGTTGTTACCTACTTGCGCTCCAATTACACTCACTGGTCACACAGGTCACCGAATGATGTTTCTTCAAAGAAACAGTGTGAAGGAGTTAGTGGCATTTAGTGGTGGGGTTGCAAATTTCAATGCATGTTGCAACCACTGAACACCCCTCATCTCATTTACATGCGCACAAACCAGCGCTCACAAAAAAAGTGTGTACATTCAGGTGCAGATTTTGATCGAGCGACCAAATTTGTAACACTTACTTGTACCTATTTGTTACTTATTTGTAACAGTGCTGCGCATCATTTGAGCACAGTAGGATCAGTTTTGGAACTTGTTATTGCACCATCGTGCAGCACTGCGCGCTTGTTTTTGGCTCTTTAGATGTTCAAGTTCAAGTTTTGTAGTCATTCTTACAATGATTTTTGAATTTGCAGGTATGGAATGACGTGACATAGTCAACCTATCACTGCGTTGTTTGGCCACTGTCAGCATATAAAACCTTTCAGTTTTTCAATAAGTTAAAAGGATATAGAAAAAGTTTGGAACCGGGGAAATTGTTGAGGAACATTGCAGGTCGGACATGTATATGCTATACATCAATTTGCACTACAGTGACAAATCTGTCAGTCACTTGAAATGCCTTTATAGAAAAAAGATGGAAGAAAAAACGATTTTGTTAGTGTGAAGGACCAACCGTCATCCATTCCTGACACACTTGGGGTGCTTTGAGCCTTTGAATAATTTTAGGCTAGCTAACAGGCATGTAGTACTAGCCATTGGGCATATAGCTCGCTCTCTCTCTTCTAAGTGTGTGTGTGTGTGTGGGGGGGGGGGGGGGGAGTGAGAGAGAGAGAGAGAGAGAGATGCCTGTCACTGGAGATGTACTTACTCTGTATCTCCTCTGAAATCCCTCTTGGACCCACAGTCCACAGTGAGGGGCAAGACGCACGCGCACACACACACACACACACACACACACACACACACACACACACACACACACACACACACACACACACACACACACGCACACGCGCACACACACACACACACACACACACACACACACACACACACACACACACACACGCGCACACACACACGCACACGCACAAGCACACACACACTGAGCTGTGTAATAGCTGTCAAGCCTGCAGCCATACCATGCACTGCAGGGTGCATACTGAAAAGCAATGCAGTGTTGCAGTGAAGCATGGATTCTCAACACCTTCCCTGTGGTGTGTATTTCTGTGTGAGTGTGAGTGAGAGAGAGAGAGAGAGAGAGAGAGAGAGAGAGAGAGAGAGAGAGAGAGAGACAGCGAGCAAGAGATAGAAAGAGAGTTAGCACAATGAGCAAAAATAGAAAGAGAGAGAGCGAGAGAGAGCATTGAAGAAGGTGAAATGATTGATAGTAGTGCTATTTGCTCCTTCACAATCCAGATTAAAAGCCAGCTGTCTGTTGGTAGAAAGACAGGAGCCAGACATAATCATAACTTCTCGTCTAGACTGACAACTAGGGCTCCTGATTAGACTGCATGCCACCTGCCCAAAATTGTGTCCACCTATTCAACAGATTTTGGCAGCGTTCAGTGTGCCATAATGATAGGATACCCAAGGTAAACCACTATTCAAAAGCCTTTGCCATTATATTTTATTCACATATGAATATGGCACTATTGTGCAAAAAGTGTTTAAGATGAAGAGCATCCATTTCTCATTCAAACAGGGATCATTGTTTAAAAATGTCGGCTGTTTTTGAAATAGTAGCCCTCCATATGTCACTGGTGGCATGTGGAGGGCTTTCGGTATTTATTGTTATACAATTAAAGGGGTCTTAGATTTGCACTTGCTGGATACAGACTACAAAATGTCCTAAAAAGCTAAACCATAATCCACTGTTGATCCATGAAAGACCTAGTAGAGATAATTACCGTGTACTCCAGTGTGGCACTAGTTAGTTAATAAAATGATGATAAAGGGTAATTCACAACTAGTGTGGATGTGTGTTTTGTTTTTTGTTTTTTTAATTAAACCAACAAATTAATGATATGCTATTTCTTGGCCATAGAAGTAAAGCAGGCAACTACAGGTCGGTGAGCCAATCAGCCAGACATTCTGCGATTTGCACATTGGAGATGATAAAGTCATTGTTTAGTCTTTTCTTTCTACCTTTGCTCTTGTGTTTGTAAATATTTGGTATCTTAACATTGATAGACACTAATTTAAAATCCAATCCAAAGTTTGACAGGGATGCCCTGCTTAGTTACAGTTGCTAAGCTACAATTGGACAACCACTGTTTTTCACTTTAAGACTTTTGATTCTGAATTAAGGCATATTTAAGTACAATACTGATGAAGTGATGATAATTAAATGAAAGGGGTATAACTTTTAATTTTATTATGAAAGTTTACTTAGTTATGATATTACTTTTTGTCATGTTGCTTTTTTTTTTTTTAGCACTTCATTTTAACCATTATAATCTCCATAATCATTTAGGCTGCTTGATGTAATGATCCCTTACTTTTATGCATGGGCTGACCCACCCCCCCACCCCAGTCTTTCTCCCTCCCTCCCTCCTTCTTTCCCTCACTCTACCTACCTGCCTGCCTTTCTCGCTCCCATCTTTCTCTTTCTCTGCCAGCACCATCTTAAAGCCACGTTTAATTTTGATCAGCAATGAAATGATTGCTCCCCTCTTTCGATTTTTCTTTTCTCCTCCTCCCTTCCCACAGTAGTTGTCATAGAAACAGAGAAGTGTGTGTGTGTGCGTGAGAGAGAGTGTGTGACCGTGAGCGTCTGTGTTCCAGTCGATCCCCTCAGCAGAGAGATTTATCACCCAGACTAAGCCAGGAGGGTGTATTTGTGTGAGATAGAGTACGTGTGTGTGTGTGTGTGTGTGTGTGTGTGTGTGTGTGTGTGTGTGTGTGTGTGTGTGTGTGTGTGTGTGTGTGTGTGTGTGTGTGTGTGTGTGTGTGTGTGTGTGTGTGTGCGCGCGCGCGCGCGCGCGCACTCTCCTGTTGTAGCTTCCTTCTCACACACCTTTATCTTCTTCTGTATTTACACACATAACAGTATTTCAGGGAGTGTTCCTTCCCAGTTTTATGTTTTTATCTGCGTGCACCTAACAGTGTGTGTAATAGGTCCCCTGTCCCCTCATCAGCCCCCCATCACACACACTCACACTCTCAGCCCTAGCTGGCTGGATGACTTTAGATTGAGAATGTTTGGTGGCTTAGGCTGACCACAACTCTAATCCTCTGCTCTCATACAAACATAAACACACACTTGCACACATACATGAAGTCCCAAGTCTCTCCTCTATTAGCATGGGCTGAGGGACTGTATGCGGATCTCTGTGTGTGTGTGTGTGTGTGTGTGTGTGTGTGTGTGTGTGTGTGTGTGTGTGTGTGTGTGTGTGTGTGTGTGTGTGTGTGTGTGTGTGTGTGTGTGTGTGTGTGTGTGTGTGTGTGTGCGCTTGCAGGGGATTGCTCAGAGACACCAGAGAGGGAAAGAGTGAAACTAACCCAATTTCCTGCTCCATTTCCTTTTCACGCGGCGGGCGCGTCCCATTCCACAGCGGGCCGGGTCGAACACCAGCTACCCTACAGCCTGGGGTCACGCCTTTTACCTCAGAGTCACACTTATGAGAGGAAGGGAGCACTGTAAATAAATCATGTGCCCCAGCTCCTAATTTCACGTGAAATTTCTATTTTGAATGAAATGAAAGTTCACCTAATTATCAAAGTTTACTAAGATTAGAATGCTGTTGGTTGATAAGTGCTTGTTTCAAATATTTAAATGACTTCTATTTGTTACTATCAGTGGCGCACGATACTGGTGTTGCATAAATACGACAAATGCATCAACCGTCCCTAGAGAAATTGCCATTTCATAGGAAGATTCAACTGAATAAACTGTTGGTTTTCAAGAGGTAGGAAACATGGATACAATTTTTGCCACTGTAGATATCAGTTTATATTGTAGCATCAAATATATATCCTGTATCCAGCTTTAATAACATTTCTTTAAAAAAAAAAAATCCAACTGAGTGAGGCTTCATTTATATCATAACTGGACAATAATTACTGGTTTCACTCAAAACCTGACAAATCAAGGTACTTATGCAAAGATCCACTTGTTATGGTTTGCAACACTGCACAAAATGACTCATATGTGATTGTAAATAGTTTTGGGGTGTGATAACATTTAAAAAAAAAAAAAAAATCTGAGTCTACTATCAAATCCGCTTTTCCCATCAGAATCCTTTTCAATTCCTCATCAAATCATTTTGGGTTCAGAATTCAACATATGTAATTAAATTTAAGAATATTGGTCTTGACTCAGAACTTAATGAATTATTAAAGTGATATGCATTAACATTTTACTCAGAGAGATTCTGACTGCTGGAGCTAAGAAGTCAAAGCTCTATCACGCAGCCTATAATATAGCTAATATAAATTCAACAATGCCTTTACCCACAATTGACTCTTGATAAAGGAAACAGTCAAATATGAAATATAAATCTGGCAATAATCTCTATAAAGAGACTGGTGACAAAGGGACAAAGTTAAGTTCCAGAAGCATTCTGGTCTTCACTCATGTAGTCCCAAGTAGTTGACCAATCACAGTTGAGTGGGCTTTGGTTGCATTCAGGTAAACAGTCCTTATTTCCCCTCGGGGATTAATAAAGTGTATAAAATTTAAAAAAAAAATAAAAAAATTATGGAGAGCGAAAGGAGCAGAACGCATTGGCACAAATGCAATCTCAGATCCCATTATTTATTGTCAAGTTTGATCAAACTGTAAACAACTTTGTACAGAACCCCAAAATATGGCCCATTACCACTCGATACTAAATTGTCATTGGAACCAATAACTGATGGGTTCCGAGACTGACCCATCAATAACTTTGGAACAGTATGCTGAATCACGTACTGATATCAGAGAACTAATAAAATGGCAACAACAACAACAAAAAGTAAAAAAAAAAAAAAAAGTTTATTCATCTATTTTTGAGTTCCTTTTTTAATCCCTGAGCTATAGCTGTCCATTGTGGTCAGCTGTGTGCACTGCATAAAGTTTCCATCAACACCACCTTTTCAAAAGTGATTTTAGTTCTGTATTCTGCCGGCTTTTCTCCAGTAGAGGATGCACAATAACTTCTGCCTCTGCTGCACACTCAATCAGTATATAGTATGCAGCTAGGACACAGCTTGTGTTTGGAAACATATCGGAATAAACTGTTGAACAAAAGCCTTGTAACCAGAGCGGGAGGTCATCTTGAGCATAAGCGTAAGTCGTATACGATTTTAGGTGCACTTGCTTGCAGAATACATAATTTAGACCAATGACGTATCTTCCCTCTATGCTCCACGAAAACTTTGCTTTTTCAGTGGAAGTTCTGACTCATTATTTGACTTTTTCTGTCAAACTCCAAATGCAAATAGCAATGCAACGGTCCAGTGGCAGTGACAGCACATACACACACAGAGTCACACACAGTCCCTGAGTTGTCTTGACCTAATTGAAGCCCAGCGGTCTGCCCCAGGTCATTCTCTTATACCTCCCTTATTTTAATGAGATTTTTAATCAGCATGTTAATTGCCTAACGCAATCAGCGGGGTGACTGGCTAGCTGGCTAGCTGCTGTTGGCATCCAGCTGGGCAATAACACTGACGTTTCCCACTCTACTGAACAAAACCATGCAAAACTGAGCTGTACCAGGCTAGCCTGGAGAGGAAATGGAGTTAAAGAAAAGAAGTAGTGATTTTCTTCAGTCTCGTGTTGCTTTTATGATGGAGGCACAGCTTTAGATCCAATTAATTACCAGTTTATTAAAATAGTTTTCCATGATCTGACCCCTGGTTATTTGCTGCTTTTTCTGATTTTGTTTTTGGAAAACAGTATCAGGAGCCTACAAAGACAGCTAGGTAATATTAGCAGCAGAACCATTAACTTAAACATAGACAATTACAACATTTTCACACACACGCACACACATACAGAAGGTCTGCATGTGCAGCAATAGGATTTTGTCATGTTATGGGTATTTCTTAAAGTCCCTAAGATATGTCCACGTATACAAGATTCCCGGTTGAAAGCAGTGACAGCTCACTTGGTAAACCTACACAGTAGCAAAGCAATGTATGCAAAGCATAGTTTTTGGCCAGACATAGCCTATGTCTACCATTTTCTGTAAAATGTGTTGTTTTGTCACCAGTTATAAAAGTTATGATCATAGGTGCAGTGCCGCCAGAGTGCACTGGAACACCATTCTGACAATGTTTTCTCCAAGTGAGTAAATAAGGTGTTCACAACTTTCTTGACCCAGTGGAAATGTATTTACATTCTTTAAGTGCTCGAAGATTCAAATATCGCGAAAGTATGTTGGCATGAAACAGAGCCAATAAAAGTCAATGGAATGGTTGAATATTTATATTTACATTTAGGGACCTTTTGTCAGGCCGTTAAAAAGCTGGTCTAATTGCAGGTCCAAGTGTTATTGGAATTTGGTGCAGCGCGAGGGGCTTTTTTCCATGCTTGCGTCAGGTTGCTATTTAGATAACGATGATCTCCCAATTGTTTCCAATACAAATGTTTAATACTTTCATTTACCTGATACAGAAGACAAAGACAAAAAATTACAGTGCCAGTTATAATATATGATATTCAAGTAAAATATTAATAATAGTATTATCAATAATATAAAGATTCATTTAAGGTAACACTTCAAATGTTAAAAAGAAATAAGGGATTTCAGATCATTTATCAAAATTAATGAACCTGACAGAAAAGATTACATCGTATTTAAACAACAGGAAAATCATTATAATGTCTGATATTTTCCTTCAGCTTCCCTCACAGTCCTGCAAGGTGTATGTAAATCAGGCAGGCAGAACTTGGCAGGATACGTATTATTATACCTACATATCAACTGAAGACAACAGAAAGGGAAGGCTCTGTTTTATACTGTACTTTATACTAGAATTACTGAACATAAAACAATCAGCTTTAGTTTCTTACCGTTTCTTATTTTTTCTCAAATATTTGAGCGTTGTCTATTTGTCAATTCTCTCACTCTTGAGTTTACAATGCAGAAAGTGTCCGCTGCTCTGTGGACGTGGTGTAACACTGCGTTGTTATTGGTCGAGGCAGAGGGTACTCGTTTGGATGTAGCTAATGTCCCAATTGAAATCTGCGGCAGGATTTTTGTTATTTAAAAATGATATCGCATAGAGGCATAAATCAAAACTGCTCTTGTTGTACTGTGATGTGCATGGAGCAGGAGGAAGCTATAACCTTGTAATTAACTTCCACTTCTTAAAGGCATCACATTGTTCAGTGGCATTTTAGCTCGAAAAGACTACTTGCAATGCGCCGTTTGCTCCAAATTCTCTCTCCTCTAAATGTGTTTGAAATCAGTTGTTTATTTACTCATTTGATAATGGAATGGTTTATGATAGGTCAATGATATAAACATTTAACTTGCAAGATGCTCAATTTTCTTCCCTTTTTGTCTGTCTGTTATTGTGGTGCTCTGGGAAACATAGATTGGTTTTATCAGAGCTTTTTCGCTGCTGCATCTGGAAAATGAGCTTGATGAGAGTTTGAGTTTGTGGGCATTACCAGGAAACAAGCTGGTATAATAATAAGCAAGTACACATTTTAGGTTTAAGTCACTTTAACATGGTAGTAAAAGCAAGTTTACAAAGAAACTACTGCTAATAAAAGTTCACAGCAAAGAGAGATCTTATGTTGTTAATAATGACCATTACTATAGCTGAATTTGACTCTTATAAAACTGTGGCAATATGTTTAAGAATTTGTCTTGGTTGCAAGGTTAGAGGAGGAAGCAAACAAAAGCGAGTTTTTTTTGTCATTTTTGTATGACTGACGTGAGAGAAAATGTAATCCAATGAAAATGTATAGCAGAGAAAAGGAGGTGGAGGTAGCTGGAAAGACGAAGAAAGACACAATGCACAGAGCATCTCTTCTTCTATCATGTCATTGTGTTAGCTTCACTCTTGGAGGAACTCAAGGTGGTGCAGTTATGAGGCTTGCCTTTTATAATTTACCACCGCCGGTGTTGCCTTCTTTATTGAGCCTGGCCTTCGCTGAAAGACACTGACACAGAGAAGGCTTTGATTTAGCCTGGGAATGTTCTTGCTTCTGTGGACCCTGTGAATCATTCTTTCTCTCTCGTATCTCCTTCTGTTTTTCTATCATCTCCCCTCATCTCTCTCTCCCTCTCACTCTCTCTCTCCCTTTCTTTCACCCGCCTCCTCTTCCATACCTCTCTTATCGTTTCTCTCATGGTTGCTCCCTCTCATTTTTATCCTTCTCTCCTAATTCTTTTCACTGCTTCCCCTCTTATCTGTTTCCCTCCATGCTTTCCATGTTCTCCCTCCTTTCTAATCACCTTTCTCTCTTTCTTTTCTCCATCTCTCTCTCTCTCTCTCTCTCTTCCCCTCTCCAGGCAGATCTACTGTATAGAGAATGCCCATGGCCAGCTGGTGCGTGACCTGGACTTCAATCCCAACCGTCAGTACTACCTGGCCAGCTGCGGAGACGACTGCAAGGTCAAGTTCTGGGACGTCCGCAATGTCCAGGAGCCCATTAAGACCCTGGAGGAGCACTCGCACTGGTGGGTAGATCCACAGATTTTAAGGCAGGGGTGGGTAGTGGTGTGTATACTGTCCTTGAAAAAGAGATCCTGAGTTACTTGGTCAACTGTCCTCCTGAAATGTCCCTGGGTTTCAGACTAAACCAGAATCCTCCCAGTATTTGTTACAATTAAAAGTGTTACATTAACCTAAACAAGTCAGCAGCCATTAATCAATGAAACAAAGTAAAAAAAAGTCACATAAGGATAGCTTCTTATAGTCTTTAAATGATGTAGGGAAGGAAATTGCATTGTGTAACTGCTATGACATTGTTAATATAAAAACCTCCAACCTTACCCCACAATTCCTAATCTTAAAGAATGCTGCAATTGTACCTATATAAAGTTCCTCACATTATTGTAACCGTACGGACAGCTCTGAAGTTCTCCTGGGAAAAACATTTTGAATAAGCGAGTCATCTGGTCAATGGTCTGAAACTCTGGCTTTAGTTTTGTCTCCAATTCTGAAGGAATTGTGTGGTGCCCCAAGTCTCCCAATTGGAGACTAAACTTTAATGGAGTATCCATGATTTTAGATTTCAGATTCAATGTGTTGTATAACTGAAGAACAAAAAAAAAAAAAGTAAGGTGTCAAAAATGTGTGGAAGCAGTTTTCCTGTTTAAAGCATACAAGCAATACCCCCAGGGACAATGCCATGCCCATGAAGAAATGATTTGGTGTCAATGAACTTGACTGGCTAGCCCCTCCTCATCACCCGGTATCACAAGCTGACCTCGGTCCTCTTGTGGCTAAATAGGAGTCAATCCTGGCAGCCAATAATTTCAGTCTGTGTAAATCCTACCCAGAAGAGTTGAGGCTGTTATACTCTGGATACATACAGTATGCTGGACGGTGTTGTTGTGGACATACTTTTGGCGCTAAATGCTAAATGTTCAACTTTAAAATTGACTGTGTTCTTACTTCCAAGTAACAATATCCAGAGTACTCTGAATAATTCAACACAACAACAACAATCCAACTGTTTACAGTGTATTCGTATGGAATAACGAGAGTACTGGTGACCGTGATTGTGGAGGGGGATTTTACAGCTGAATCTTTTAAATGTAATTTTCCCATTCTGTGAAGACCACCTGACTTTATTGGGCTGGGGTGATTATAGGCTGCTATAATATTGGCTCTTAAACTTTTATTGTTGTACATGGTATGAATTGACAAGAAATATTAGTCTGTTGAAAATGTCAGTTTTCATTTTTTTCAATATGACTATTTGAATGTGAATACTATTCTGTTTCCAATATAATTGTATTTGTATAACTGACAAAAGGCTCCCTACTCAGCATTGGAGGATAAGACAGACACAATCAGGAAAACACAGTAACAATAGCGATAAACACGATGATAACTCCTTTGCTGCACTGTTGATTGTTAACTGTTAATAGCTTTATCTCCTAACTAATGAAATGCCCCAACTGCTGGTTGTGTAATAAAAGGTAGTCATACACTCATTTGTAATTAAATAGGCACCCACGCATTTTGTCATGAAGGATTGAAGCACAGTGGGTTGAGCACAGCCCGGTTCTGCTCCAGGTTGTCTTCCATGAAGCTTCAGGCATTGCTAAGAGCTGAACATAGTCTATACTGCAGATGTGTGTGTGTGTGTGTGCGTGTGTGTGTGTGTGTGTGTGTGTGTGTGTGTGTGTGTGTGTGTGTGTGTGTGTGTGTGCGTGTGTGTGTGTGTGTGTGTGTGTGTGTGTGTGTGTGTGTGTGTGTGTATATATATTTATGGAAGATGCTCTCTCCTGTGTGAGCTGAATAGATGATCAGCGTGTCTGAGAGGCGAACTGGGCTACTGCTGTATCACACCAATCCTTACCTGATAAAGGCAAACACACACATACACAATGGAACATCCAAAAGCTTGCGCACTCATGTCTGCCTTTGTGCACGTGCACGCACACACACACACACACACACACACACACACACACACACACACACACACACACACACACACACACACACACAGAGCCAACGTTATCTCCAAAAGAAAGATAGACTTGGCAAGCATATCCATAACTGTAGATTGCTGCAGATGGGATCTTTTCGGATAAGAGATAGGTAGGTGTGTTCGTGTGTTCGTGTGTGTGTGTGTGTGTGTGTGTGTGTGTGTGTGTGTGTGTGTGTGTGTGTGTGTGTGTGTGTGTGTGTGTGTGTGTGTGTGTGTGTGTGTGCACGCAACCAATTAATTTGGTTTTGGAAGGGCTCTCTTTCTATCTCTATGCATTTGTGCGTGTTTAAGCATTTCTATGATGCATATTTACATGTATGTGGGTATTTATCCTGCATGTGCACTTAGCATTAGTCTGATATATAAATGTGTGGGTGTTTCCCTGTGCGTGCGAGTGTGTGTGTGTGTGTGTGTGTGTGTGTGTGTGTGTGTGTGTGTGTGTGTGTGTGTGTGTGTGTGTGTGTGTGTGTGTGTGTGTGTGTGTGTATTCGTTGTGCATGCTCATTTTGTCGGAGCACAGCCAAGATATGGCCTCAGGGCTGCTCGGGGTATTAGGGACTATTTTTTAGCAGGGAATCGGATTAGGGGAGCGCAGGGAACGGCGTGGCCGAGGCTGATTTTCTGTCAACAGCCTTGGTTATCCCTCAATCCCTCCCTGTGAGGGAACTGGGACCGCACTCTGAGCTGTGCCTGGGGCTCGCAAAGAGAAGGAGAGACACACACACACACACACACACACACACACACAAAGAGCAAGAGAGAGAAAGAGGATGAAAAAGAGTAAGACAGGGAGACAGTGTTCAGAAAGAGAAAAGAGGCACAAATTGGAGAGAGAGAGAAGGAAGATGAGAAAGAGTTGGATTGAAAAAGACGTGAAACTGAGCAACAAATAAAGCCAGGATCATGGAGTTTATGATAATGATCATCAACTCATGTGAACGAAGCTCAAACATGGGCTACGAGGTACCAAATCCCCATTACTGTCATCATACCCAGATAGGCATATTCTGCTGCGAATCCCTCTGTGAGAGCACTGCGTTTTCTGCATGATTTGTGTGGGCACGAGTGTGTGAAAGAGAGATAGATACAGGCATCTTTTTCTGCACGTCTATGTGTACTACAGCATGTGTGGTCTTCTCATACATACAGAGTCAACATATATAGTAATATCACAGCTTTTAGTGCTTGCAACAGGGTTCCTCACCCACATAAAGCTTTGTTCAGAACAATGAGGTTATACACACAAGGGATTCATCCATGCAGGAACGTAAAAATTACTGCACTTCCCCACATTGCTGCACTGTTTATTTCTGAATGAATGCCTAGTAATGCGTGTGTTTGGTATCAGGGTGTGGAGTGTCCGCTACAACCACAGCCATGACCAGCTGGTGTTGACAGCCAGCAGTGACAGCCGCCTCATCCTCTCCAACATGGTGTCCATCTCCTCAGAGCCATTCGGACACTTGGTGGACGACGACGAACTCAGCGAGGGTGAGGACAACAACCAGGAAGACAAGTAAGAGCAACTCAAAGTAGTAGGAATGCAAACATTCTCAGTAATTTACACTGTAAGTCAGTAGCAATTGCTTTTTTGCAGGAGAGTCTGGTTTGAGCACCCACAAAATGTATAATTTCCTCATTACACAGGAGAAGTCCATCTGTTGGATGTTTACGATGGGCAGTTTGATAAACAATACGTTGACTATTTACAATCCTATTTCCCAAAAAGTTGGAACACTGTGAAATGTAATTAAAAACAGAATGCAATAATTTGCAAATCAAACAGGGGCGACAAAAGACTGAAAAAGTTGTATACTGCTAAAAAAACAACAACACACCTGGTGTTACATCTCACAACTAATTAGGTTGATTTGCAACAGGTCAATAACATGATTGGAGATATATATATATTTTTTTTAAAGAGCATCCCAAAGAGGCAGAATCTCTCATGGGGAGGGGTTCACCAATCTGGGAAAGACTGTGTGGGAAAATAGTGCAACAAGTTGAGAATAATATTCCTTACTGTAAGATTGCCTAGAATTTGAGGATTTCGTCATCGATGGTACGTACTATCATTTAAAGTTCAGAGAATCTGGAGAAATCTCTGTATGCAAGGGACAAGGAAGAAAACCAGTTTTGGATGGCCGTGATCTTCTGGCCCTCAGGCGGAACTGGATTATAGAAAGACACAAATTTGTAGTGGATACCACTGCATCGGCTCAGGAACACTACAGAAAAACATTGTCTGTGAACACAGTTTTTCGCTTGCATCCACAAATGCTGGTTAAAACTGAAACCATACATAAACTCGATCCATAAACGCCACTACTTTCTCTGGGCCTAAGCTTATTTAAGATGGACTGAGGTGAAGTGAAAAACTGTCCTGTGGGCTGACAAATTAACATTTTATTATTTTAGGGAAATTATGGATGCCGCGTTCTCTGGGCTGAACTGGAGAGTGACCATCCAGTTTGCTATTAGCACACAGTTCAAAAGCCAACATCCGTGATGGTGTGAGGGTACATTCGTGCACGTGGCATGGGTAGTTGGTAATTCTGGGAAGGTACAATTAATGCTGAATGATATATACAGGTTTTGAAGCAACATAGGCTCTATCCAGACGTTATCTTTTTCAGGGGAGACCTTGCTTATTTTAGCAACACAATGCCAAACCACATTCTGCACGTCTTACAACAGCCTGTCACCCGTTGAAAACATTTGATGCATCGTGAAACAAAAAAATACAACACGAAGCGTTAAGCAGCTCAAATCCTATGTCAGGCAAGAATGGGCTAACATTTCACTTTCAAAACTCCAGCAACTGGTCTATTAAGTTACCAAACGTTCATAGAGTGTTGTTAAAACAAGAGATGATACAACACAGTGGTTATTATTCCCCAGTCCTAACTTTTTGTAAACGTGTTGCTGGCATCAATTTAAAAGGAGCATATACTTAAAAAAAAAAAAAAAAAAAAAAATCTCTTTCAACATTTGATGTATTTTATTTATGGTATTTTCAATTTCATATGGGTTTAAAGTAGTTTCCCCTCCTTTTTAAACATTTAAAGTGATCTTTGTAGACATCTCCCACTCATGTTCAAGATCTCCAGTTTTCTTTGCTGTGAACATCTCATGACCTTGATCATTGTAAAAGTATTGGCACAGTGGTGCTCTTTCTTCACATTTGATACTATATTACAATTCAGAATCTTGGTATAGTCATAATCAAGCCATAGTGCAAAGGCACATGCCGTAATATTTGATCAAATCGTATGTGATAAGATTTATGAAGCATTATATCTTTCTTGTACATGGCTTTCGGGCCATAGGGAGCTGAATGAATCAAACAATGAGATACTGAGGAGAGTACAAAAACGTGCTGTGTATTTTAAATTGTTTAGATTAAAGCTAAATGCCAGCACCTTTGCTTTCGTCTTTGATGCTCAGAATGAAAAAAAAGTGGAGGGGTAAACCATTACAAATATGTTACTGTGAAAACACTTGAGGATTTTTAGAGTTGATTTTGAAATAGCAGGAATATCATCTGTAACAGTTCCCGTTCAGTGCTCTCCAAAATCTGCCACTGTCGTCCATCCAGTATGGTCCCATTCCCCCTCTCATCCATAACTACCAGCTCTTACACTCGATGACTGACTCTCATCCACAATTATCAACTCTTCTTCCTAATCACCAGCACTCAGCTTTAGTTTTAACCCTTCCACTGTCGTTATTGACCCCTCTTGTACAGTATGTGTTCACTCCACGGTACCTGGACACAACGAACAGAAACCCAACAGTGTAATAGCTTATTCTTGAGTTTATAGTGCTGCTTTTAAAATCCAAGTTCAACAAAATTCATGGCTGAATATTATTTTCAGTAAACCAAGCAAAGCAAGTTTGACCTTTTTGTCTCTTCCATAAAGGTATATGTTTCTTCTGGGCACTCTGTGTAACCATAAATTGATTTTCATATACAAATATGTGATCAATTAAAGGACAAACTAACATAATGTGTCTTAATACGATTCCAAAATAGGTCTATTGCATCATATATTCTACATATTCTGTGGATTAAGTAGAGGTGAAAATAAACTCACAGTGAGTGTACTAGGAGCTGTCACTCATAAAATGGATATAAAATGACATGCAAATCATTTAAATTAATTCAGACCCTTTGGGTGCTCACTGGGTGGCAGTCACAATAATGTCTTTGATAGTTGTAGAACCCAAAATACGTACGCACTGTTTCTCAGATGTTTTTGTGTCGTGATTGACCGTTCTGCATGGCTTACCTTGCTAATGTCCTTCCTTTAACCTTCGTCTGATCAACAGCATAATGATCAAATCGGGCCAAACAGGGGCTGCAATAGGTCAAGCTGATGGTGATTTGTTGGAGCGCTGTCTGGTGGATAACAAGACAAGCTGCTTCAAACAGTTTGCTTTGCATATAGACTGTAAATTTGAACTTTGAATAAAAACTGACAGCCCTACTGTCTTCCCTCAACATTGTGTGTTACCCTGTGATTGGAATCACAACGGATTAATGTACAGTCATGAAATATATGTAGGAAGTGTTAAAATTACAGATGACTGTTTGTGTGGCTGTTGCAACAGAAGTAATGTCGCAAACTATTATTGTGCTGACATTGCCTTCTGCAGACCGCGAGTGTAGGTCTGGAATCCCAGAAGGGTCATGATGGAAATACTTTTCCATAGTCTGGTATTATTATACCCATATTCATATGGGTTTGGCCATGCTGCAATGAGGATTTTTTTCTGGTACTTAAATCCCAATGGATGTGGACCTTGGGTTAATTTAGAAACTATTGGAGCAGCCTTTAACCAGTATATATTGGCCACCATATAGAGTTTGTTGAGTGCAAACTCGACCACCGCTGCAATTGGTGGAACTACTTCAACAACACCGTATGTAGCCACCCCCACTTATTCCTGATTGGTTCATCCTTTTAAATGGCCAAGTTAACCTTAAATCATTAATTATAGCATGGACTGAAGCTGTGACCAACAGTGAAACAGAGTCAAGCCAATTGAATTACCTCCCAATAAGATTTGCATTACCTCGCAATATACTTTGCATTCCTTCTGATCGATACAGTCAGGTGGCGT
Source organism: Brachyistius frenatus (assembly GCF_029030835.1). Classification (NCBI taxonomy): domain Eukaryota; kingdom Metazoa; phylum Chordata; class Actinopteri; family Embiotocidae; genus Brachyistius; species Brachyistius frenatus. The sequence continues at coordinate 286,563 of NW_027210774.1, read as the reverse complement.
GTTGGTCCCGCCCATTTATAATACAGTAAAGGGCCTGATTTACTAAGATCTCAATTAAAGGGTACTAAATTGAGTGTTTCTTTAAAAAGTTTGCGCATGTATTTTGCACCCGTTTTGAGTGTGATTTACTAAGAGTAATTGCGTCACTGATATTAGGTGCAAATCGTACTATTTAAATGAGGGGTTTGCTTGTGCTAAAGTGATTCCAGTTGTTCTAACAGAACGACCGCGAAAGGAGGAAGAAAATCTGATCCCATTCAAATGAATAAACATAAATAGGGCCTGTAACAGCAACAAAACGCCATATAGGAGGTTATCAGCGAGGAAATCAATGGGAATAACAAAAAAAAAATCAGTCAATTAAATAATGAGATGAGTAATAATATAAGATGGCACGCAATACCAGGAGAAAAAAAATGGCTTGTGATAATACGGTGGATGAGATGCCTCTAAGAAACACCGATCAGCAGGTCCAGCTCTTTGTGTGATGAGCAGGTGACTTCGTTGCATTCAGTACCTGTGAATTCTGCGGGAGACAGCATTCAGGACCTGGGACATTTAGTGGGATATCGAAGCAGCGATACGCTGGAATGACCCGGAGGCAGGACAATGCTGAGTCGTAGGAAGTTTTGTAATTGCTGGTATTGCGTGGCTCCTCCTGTTTGTTGGCTGTCAATCATCATTCAGTGAATGCCATAACTCAAAAATGTCATCTCTGGACAGGCGCAATGTCTGAATAATTTTCCCCTCTGTCATCACCAAAATGTTTCCACAGGTGTAAAACCACGTTCTCTACGTATTATTTGATTTCCCCTGCGTCTTCTTCTCACCACAATAAGATGCTCGCATCTGATTAATACCTGCCTTTTCAGTCATACTAAAATACACAGTCAATCACTTCCCCTGTTTCTACTTTCAGGTTTAGTAAATATCACTGGAGGTGAAAATGTATGTATTTGCATTTCCCCTCCCAGTATTTTGCACGTTCAATCGGAAACGCCCAATATTGCATACGCATTGAGGCACACGCGCAAAATGGACAACGTGCGTTAAATTGCACATTCGAAAAACGCAATCCTCACTGCACGTCGTCAGTGGATCAGCTGGGACATTTTTTTTTTTTTTTTGCGGGTGGCGTGAAGTTTGCACGTGATATTACGCACGCAAACCGCTAGTGAATCAGGCTCTAAGAGTTCAGGAAAACACTCTGCACATACACCACAAAGGAGACAGGATTGTGACACCCTACGAATTTAGTGCTCGTTGCTGATTCTAAAAAGGCTGATCTCCTACAGTATCTAGCTGCTGGTTGTAAGCCGGAGCTGTGTGTCCAACTCTACTACCATTTGAACATGCTGCGCTTCTTTGACAGATGTGTTACCAATACACCACAGGAGCTGAGGAACCAGCCATCTCTGCGTGCGCACGCACACACACACACACACACACACACACACACACACACACACACACACACACACACACACACACACACACACACACACACACACACACACACACACACACACACACAACAGCTGCATGTATAGTGTTGCACGCGCATTAGAAACGAATCTGTCACAGCCATAATCGTAACACCCGGAACTCAGTCATGGCTACAGCTACGGTGACAATGACGGCGATGTCATCTCAAGGCCGCAGTCATAATCAAAGCTGCAGTTTGTCTGGAACCAACTCCTCTTTTCTTTCCAGCTGCAATTTTTACGACTGGTGGCTGAGCAGACACAGTTAAAGGTGCACTGACTCTCGCAGTGGTGACGACGGCGGCGGTCTACTACATAACACAATTATACTTTATCATAATACAGTTCAGCCTTTCTTCATGTGTCAGACAAAATGCAAATTGTATATCAAGGTAACATAGAAATACTCCAGAAAAAGATATCCCTCAGAATGAAATTCTTCTATTTTATTCATTAGAATGTTTAAAGAAAAAAAACCACCAGTGATATACATTGTATATTACAGAAGCACATTGCAGCCACAAAAGAAAAAACATAATTGGTGAACTTATGACTTCTTTCAAAAATATAAGATCTGGATCTAATTGTGAGATGTCTTCATTTTTTATTTTTATTTTATTTTGTGCATACAAAGCCCCCCCTGTAGCATACTGATAGAAACAAATTTCTATTTAATTTTTTTTTTTTATCATATGGCCTGGAGCTTGATACGTTTCCAAGTATCAACTAATTATTAAACAGAAAGCTTCCTTTACTTTTCTTGGAACATTGAGATTGGTCCTAGGTGACTTAAAATTAAATACAACTATTAGATATGTCTTTTGGAAAAAATCTTATTCAAGAATTCAAACCTTTTATATGAAGTACAAACCAGGACTGGCTGTATCAGATCACGATGCAAAATTGCTTTTGTCCACTTTCACTATAAGGCAGCTCAAATTTGACCTGTGGTGTACGTCAGTCTTTTGGCGGCTAAAGTGTTCAATGACATGATCTCAAAAAACATTGCAATCCTTCGCCTAACCGAGGCCAAGCCCAGTATTTGTTAGCATCAGTGAAGTGCTCTCGTACCAAATACACCCTCATGTTCCTTTCTTCCCCAATGAATCTATACAAGTGATACACTTGAGAATTATTTTATTTTAGGTTGCAGCCCAGAGGGAGCAGCTACTGTCACTGCGAAACAGTTCATGTGTAAAATAAATCCAAATATGTACGTCGCTGTTTCCCCTCAGGACTACTTACAGCAGTGGGTTTGGGAAGAATTCGGGATGGCAATAATGCCAGATCATAATTCTAAAATTGTATTTATTGTCACACTGTTGTAAAGAGAGGATTTTTTTGTGTGTGTGCGTGTGTTCAAAAGAGGGATAAAAGGAATGTTTTTGCCTTTTAACACCACACACACCTTATTAAATGTTGCCATACTGATAATGAACACCTTGTCATATCCATTTTAGGCAGTAATTAGCCAGGTGTATGGAGGCAGGATATGAACTCTTTCATTTTTTTTAATTTTTTTTAGCACTTACCTCTCTTAGTTTTCATGGGAACATCTGTGTGCAATGCTATGGGCTACATTTTAACTATCCAGTCAGTCTACACAGTCTAGAAGTGTCCAGATCCACTTTTGTGAGTTTAACAGCGGTTAATCTGAGCACAAAGTACGGCACGTGGATCAAAGGGATGGTACTTAGTGCCGTAAGTTGTCAGAGGTGTGTTTTGGGTGTAACATGAACTAAACCAATCAGAGTGTCATCTCCCATTCCATCCAGGTGCCCTGACACCATGGCAGATTGCTAATGTAATGGCACATTTCCCCAAACAGTAGGAAAAGAGATTCGCTCACACACAGATTGAGACTGACGTACACAATCATAATCTTTCAAACCTTTTTATTTGCAATTGTTGTTTTTTTTTTTTGCATGTTTGTTGCACTGCTGCATGTCCCTTGTGTGTGAAAAGCAGGGCGTAAGTGCGCTCACTGTGCATCCAGAGATGTCGGTGTGTCGCACAGTTGCTCTCAAGATTGCTTAGTTCCAAGAATGCTCCTGACCACAACCCATTTTAAAGCCAACACACTCATGGACACCCAGAAGGCCACGAGCACATTTGCAAACAATGTGGGTGCTGGATGGGAAAATGACAACTGCATCATTCTGAAACTAGCAAAGACACACGCGTTGTGCTTTGTGCCGCTTTATGGCGCTTTATGCCAGCTGTAATATAAAGCCCTATGACTGCCTTTGAGGAAAGATTTGCTGAAGGTGTGCGATGAATGATTATTGTCTTGAGTGTGATCATTCCCAACAGCTAGAAATATTTATGTCTCCTGCAACTGTTTAGCATGAGCTAAATTTAGCCAAATATTTAATGTCCAGGTCCTCTATACATTTGGTGAGCTTACAGAGATTTACATGATTTGCAGAAAGAATCGCTACAACATGAATACGAGTTTTTTTTTTTCCACAAATGCGATGCATTCCCGCTCCGTATCTCACCTCTTTATGCTTGTGTGTGTGTGTGTGTGTGTGTGTGTGTGTGTGTGTGTGTGTGTGTGTGTGTGTGTGTGTGTGTGTGTGTGTGTGTGTGTGTGTGTGTGTGTGTGTGTGTGTGTGTAATTCAGGGGTAAGGAGCCCCTAAAAGACAGCGTGGTGTCCACCTATGAAGAACACGAGGACAGCGTCTATGCAGCGGAGTGGTCATCGGCCGACCCCTGGCTCTTCGCCTCACTCAGCTATGACGGACGCCTTGTCATCAACAGGGTTCCCCGTGCCCTCAAGTACCGCATCCTGCTCTGAGAGGGACGGGAAGGACAGGTGTTCCCAACGCGTGTGAGTGTCTGTGTGTGTGTGTGTTCAGTATGAATGTGTGAAAAGTTAATACAGGAAGGATGCCATACGAGACTGTATGTGAAGACAGCAATGGCAGACACTATGTGTGTATCTGATGTAATTATACTACAGTACATATGTTAATGTAAATTAAATATTTGTCTTGTTTATCAGCATTAAAGTAAAGAAATGACTTATGGATAAACATGTTATGTTGCGTGCTTCCTAAATGTCTTCGTCTTCATTGGGGTTTAAATCCATGAAGGCTACTGTGTCACAATATTATGTGCATTCATGTTATTTCCTTATGGGTATTTTTTTTTTCTGTATCTTATTGCTACTGCTAGAACTTTTCTTCAAATGAAAATGATTTGCATCTTAAGAATCTCAAAATCTTTGCTGAATGGGCTTAGTTTTCCTCGTCCGCAAAAGAGCAGTGTGTCAGTTAGTGGCATCGAGTGGTTAGTTGTCGATTGCAACCAACTGAACACTCCTCGCCTCACCCTCGCTTTCCAAGCGTCTTTGAAAATATAAAAGTGGCTGTGAAACTCACCAAAAACACAAAAGGCCCTCTGTTGTGCCAGTTCTTGGTTTGTACCTTCTCTGTTGCTGTTGGAGACATGGAAATGTAAGATGTAGGGCTCTGTGGAGTAGGACCTGCCCCTTATGTAGATATTAAATGAATGAAAGCACAACAATTCTTAATTTCAGGTGATTATACAAACTTGCTAAGGGTAATTCAGGTAATTATCAACAGGACCCAGTGTCTATGCTGTTTATTATCTATGCTATTTTCATCATCAATTATTCCGAAGAAGGCAAAACAGTGGTGCAGTGGTTCGCATTGTCGCCTCACAGCAAAAAGGTTCTGGGTTCAAATCTGGACCTGGTCCTTTCTGTGCAGAGTTTGCATGTTCTCCCTGTGCCTGCGTGGGTTCTCTCTGGGTACCCTGGCTTCCTCCCACCATCCTAAAACATGCACCCCAGGTTAATTGCTAGTTCTACAAATTGCCCTTGGGCGTGAATGGTCTTTCTTTCCGTCTGTCTCTACATGTTGGCCCTGTGATGGACTGGCGACCTGTCCAGGGTGTACCCCCCTGCCCTCGCCCAATGTGAGCTGGGATAGGCTCCCCCTCCCCCCCCTCCCGTGACCCTGCTCAGGATAAAGCGGGTATAGATAATGGATGGATTATTCTGAAGATTTATGTAAATCGTTGAACCTGAATTCTTACTTTTTGACTGCTTGGTGGAAGCAGAAACAAGTTGTGAACATTGAGATATTATCTACTGGAAGCATTGATATAACAAACATATTAGCGAACATTTTCTTATATGCCAATCATGCAGGCATGCAACAAAATTAGCATTCATTTGGCGTTTCTGGTCACCTGATGAATCTAGTTGTAATTTTATTTTTACTCTGGTCTTTACTGTGCCCGCCAGCTATTTGAAAGCTTTGTCGTTGTGCCATTTGGAAATGGGCATGTAGCACTCAGAGCATTTATTTGCTGGAAATGATGTGATGAAAGTCGTAAAGTTGAACCAAAACAGAGAATCTGTGGTTTGCAAAACCAAAACAAGGTGCTGAAAGGCACTAAAACTGGAGAGACAGAGACAGACAGTGTTTGTTAATAATGCTTATAAATAGCCCAGCTGTTTGTTATGAAGGTCCCCTTACATATATATGGTCATGATCCGTTACGGATATAAAGATAGTGGTTGGAGCAGCTGTCCAAAAATTATATTCTTACAACCCCGTCTCCTAAAAAGTTGGGACTGCAAATCCTGTAAACTCATATTTAATTAAAAATAGACCAAAGAAAGTATTTTAAACAGCGTCCCAACTTTTTTGAAACGGGGTTGCACAAAGAGGAAATCAACAAATTATGTTTTAAAAGGTTAAGTATAGATTTTTTTTGTCTTAGATAAATTACTCATAATCATAACTGTTGTTGATATTCGATCCATTGATTATGATTTACCAGACCAATAGTTTGTGAGTTTACTGGAAGTGCTGCTCTATCCTGGCTCTGCCAGACTATTGCTCACAGTTTGTTTGCTTCATGGTGATTACAGTTTGGAAACAGTGTTCGCATTAACATTTGCACAGCTGCTGTGAATGGCAAACCAATCAGCGACCTGCGAGGGTGGCTAAGTGCAATGTTCAAGTCAAGCGGTTTATTTTTATTTATTTTTTTAAATGTATTTCCAGCGGTTGTCGAGTTTCCGGACATATGCCAGTCATTGCCGACTTGTTACAGGCTGCTCCAATAGTAAACATTTTCCTGAGGTCCAGGAGGAAGCATCAACTGGAAACGATTCACTACAGCAGAGGTCTCCAACCATTAGCTGACAAACTACCAGTAGCCCGCAACTCAGTTTAGAGTAGATTGCGGAAGGTTTGAACAATAGTCACTGCTTCCCACACACAGACTTACTTGGATGGGCTGCCGAGGTATATTTGGCGATCCATTTTGTCTGCTCCGCACCGTGTGAGTGCAGCAGAGGCAGAGCTCCACCCTGAGTGAGACTTGTAACGTGCCTGCAAAACACAGCAGAAATTCACACTGAGCTGTAAAGAAACTGGTGCTCATAAATTAAGGGAAATAGCATTAATAACATATAATACAATATTTTTGGCTGGACCGCAAAATGCTGTTGAATTTAAGCTGTTGGCAACTTGGACTGACTGCTTACTAAACACACACGCACTCAAAGGCTACGCCAACACCGAGAGCATATTAACATCAGTCACCCAACACCGAACACAACCTGTAACTGTAGTGACTGCTCTTATTGTCATTGACTGATCTTATTGGCTTTGTGTTATTCCCTTCGTGGATTGTCTTTTTGTGTTGCAATTAATAAAAACAAATTAAAAAAAAAAAAATAGGTTAAGCTGTAGGTGAATTCTGATACATGAAGAATTTGTGCAAAGTATACATTTTTTATTGTTCAAATTTAAAATAAGCTTACTCAGCTGGTTTGGGTGGAGCTGAATAAAGGTTGGAGACCCCTGCTATGAAGAGCAGCTACACCCATATATTCATGCAGTGAATTGGGGTCTAGTAATAGCAGGTTATAGTGCTGCCCTCCAATACAGTCAAAAGGGGCCAAATCCAAGTCGAACTGTTAAACCAAGAAATAATTCAAACATACCATATCCATACGTTGCACATCACTGAGCCGCTGACAGGAAATACCTGCTGTGATGTCATCGATCAGGGAGGTCACTGTTGTTTTAGTACCCTGTTGTGATTCAATTTATAATGTAAATTTATGAAGAGCCTGGATTTATGCCGACCTGATGGAATAACAAACCACCTGCCTGCTGTAGATTTTCACCTCCTTCACCGTACGATTCATTCCACCGCGTCCCTTGCTTTTCACTGTTCTGTCTCCTGTTTGTCCGTATGCCCACGCCTTCCCCCTCTGAATCTGTACAGTGTGTGTTGAAGCTGGTCGAAAGTGACAGCCCGAGCCTCTGATACGGCAGACACCATTGACAGGGCTTTTAATTGCAGCTTGACTCTATGGGACGCGCACGTGCGCACGCACACACACACACACACACACACACACACACACACACACACACACACACACACACACACACACACACACACACACACACACACACACAGCGTTACGGGAGGGGTATAGGCACTTCATTAGCTATGCCAGTCGGGGCAGGGAGCGCTATGGTTGAATACACACACACACATTTGTCACACTAATCACACACACACACACACACACACACACACACACACACACACACACACACACACACACACACACACACACAGACACACACACACACACACTCACACATAAAGACACAACGAGCCACACACACACACACACACACACACACACACACACACACACACACACACACACACACACACACACACACACACACACACACACACACACACACACACACACACACACACACACACCCCTTGTTACCCTGCAGTCAATTATTGAGAGGAGAGATCAGGGTGGAGATACTGAGGGATAGTGAGCACTGAAAAGGTAAGAGCTCAATCGTCCCCATCTGGAAGCATGTAATGCTTTTCACAGGAACACATATACGGCACTCATTGCCATATCTCTACTGTCTTCTAACAGTGTATAAGAGATGTGAGGGCGAAAAAGCATGCGTGCCACAGTCTCACGTTTGATAAAGTAAGTGTCAGCGTATGTATCTGTGTTGCACAGGGAGACCATATTAATAGATGAACAAGTGTCGGACATCTTCTGCAGAATATCTAGCAGCTGATATATATGCAGCTTTGTGACCCATCAGTCAATCCACTTGCTAATAACAGCTGATCATTTGCATGTGAATCGATGGAGGCACCCCTTTAGTATGCCTGAGAGGCATGGCCATGACAAATTACATTAACTATGATGCATTGGTGGTTAGTGTGCAGATTCGGATAAATTGTTGCTGATAGTGTGAGCGCCCACCATATTATGCTTATTTACAGGCTGCAGCATTTTCCTGGCCAATAAGTTAAGATGGTGGGTGAACCAGGAAACTCCACATGTATATATTTATGTATCGTTTCTTTCAAAGCATTGCCAAAACCATATGTAACTTTTAAATATAATTTATTTTTCATAAGTCATAATTTAAAAAGATTGAAGATAATACATGAATTTCACTTTCCACCCCATTAAGCTCAAATTCTTAACGGATTATCTCATCTTCATCCATTCCCTGATCTATTCTGGTTTCAGTATGTAGAGGCGAAAAGCCACCTCTTATCTACATTAATCTTCAATTTTCTTCTTTCTTTCTTTCTTTAAAAAAAAAAAAGATTTCTGAAAAGATCATTTTCCTTATTTCTCCTGTAATAAATCTGATGTTCGTCTGCATCCAGCAGAAGAAAAATGCTAGTTTTGATGTTTGTGCCCATATTGAAAATGTACAGTAAATCCAGTATTCACTCTCCTTACACCTATAATCCGTCTTCACCAACTCCTGAGAAAAATACCTGGTTCTTTGGCAGAAAATTCTCCATAAATTATTGCTGGTTGAAAACTCTGCTTTGGTGTTTGATGCTTGGCGTGAGACTTCAGCACCGTGTGCACACACTCACAGAAATTAAGGAAGAAAAGGTTTTGTAGAAATGTAAATAATGCGGAAAATAAAGATCCATAACCCGTGGAGCCCTGGAGTCCAAGTAAAAGAAAACCTTCAGTAGTTCTGAGGTGAAAGTACTGCCACAGGAAGCGAGCAGCAAAAGAGCTGCTATTTAGTAGCGACAATAGGCTCCTGGATGAAGAAAAGAAATACATGGGGACGCGATTGCTAGTTTAGTGAACGCTGTATCAGGTGAAGGGCGCACAACTGATGGAATGAAAACATGGTTGGATTTAAAGTCTGAAGTGAGGAGTCTGAAGTCTGAAGTGACGAGAGACACAGACTACTGGAGGGCGTCGGTTTGCCTGGTGTTATCTGAAATGGACCAGCGCATCTGGGCTGACGGTGAGTGAGAACCTACATGTCCATGTGTTAAATAAGCATTGTGTTTAACATTTAAACATTTGCTTTTGCAGTACGTTATAATAATCTATTTTCATAATTTATTTACAATCTGAGGCAGAACCTGGCTCCTAACCCGTACTTTACTGCAGAAGTACCTTCACCCTGACACCGTTCAAGTGCCTGATGTCAGATCTCAGACGCTGTCCTAGGCTAACAGCTTACAGCCCAAACATTGACACAGACAGCTTCAACACTGGTCACAATCTCAGGAACCCTCAAACAATTTAATACCCTTTTTTTTTTTTTAAATAAGGATAAACTGAAACCTGTTAATTTTTTTGCGATGCATTTTCCTCTTGACAATAATTGAAAGTTATATCACGTTGCAAACAGCAATTTTGAAGCCTGTATTTACAAATAACCACTGAATTGCTATAGAACTTGGACTGCAAGCATGTCGTGTCGTCTTAGTAGTGTTAGTGCTTATGTAAACCCATATTTTGCAAAATGATGACAATAATTATCAAAACATTTTAAATGATGAAAAAGATCATAATTTAAAGCTTGTGAAATTTTACAACTATAGAATTGAAAAAGTAATAACCAAATCAAATGTGCTGCTTTTGAGTGTGTGAGTGTCTGTTCTTACCAAAGAACAAATCCCAAATCAGAAAAGATTGGTGAATGCCAGAATCTTGCTTAAAACTGCTTAAGTGGGTTTTAAGAAGAATTTATTCTTAAGAACAGTTGGTGAACGACGCTTGTTGCTCCTAGCTTTTTAATGTTTCATCTGAATACCTCCTAAGGCCCCACTGGCACAATGTGATATCTATATGTTTGCAACACTTCCGCCATAGATCTTAATTGTTGTGGCATAGAAAATTAAAGATCAAGCTCGGCTCCCTCCTTAACAATCAGGAAATACTCCCCCCCCCAAGTAATCTCTGAAATTACAATCACAAAACCACAGTAATATACTATGAACTTAGTGAGGTTAGTGTCATTTGAAGGAGAAATCTACAACCACAAATTAGTTGACCCAAACATTCCGCAACAAGCGGAATATGCACATTTCAGTCCCATGAGGTGGCTAAACAGCTAGCATTTTAGCTTTCTTGACAACTAAGTTTATAAAATGGAGAAAATCAATACAAACAACTCGTGTATGGTAGAGATTTAGGTTAGCATTATCATAATAGCATGATTTATCACGTAACACTGATTTAAATAATAGCGATGTCAAACCTCAACAAATCTTCACAAAACTTTTAAAACTTCATCGTGCAGGGGGAGGCTACATTTGAAACCACTTATTTGTGCTTATGGGGCACATACCTACATTATACCGTATTTATTGAATTTGTATTTACTTAAGCGATTGAATACTGTTATGATATGGTGTTGTAACGGACCCAGACGCAGACACAGTAGGAAGATGTTTCTTTTCGAACCAGGAAGTCCTTTACTCTCACCAAACACTGACGCACAGTAGGCAGAGAAAACACAATATACAAGTCCGTATGGGGCCGGAGCCCAATGTTCAGCGAGGAGGTTAATCTCCTCTCCTCTCTTCTCCTCTCCTCTCCTCTCCTCTCCTCTCCTCTCCTCTCCTCTCCTCTCCTCTCCTCTCCTCTCCTCTCCTCTCCTCTCCTCTCCTCTCCTCTCCTCTCCTCTCCTCTCCTCTCCTCTCGAAGCTCTGTCGTGGATCGCGGCTGGCAGGTAGGCAGACAGGTGCGTAGCGTGGGCGTGGCTTCGCTGGGGGAATCCCGAGGCTTCTCCACAGCGGATAGGCGGACTGTGTGACACCCGAGGCTCTACACAGGATGGCCAAACCTTAGACAGCTGATCTCCGAGGAACGAACTGGAAGGTTTCTTCGTACAGGTGATACCCGAGGCTCGACACTGGACGGCAAGGCAGAGTTGACTGTGTGACGCTCGAAGCTCGACACAGGATTGCCAACATTGCAGCAGATGATCTCTGTGGAACGATATGGAATCTTCTTCATTCAGGTGAATGCCCGTGGCTCGACACTGAACAGCAGGAAACAGTATGGGGCCGGAGCCCTCCCTTTCTGTTTGCTGTGGCTCAAGTGGCCTCTTCTTGCTTGAGCTTGCAGCCAGGGAGGGTCGTTAAGGTGGTGGCACATGTGCAGGCCTCCACCAGTGCTACAAATATCAGCTTTGTTTCATCGTCTCACTCTCTCTGTCCTAGGGCTCCACATCTCCTGGTTTGGTTCGGTTAACTTTATCATTCACCTTCAACACATTTCTCACCCATGCATTGCATTACGTTCACCACTGATGTTACTCATCTTCATGTTTTATTTATAGTTTAACTTTGTTAATTGTAACTAAAACTCTCCACTGGCATTTCAACCTGTCGTGGCTCCCCTCCTCTTTGTCACAAGCGTTTAGCCGGTTTGTGATAAGTGGGGTCTGGGATCCCGGTAGCCATTTAAGAGTAAATTATTTCAATTGTTAGTCTACTCAGTGTATGTCAGGTTCGGACAGTTTTTAATCTATTTAGGTCAGTTCTGTGTGCCATCCCACAATGGTTTATGTGTGACTGCGTATTTGTGAAGGACGCGCCACCTTATGGTAAAATATTGCAATTGAATAAATTGAAGAGTTTCCAGTGGAGAGTAACTGGAAAAGGGCTGGCAGTTGGAGGGCTGGCTCGAGGCGGCAATTCTAAGTGGCTTCCACTGCATGTACTGTAGCTATACTGAGTGTGTTCATGCACATGCATGCATGCTCACACATTGTGCAATACTTGTGGTAACAGATACGCTAAAGCAAAGGAAATATGGTATATACATAAGGATTTGTTGGACTTCAGTCCCCATTATTCATAATCACAAATAATTGGAAATGATAGTAATTGTATGTAATAATGCAATAATTACAATGTAATTGTGAGTTAGCTGTTGCAAGCTCTCCCATCTTGAAGCAGTGGGAGCTGCTGCTCCGAGATCTACAGCAGCAGAGTGCAGCTGCTTCATGAGAACTCCAGTGATGCGTCACTGCAGGTCACGTGACTGTATACGTGCGAACCACCCAGGTTTTCTCAGGTCATGACCCTTTTGACCGAGAATAAGAGATGACAGTGTTGTTGTGGCTGCCAGTAGCCTCACGTGAGTTAGTGCACTCACTTGGGAAAGCACAGCGAGAGTAACTAAAATACGGATGTTGGTTTCTGAAGCAAGGAGGGGGACACATTACTGGACTATACTTGTTGATGCACCCTATGGAAAAATGTGCATCTCGTGTTCCAGGCTAAAATAAAATGTATGAAGAAAATGCTACACAGACAAACTGATCATTTCAGAGATGTGTAGGTACAATTGTATATAATTATTTATTCTGTTTATTCAGTAGCTCTCTCTGTAAACAACATTGATGTTTGTAGCTGTTTCATATATTACTTAATTTTTTTATCACGCATCAAGAAATCCCATCTTACACAGGAAAGGTGGCACACTTCTAAAACACAAGTGTTTCCATCACGTCGTGAATTGAGGTAATTGTACCTGAGGGTCATTCAGGTGTCATCCTCAAAGGGGGGAGGTGGAATTGGATTCAGCTGCTGTGGAAATAAAATTAAAAGAAAAAAAAAAAAACGATTTCATTTAATTATTTATTCATGTCAGCAATGCAATATGGAGCCACCTGGGGTGGTTGTGTGTTTGTATGTGTGAGTGGGGGTTTCAGGTGATTATTGCTTTTGAGAGTTTGACTTATTTGCATGGAGGAGAATTTATATGACCCCTTGAAATGAAAATTATGCACAAACACATTGGTATCTGCATGAAGAGGAGAGAGGAAACAAAGAAGAGAAAGAGTGGCTGATAGCTGGAGGAGGAAGACGTCAGAAGTCTATGGAAGGCAGCCATGGCAGGAAAGGAGAGAGGAAATGTGTGTGTGAATGGAAAAAGAGGAAAGCCAGGCCATGCAAATTTGGTCTTGGAGGAGGTTAATGGTGAGCTTAATGACTTCCAGAATCACACAGGTCGAGCATTAATGTTTCTTTTCTTTAGTGGATGACTTGTGTTATCAAAACAACACGTTTTAACTGAATCCAGGACTTGAACATTATAATTTTTGAAGGCAAAAAGTTGCCAACATCCACCAGAAGACTGGCATCCCACCCATTTCATTTGAGATATGTATCCAGGGACAAGATTTACACGGCAAAAAGCCCGTGGAGAACTAAAAATAAACAAACCATTTGAAATGTGCAGGGATTTGCTATACAAGGGAATAGGCCCGGCAAAAAATCTGTTAAATGTTAACCTACTTGCACCGGAGCTGCAGTGTGCTCTTTGTTAATGTATTCTCTGGCTCTTAGCTCCGTAGCGGCGGAAGCCCCCCGATGAAACACGGCCCCATCACTTTTGATGTTAGCTCGTAGCGTGCAAGGATAGCTACTTAACACTGACAACTACCCTGTAGTCGGGGAAAAGCTCCTGTGTGCCGTAAGCTACTTATTTACCATCCTATCGCTTGTGGAGAAAGTAAACTGCTTTGGAAAGGGGCGAACAGAGACTGTTAAGCCAGGGTTGAAATTACAGGCGAAGTCTATATCTGTATTTTGGGTATGTTTTCAATGAAACCCTCTGATTGATTTGCATATGTTCTTTCCATGCTGCGGGTTTCCCAACACTTTTAGTCTCTCTGGACCTATACGGAGAACGTGTAATAGTGCTTACAGATTTCCATACCTTATCAAATGTCTTTACAAAGGCCATACTAAAAGGCTGACAAGCGCTTTCCTCCAATGTCTGCCCTGTTTTTATTTTCTCTCCACAATGCTATTAGAAATACTCATTGTCAGAGTTGTAGCCTCGGTGTTTGATATCGTTCTGCTTTGTCTGGCTCTTCAGGGGTGAAAGGGATCACAATGGACAAGGTGCTGCCACGATTCAGCATGTGCCCAGCTCTCTTCTCCCACCTTATTGTTCTTCAATTACTGAACAAGCACGAAGAGTGGATCCAGCGTTATTTATGGGCCCTTGCTACGCACATATAATTACCTCTCAAAAGCTGTAATTGTGCTCATTTCTCATGTCCGGCGCAGACACCCACCTCCATGACCTCGTGGCATCTCCATGGAGATTGAGAGCCAATTGCCAGTGAAGGACATCACAGTTCATAGGTTGCACGTTGGATTGCAGTATGCCGTTGGAATGTGGAAAGAGCTGATTTTATGTGCATTTCAACAAAGGTCTTTTTGAAAAAAAAATGTAACGACAGTATGTTGCATGATGCAATTATGGAGTACAAATATTTATAGGTTTTTCTTTGAAGATTTAATAAATGCACCACCCTCTGTGTTTTGTGATGGCAATTCATCACCTTAAGTGTTTCATTGGTTGAAGCACGGTCATGTTATTCAACGTCATTTTCTACCTTGAATGTTTTTCAATTTTTTTTTTTTTTTACCTTCAACTAAATGAAAATGCATAAGACATCATCGTCCTGCTTCACTCTGTGGCCCCAGCTTTCGGATGTGAGCCTGATTGACTAATGATTGAAGTGACTGCTGAGTCCGTCACCAGCATCCTGGCAATACAGAGTGACAGTTTGTATGTGTTTGATCAATGGTGCATAGCTCGGGGACAGAGCGGGAGCAGGGGCTGTGGCAACTCTCAAACCTCTTTGTCAATCAAATGGCCAACGAATGGCACCCCATGAAATCCATTAAAACCAATTTAGCCAGAATTGCACAGCTCAGAGCTGCATGAACACTCAACCCATGGTGAATTAATGAAGGATTTTCAAAACTTTGGTGGTTTGAGTTGATTGCTGACTATTATTTTCAAGGCCTGGTGTGTCATTTATTATTATGTGTTGAAGAGGGCTCTCAGTAAGGGATCATTCAGCATAGATTCTATCCAGTCTGATCAGATACTAGAGACAAATTATTTTTTTTAATCTTAGGTTTAAGTCTTTTTTGTTTTTTTTTACAAAATGTTCTAACCCTTACAAATTAATGTTGTTGCTGCAAGTCAGGGAGGGAGGGGACCGATTGATGGACAAACTTTTCTCTGATTTGCCCTCTAACATTCTTCATCTATTTCAAAAACAATTGGACTGTGATTTACCCATCCAGCATAACTCAAAATATCAGTCTGTCCATCCATCTGTCTATCCAGCTTTCATAGGTCAAAATTCTTTGATTTATTCCAACACAAATCTAGAAATATAACATATATTATGCAAACAGGGAAAACACATGCAAAAGTAAAACGCTACAAATGCCTATACAGGAAGTGCTCCTGAAGGCTGTGGTTGGCTTGATCTGGATAAGCAGCAACATTACAGAGATGGGCTAAAAGCTCTTATAATTTTGTCCTGAGATATATGTAGTCAGTTTAACCAAATAATGCCTGTTATTGGATACGATCAGTTTGACTGTTATTTGCTTCGATGACTGTCGTCATACTGAGAACAGTTTTAGTTTTTTCAACGCTGGCTATGATGTCCACTGTATTAATTAGGACATTCTAATTAGAAAATTCTTTCTTGGAGCTAAATTCTTGTTGCTGCCAGTTTGTTTGATTTTTACATTTGATTGGACAGTATATTGTCACTGTGGGATGCTCATATGTACACGTCATCACATTCACAATATCAATATACACAAAAATGAACACAATCAGTGTGGTCTACATAAAATGTAAATTAAATTTCTGAAAAACATTATGGAATGCAAAACAACTGTATCTTTGAAATTAACTTAAGCTGTACATAGATCACACTGCCTCTGTCCATTTTGTTTATTGCCTTTTATGGACATCAAGCTAATGACAATTTACCACTGCCGATCCAAACTAAGCCCATCTTTCCCCTCTGCATACCGGAGCACTTCCTGCACAAATATTTGAAGCATTTTCTGTTTTGACATTTGTTTTTTTCTATTTTTTTATGTGTTTACGTGTGTGTTGCATTTCTATATTTGTACCCAGAAACTTCTTGGATACTTAGGAACCGAAAAGACCTGACGTTGACTGCAGAACGTTTCATCTTAAATGGGAAACACCATGGTTCAATACCAATTTCTGTTTGTACTGGTCACAGCTGAACCAGAAATTTTTTCCTCAAAAAAACAATCTAAGAATATTAGTGTTTATGTTTAAGTAACATTTTCACAGGATGTTTGTTTGTTTTTTGTTCCCAGAAAGTTATTCTCAAAGGTAGAATAATGTTTTCTTGTCTTTTTTTGTTTTGTTTTGATACAAACAGTGAAATAGAGAAAGGAGGATATGTGGGGGGAAAGCAGGGGAATGACATGCATCTAATAGTTCACTTGACTGGGATTAAACTATAGGGATTTGTTATTCAGAGTTTTTGTGCCAGTATACTCCCTAACCACCTGACAAAGACATAGCATAACAATAATGATCTTACAAAGTTGAACGTTAACTAAGACATTTTAACTGCCACGTTCAGATGATGATTTTTGGAATGTTTTTATGGTGACAGACTACCGAATGTTCTTTTATAAAACATTCCTACAATGTTACATGACGACAAAGGAAGAACTTTCTCAAAGCAACATTCAGAAAATGTTTTCAGGATGTTACTAATGTCACAGATTACAGATTGTTTTAAATAAAACATTTCTGTAATGTGACATGTTAACAAAGGTAGAACATTTTGGCTGCAACATTCTGAGGATGTTTCAGGGATGTTGTGGGATATTTTCTTGGAAAAGTGATGACATGCTTTGTGTTCCATGGTTCATCATCCCACAAAAAACGTATGTCCTGGTGAAGTGTATGTATGTTTTACTGGCATGGAGAAGGAGATATAGTACATATTTGATGACATACTGCAGCTTATCTTCTGAAAGGGTGGAAA
Organism: Brachyistius frenatus; assembly: GCF_029030835.1. NCBI lineage: Eukaryota > Metazoa > Chordata > Actinopteri > Embiotocidae > Brachyistius > Brachyistius frenatus. The sequence goes on along the minus strand of NW_027210774.1, from coordinate 268,879 downwards.
AAACCAACTCTCATATCTGGATATAACATATTAAGACAAAGATAGCTGCTGAGCTGGCAAAATATATTTAATTGCAGGTCTAACATTTTTTTCATGCTATGAAATACAAAATATCACATTTGGTATTGATAAAAAAAAAAAATCCTAAATGGTATATGGTCTGCACTTGTATAGTGCTTTATCAACTTAGCGCAAAGTGATTTACATTTTGCCTTCCATTCACACACACACACAGTCACACACCAACGGTGACAAGCTGTCATGCAAGCTGCTTGCCGGCCATCGGGAACAACTTGGGGTTCCTATGCTAAAAATCCAACTCAAGGTCCAATCTGAGTAGTTTCCGTGGAATGACTTGAAAGCCGCCATTTGTTCTGCCGATATGTCAGTCAAACAGGTGGGTGTTGTCACACCTGTTCAGGTGCTTTGCCAGATTATAGTAGCAGAATGTTGAGTGGGGAAAGTGAAATAATAAAAAAAAATCTGCAAGGTTTACCTCCTACCCTAGCAAAGTATGTTTAGTTCACATGAATGTTGCAGGGGTTTTGTTACAAATTTTCTAATACTGTTAAAATGTTTTAATAACATTTTACAACAAAGCATTTGTATATTTGTAACTTGACTTTAACTTAAACATTACAAAACCTGAGAGTGTTTTAACAGTGTTATTACACCATATTTTTGTAATGTTTTCAGAGTATGTTATCCTGATCTATAAGAAGCACAAATTGGGAACAAAAACAGACATCTCAAAATATTTTCAGAAAAACAAATGTCTCGCTGGGAACATATTTAAATGGTTTTCAATAAAACGTTTTTTTTTTGGGTGATTTTTCAATGCTTCCAATGTTCTTATTTTATATGTGCTTTAAAACATTATACATATATTTTTTGTAACATTGTTAGAACATTACTATACTATTACAACCCAGTTTCCCCAAAACATGTAAATCAAATTTAAATAAGGACAGAATGTGTTGATTTGCAAATCATGTAAACCCATATTAAATTGAAAACAGAACAAAGACAATGCAAATCAAATACTGAAACAAACAAAAAATTGGGACAGGGGCAACAAAGAACTGGATAAATTGTGTAACGCTAAAAACAACGACTGGATTAATTGGGTCAATTGGTAACAGATCAGTAACATGACTCAGTATAAATAGAGCATCCCAGTGAAGATGGGGAGGGGTTCACCAATCTGTGAAAACATTGTGTGGGCAAATAGTGCAGCAATCTAAAAATAATGTTCCTCAATGTAAAACTGATAATTTTGGGGATTTCATCATCTATGATTCAGAGAATCTGGAGAAATCGCTGTGTGCAGGGGAAAGGCTGAAAACCAATACTGGCTGGCCATGCTTTTCAGGGCCTTAGGTGACACAGCCATGATTCTTTAATGGAAATTACTGCATGGGCTCAGGGACACTTGCGGAGACCATTGTCTGTGAAGACAGTTCACCAGTGCATCCACAAATACAGATTAAAATTTACCATGCAAAGAAGAAACATGATCCAGAAATGCTGCAGCAGTGTTTTAAAACATCATGCCTATGTTAACATTTGACCTTATTGGAACATTATTTGAATTGGTACAGTGTTCTGTAAACATTAGATGAAAACTAATTTTTTTTCAAACTTGTAGGCATATGTATAGTGCTGCCAGAGCACACTGAAATAAAGCTTGTGAGGACAACAAATGTATTAATGTGTATGTTATATTTTCTAATCCTCATTAAAGTTTAGGTCATTGAAGAGTGCCAATAAAAAACAAATGGGATGAGCAGAGTTGTCATATTGGCATTTAAGGTGTGTTGATTGAATGTATGGAACAAGTCAAAGCCTCGCTTTGATTCTCTAATGTGTTACTGTATTACGTTGTTAATACAAACTCAACACTTTCTGTCACCCACCAGCATTTCAATGGACAGAAACCCTTCATTTCTTAACAAGGCTTTTATTGTGAAACATTTGCGGGAACCTGTTGTGACTGAAATCAGACAGTCACACTTTAGATGAGCAATTTAGAACAACCGTTGAAACTAGCAGGATTGAATTGTTAATTTTACTCAATTAAAACTATTAACATATATAGGACACATTATTGACTGCCGTTGTTACCGCCACAGTCGTTGCACAACCTCAAGAACAGCAACAACTTCACCATGAAAGGGCCCATCATAGGTGCAGTCCAGTACTTAAACAGTCAGCGCTACACTCCTGTTTGTGATGTTAGACAAAGTTACGGGAATGTTCGGTGCTGGCCGGGACCATTGCAAGAATCTATTTCAAATCTTAATATCAAACCTACATAAAAGGAAACAAACATGTTTGCAGTGTCACAACATACAACTCTTTCAATTCCTGCTCTGATCAGTGAGAAGCAACAGTAATTAAACTTTCCTCTTTATACTTATTTTGCCAAAAACAAAACTGTTCCCAAATATTCACGAGAGCACTTAACAACAGTGCTGCACCCTTTTGAGGGGTGTGTGAATGAATTTGTTTTGTTTTTACATTCACAAACTGTATCCCGCATATGACTTGAATTCTGTCTTTCTTTTTTTTTTTTTATGCATGCACACCCATTTGAAAGATTGTCACACCATTCATGCGCTGCTGCAGCTCGATTACCGGGGTACAGGGATGTGTGCGCGAACATGCGACGGCTCTGTCCCCCCCTGACCCCTGGCTGTTCCACTGTCATGCTGCACGCTCACTCGCTCCCTCACTGTTTTCCCTCCTCCTTCTTGCTTACTCGCTCACATCAGACATGTCATCCGCCGCAGAGCACTCGGACACACTCATGGGAGCTGCCTGCCCCAGATCTGTCTTCTCCTCTGCCTAGTTGACCACACACACACACACACACACACACACACACACACACACACACACACACACACACACACACACACACACACACACACACACACACACACACACACACACACACACACACACACACACACACACACTCAGGCACAGATGCACTTGACATTTGGGTCATTGACAAGACATCAGGTGAGGACAGAGGAACCCAGGTGACAAGGAGAAGCAGTGAACCTTTGCTGTGATATTGCTCCTGTGAGCCCAAGAACACACACACACACACACACACACACACACACACACACACACACACACACACACACACACAAGTGCATGCACACGCACACGTCTCCACACTGAATTTGCCTGTCAAGCGAGCAAGAATAGCGACTCTCGTTTTTTCGGCTCTGAAAGGCAGCGAATGCTTCGCTATTCAGACGGTGGCCGTCTGGGGCTCTGATCACGGCGCCCGTCTCAAAGGTGTGTTGTTTTCCTAGTCGATATCAGCGGCGCTCGGTGCACCCACAGAAAAACCCACGAAACTGGAACCGTCAATAGGAAAGCATGAACGACAGGGAGAGTTGTTGCACCGCTTGTGGTGGAAAATAAACAAGGAGCAACCTTGAAATTAAAACCGCAAGCAGCGATATGCGGGACCTCACACCTGCGCCCGTCGGGAGGCGTGCGTGGTCGTGGAGTTTGCCACGCCTGATACATGCGCCACGTTTCGTGAGGTTTCGAGCATCCTTTGACCGAAACAACAACTTCCCGTGTCATAGTGAAACATCCAATTTTGGTCTTCTCAATATATCGTCATCAACGTCTTCAGGCTATTCCGACCCGATTTGAGGTTGATGTGATCAACCAGCTCGAACAAGCACGGGGTAGTGTGAAAAATGTGATTTCCTGGGTGATTTCTCAGGTGGCACAGTGGTGCCGTGTTTAGCGTTTTCGCCTCACAGTGAAAAGGTTCTGGGTTCAAATCCGGGCCTGCGCCTTTTTTGTGAGGGGTTCTGGCTTCCCCCCTCCACAAATTGCCCTTTGGTGTGAAGTCTATAAGTGTTGGCCGTGTGATAGACTGCGTACCTGGCCAGGGTGTACCCTGCCTTTGCCCAAAGTGACCTGGGATAGGCTACACCCCCCCCCCCCCTCATGACCCTGTTCAGGATAAAGCGACTATAGATAATGGATGGATGTGTTCAGGGTGGGACTGTTATTAACCATGTAAAGTTTCAGGAAGATCGGAGACAATATACATCAACTTGTAGTTTCATGGTGAGACGCTCAAAATGGCCGCCATGCCACGGGCACACCGTTCTAAAAGTACTTACTCTTTTAATTACTTTTCATCCCAAAGGTCTTAAAGATTCTACAGACAAAATTTGGAGCCAGTCGGACAAAATCTGTAAATTCGCCACAAAGGGCCACTAAATTAAAAATGTCCGACTTCCTGTTGAGTTTCGGTCATGGTGCCAAGAGATTTCTTTTATAGATCTACACAGCAAATTTCTGGAGTGAAATATCCTGGAGTTAAACAAACAGTCTGATTTTGGGAGTTTATTTTATAAGTTAGACGACAGCTTGTGTTCAGTGTTACTCTCTCTAGTTACTTCTTTGTGCCTTTTGAGAATAAAGCAACCAAATTAAATCTAAGTGACGGGCAGAAATTATGTTTAGTTTTGTTAAAACATGCTGTTTATTAATATTTCAATGAAGACATAATGATAAATGAAATAGGGCTATCATTCAAAAACCCTAAGTGTACAAGGTAGGAACGTAACATATATACCAATCACAGTGGCACTAATACATTGGTTAGTTTGCAAAGTTGCATACAAAGTTTTCAGGAAGCGTTAATTGTTGCACACTGCATATAATCACACTGCATATAATTGTTAAATATAAATTTGTACCGAATATGTTGTTATCTGGTTGTCCGTCTTACCTAAAACCTTTATGGTGTGATGAAATTTTAACCCAATGAATGTCAAATAATTCACTCTTTTAAGTTTTGACTGTTAACACTGTGAAACAGTTCACATTCAAACAACTCAAGGTCAAAGTAAAATGTACTCTTCATGGGAGTCGAGTTTTAACTCCCAAAGAGTTCAAGGTTCAACTCCTGAAAAGCGTTAAAAATCAACACCGAGAAAAGAGTTCCTTTCACTCTGCTTGAGAGTGAATACAATGGTCTCACATGTACAAGCAAATAGAGTTGATTTGAACTCAGAGAGAGTTTATTCCAAAGATGTGAATTTGCTGCGTAGGTATGATACATATGTCTACTGACTTTCGTGCATGTAGATGAAAGTAGCCGCGGGGGCTGCAGTTTAGGGGGTGCTGGCGAGCCATTTGGCCACGCCCATGCGCGAGATTTACAATTATTCTTTCAGGATAAAAAGAATAATAATTCTAATAATTTCTAGAGTTATAATAAGGCTTGCGCACCACTTGTTGCTCAAGCCCTAATGGTAATAAAGCAGTGTAATGGTTTTTAATTGCAGCCTGTTTCTGCATATAGATTTTTTTTTTCTTTTAGTGTCGCTTCCGGTTTATTACAACTTTCAGCTTCATTTGATAGTTTTGCCTATCATTTGATCAGTTATTTCAATACTGTAATTCCATAAAACCTATTGATCAACAACACTATTTCTTACCCACACTGATGCATTTCATACCCCTCGACCAAACTTCTTGGAAGGTAAACCAGAGGAGGGACTTTGTGGAGTTCTTTGTGTTAAAGCTGCTTTGATCAGTAGATTTATGGTGATAGATAATAGATTAAACGATTATATATAATCTCCCCATCAGGAAGCCCATCTTCAGTCACGTAGCCCTACAGAGCCTTTCACCATCTTTTGGCTCATTGTTTTGGTTGTACAGCCCTCAGCTTTAACTTCGGTTCAGTCTCAGTGCTCTCATTAATCTCATTTCCAGCGATTTGAGGAAAAAGCTCAGATAAACCTGCTGCACACTACCTGTCCAGCAGACTAACTGGTGAGCTTGTAAATCTCTGTCAACCAAACGGCCCATGAACGGCACTCCATGAAATCCATTAAAACCAATTTAGCCAGAACTGCACAGCTCACAGCTCTATGAACGCTCAGCCCATGGTGAATTAATGATGGATTTTCAAAACTTTGGTGCTGTGAGCATTATTTCCCGGGCCTGGTGTGTCATTCATTATTATGAGTTGAAAAGAGCTCAGTGAGGGATCATTTAGCATAGATTCTGTCTAGTCTGATTTGATATTTTAAAACTGTCTTTTTTTTTCTCTTATTTTTTTATTGTCTGAGGTCTTGCAAAATGATTGTTTTTGCCTCAAAAGAAGTATAGAAGTAATTCTTCCCTACTTTGAGAGGGAAAGTCAATAAAAAAAAAAGACACACTACTTGACCAGCAGAGATATTCTGCTGACCAACTGGTCAAAAAAAAAAAAAAAAAAAAAAGTTGGCGGAAACCCATCCTCATGTGTTACTTTGGTGCTGCATATGTTACCCAGAGACTCTGTCACATAGACTTCTCAGCCAAAGTTTAGGGATTAAATACTATATTGCCTTTTAGCCTGTCATTTGCCACCTCTTTGTGATATCACAGCTGCTCTGCTCGTGGTGTGCCTATGTGCACATAGTGTCACAGTGGCCCTCACACTAGATAGAGGTGCCCCAACGTGAGACAAAACAAGTAAATTTAAACACCAACTTGACCGCACAGGTGCAGCATTTAGAAAAGAATACTGCAAATAGAGAAAACATGACCAAAAACAGAAAACACAACTAAATACAGATACACACCGCAAATAGCACAAATTACAATGGAAATGTTTCCAGGGGGCTCTTAACAAGTGATGGACACAGCTGAGTCACACTTGTTGCAATGTCTAGTGAATGAATGTTACTGTAAAACACGCAAACGGAAAACTCTCCAATGAGTAACCATGGCAACGACAAGTGTCTCTCCCCCCCCCCCCCCCGTGCCATGTCCATCAGTTTTTAGTTTTTTGGTTGTGTTTTCTATATTTGCAGTTCACATCTGTATGAACACCAGTACTTGTGCTTGTTTTGTGTATTGTCCGCATTTTCTTTCTAAATGCTTCGACTGTGCTATGTTTTCTTGATTTGCTTGTGTTTTCTCAAGTTGCAGGGAGCCACTGAACAAATTACATGAAAGACTAACTTGACCGAGAGCATGTTGTATGTTGTACTATGTTGTATATTTTCTCAGCCAGTTGCTAATTTGGTCTGTTTTTAAACCAAACCAATGGGAATATGTTTTGAATAGAGGGTTGTGCATTTTCAACTAACCCAAACCAAGTGGCAACCAGCAGTGACGTTTATGAACGGCCGTTATAAATTTTATGAATCATGGATTTTGCTAGTCCCGAGCGATTTGGAGTTGGAAGTGACCATATTTGGACGAGGTTGAGGGGAGTGAGGGGGGTGAGGGGGGGAGACTGATTGGAAACCCGGCGATACTACGTCCCGCCCACTGATAGTCGAAACCTGACTGCACCACAGGCCTGTCAATCAAACCGACACATCATTTTGCAATTAATGACGGGATTATTTAAAGATGGACGGCCAGAAAACTGATAACGAGGAGTGACTTTCGCGAGCAAAAAAGAAAATAACTTTTATTGACTTAGAATTTTATGAGACTAGTTGAATGGGAGTCTATGGCGCCGGAGACTTTTTGGTGTCAACCTCTCGCGGCCCTCGGTGGTATTGCAGCTCAACACACTTCCGCGTCAGCTTCATTTTTCAAACCTGCAAGCTACTGTATGTCCACTTTTATATACAGCCTGTGACCAAAATGCATAATGAAGAATTATTGCTTCTGTTAACATAACTGATAAGAATAATGATTGGGAAAAAAAAAACCCACCAAGACCCCTATTGTTACCAACCCTAAATAACATCAGAGTTGAATTATTTTAACCTCCAGTGCGCATCTACCTATACGATTTAGCTTCCCCTTTTCCCTTTCTGTTGCAGCCACGTGGTTGTGCATATTTATCCCCGATTGTATTTGATTAATATTTGATAGAATATATGATCAAACTAAATGTAAATGCGTATCTATTTCCGTGCATACTGTGCGCTGTATGTTTTAGCACAGAAGGGGGGCTCTCGTAATGAAATGGTGGGAATCTGATCAATTCCTTTAGATCTGTGGTTACTGGCCTTCATGCTCACACGCACACACAAAACACTGACTCCCTCCCTTGGCCCTCTCAACAATGAATTAGTATTACGTTCTGGCTAGAGCCAGTCGGAGCTTCATTCATAGCTGTGACAATCTACTCTCTGAGGTGTATGCTCCTTTATCTGCTGCGGCCTCTGTGTTTCTGTGTGTGTGTGTGTGTGTGTGTGTGTGTGTGTGTGTGTGTGTGTGTGTGTGTGTGTGTGTGTGTGTGTGTGTGTGTGTGTGTGTGTGTGTGTGTGTGTGTGTGTGTGTGAGAGAGAGAGTGTGTGTGCCTGCCTGCTATAATAAGCCTCACTCTCTGTCTCCCTCCCTCTCCCCTTTCAGTTCCACTTCTCTGAGTGATGCGGGTGGAGGAGGAAGTGACCTATATAGGCTGCATCTCTCTCTCTCTCTCTCTCGTCTGCTCCAGCTTCCTGCATTTCAACGATGTGTGGTTACGTGTGTGTGTGTGTGTGTGTGTGTGTGTGTGTGTGTGTGTGTGTGTGTGAGAGAGAGGGAAAAAGAGAGAGAGAGAGAGAGAGAGAGAGAGAGGAAGTGTGCAGTGGAAGGCGCGTATGAATAATTCAGCGGATGCCTCAACACGACCGCCTTCAATAAAACCATCCCCCTTAATGAGTCTTAATGACAGCCACGGCGTGGAGACAATCACAGTGTGTGTATGTGGTGCGTGTGTTCGTGTGTGTGCGTGTGCGTGTGCGTGTGTGTGTGTGCGTGCAGGCAGCGCGTGGGTGGGTGGGTAGGGAAGAGGGATCATCGATGCTTGAATAATCGTGCGAATGTGTTGCAGTGCGTGTACCTGCCGCACGCTTCCCCCCGTGTGTGTTTGCGCAGGTACAGAGCTGAGTGCTGCCTTTGCCCCGGGCTCTGTCAAGGTTGCCCTGGGTAATACTACCTGAGACTTTGAAAAGAACATGAAAGCTGACTTCTCAGCAGGGGAGGTGAGAGGAGAAGCTTGCTGGGGGTGGAGCAGCTCCGGAGAGGAGCAGCAGCATCCTCACCTCCCATCAGCTCTTGAGGCGTGTTTGTGGGTTTGAACTTCAAAATTACTTCATCATTTCTCCTCCTCGTAGTGTTTGCACCGTCTCTTTCCCTCTTTATCTACGTTGACCGCTTTATCGACTAGACTCCTCCTTTATTTATTGTTGCTTTTTCAGTTTTAGAAATTGAAAACTGGAAAGGTTTTTTTTTTTTCCCCAGAATATCTTCATATCAATATTATTTTTGTGGTGTTTATACAACAAATGGGGACCAAAGTTAATTTTTTGAATTAAGATAACAAATATTGATTATTGAAGGAATGCTTTCCTTTTGAAAAATTGGTTTTGACATATCGGAGGTCTGGGTGATTCAAATCATAGCAATAGAAAAAAAAACGATATCTCACCCACTTTCAAAAGATCTCTATAATTGGATCTGACAGCAGGATGAAACATATCTATTGTCTAGGGTATTTTATGGTGTAGCACAAAGCCTTTTCATCTAAAACAAACTTGTACAGTCAAATATGTGTTGTCATTAAAGTCTTGTTTCTACAAGGTTTTATGCTTAGTGCCATCAGTCTTCAGTTATTTTTATGCCGTGACAGCCGTAGCCAGAGGCAGGATGTTTTTGGGTTGAATCGCCGGTCCTATTCTCATGATTGCAATATCTCAAGAACGCCTTGAGGGAATTTCTTTAAACTTGGCACAAACATTCAGTTGGACTCAAAGAGGAAATTATTCGACTTTGGTGGCCGAAGGTCAAAGTTCACGGTGATCTCACGCATCTGTGGCCGTAACTCAAGAATTCTTACCATAATTATGACCAAATTTGCCACAAAATAAATGACAAGATAAAATGACGAGGTGATGACATTTCATATCCAGAATATAATTAATATAATTATGATGCTGTGCTAAAACATTTTTTTGGCCATTATTCAACACCATAACTGAGGAACAGAAGGGGAGATTGTGATCATATTTTGCGGTTAGTTAGTTACCAAATTGATCAAACTAATCTTGGGTGCCCACCTTAAAACTAGAGTGGCTGAATAGATCCTCTGTGATGTCTGGCTGAAGCTGTATGTGAAGCATCCATGTTATAGAATTAGTAGCTTCTTTGCAACAGCATCCATGTTGAACGCATTGTTGACTGACGTGGCTACAACTTTGTGTTCTGTCAGAATCAGACTTATTGGCCAAGCAAATTAACACATTCAAGGAGTGCCCCAGTCTTTGACACATATTATTTGGACCTGTCTGGACGGATGAGGATGGAAACTGTAACTTATTACAGTACATTCATTAGGATTACGTTTTTAAAGGGTGAGCTTCATCCTAAATCAATTTTAGCTTACTTTTATTTTGTATGCATGTAGTTTGCTCATGTGGCTGTCTCAATACAGATTCACTAAACTGCATCAGTTATAAATTACTTCTTTTACTATGGCAAATGCCCCCCGATTATAGGCATAACTTGTAGCAGAGAGGGGAAAAAAGAAACAAAAAAGTAGGGAAGAGCCCTTTACCACCCTGACAGGGAAGTGATAAATCAAGCACACCTGTTAGCAGTAGGAGGGGCAATCAACAAACAAAGGAAGTATGGAGGTGAACTGAGGAGGAGTAAGAGTGACTGAAAGAGGAGCTATTCAAAAGTATAATGCAGTTTCTAGAGTTAGAAAAGAAAGTTTTATGTATTTTTTTTCAAATATGAGAGCACTGGATTATCCCAGAACCGGCTGGACTGCTTTGACCTTTTTGGAGACGAAGGCCTGGTGGAGCTGAGTGGATCCCTGGAGCAGGTGGACCGAGCTCCATTACTTCAACTCCCTCTTGTCCCTGTGTGGCTGCAACTGAGGACCTCCCTGGCTTTGGTTGGGTGTAAGACAAATCTCCTTTTAAAGAAACTCTCCAGGCTTCTCCCTGTCCTTTCTCACCTTACCACTTCATCTTTAACCCTCATCTTCCTGGACATTAGAGCCTGCCCCCCAACCCCACTTCACACACATACGCACCTATACCAGCCACACACACTGAACTGAACTGATTTTCCCCAGAGACTGGAGTCTTCATTTAATCTTTCGTTTAAGAGAAATTTGAATATGATCTGGACTCTGGATTTGATTTATGATAGTTATGACCTAATGGATATTTAATGGACTTTTTTTTCTGTGATGTTTATTTATTTAGGAATCATGAACATTTATTTTGCTTAGATATAACAAATCTTTAATGATGAAAATGAAAATTATGGCTTGTGTTACATTTACTTTCAGCCTTTTGTAGTGAGGTTATAAAGCTATCCGGGCTATCTGCCCAACTGATTTATATCTACAATTCTTAAATTGACAGGGTAGAATTTGTATTATTTTCCTGTCTGGTGCCCAACTATTATTCTGATTACTCTGGGGATAAAACTACGCTGCAAACTGATACTGAAAAAAATGGTGTCTAATCCACCTATTGTACTTCTGTTTGTGGGTAAGTGTCATTCACAAATGTCACCCATTTACATTAAAGGTTTGTTCAGCCACTTCGAAGGGCAGACCAACAACAGTTTCAACAATGGTGATGATGGTGGAGTTTTGGTCCACAACATAATGCTGATTGGTTAAAGGTTGCTCCAATTGTTCCAAATTAAGCCACGGTCTATGCCCATTGGGGTGCAATAACTGGAAACAATCCTCACTGTAGGGGGACAGATTTGTATATTCATGCAATGACTTGGGGGTGCTCAAGGGCATGCGACAGTCATAAATGAATAAGAGGATACATTAATAGAAATGAGAGAATTCAAGGCAAAGAGTTGATCTGTAAAACCTAGCACAATTACAACGTGTTCGGTTTCCAAAAATGAAATGTCCATGACATCGCAAAGCAAAGTGAACATTCCATTCAAGAAACTGCAAAGAGAGAAACCAAGCCAATTAGGAACAGTTTACACTTCATTTTTGTCCCATTTTCTTTCAGATGCAGTAAGTAGAGCAGGAAGCTGATGTGAAATCAACTTTGATCTCAAACTCATTTCACCCAAAATATCACTCGCAGCCCTCTGACCCTGTGTTTTGTGTCGCTCAGTCCGTCTGCTGCAGACAGCGCTACATTGGCTGTTGTGTTCCACAAAACCACGGATGACCCTGTCAACACCAACCCAGCAGCAGATGTAGGGGCCACAGCTGGCACACTGTTGTCACTGCCCGACAGCTGTGCCACCAGAGGTGGGTAGTCTCCCCAGCAATGATGGATGACTCAGACAAGTTTTGATACCCTCCCCAGCCCACACAACTTCTGGTCCTTTGAGTTTCACAAGAAAACTAGTACATACAGAGTGATGAAGACATTTTTCTTTAGTTTAAGGTAAAGGTATGTCCTTTTGTGCATCAAAACGTGCAAAGAAGTTGTTGAGCAGAGAGATGTCCCTGTCACAGGTCTGTGGTGAGGGTTTGCAGTCTGTGATGATCTTGATGCCCTGCCACAGGCTCAGTGTTTCTCTGCCATCTCTGAAATGGCAGGTCATCTTTTTTGTGTATTGATGTTCGGCATTCCTGATTCCACGAGACAGGTTGGCCCCTTTGCTGTTCTCAGACCGGTTGCATCCCCGGCTCTGAAGGCCCCTTGAACAGCATGGGAAAACAATAGATAATGGCTGTTTTGCCTTAATCGTTTTATTAAAACATCTGACAGGTATTTTGTCATATTAAAGCAGTAAGTTAGACTTTTACAGTTGTTCTGTACCTTATGTGTAGGCTACATGTCTGTCTATTATTTAACTCGTGCTGGTTCTGAATCGGTTTCTAAATTAGCAATTGAAGTTTTTTACAACTGCGCTTCCAAAGTTTGCATATTTTCCCGACTGACTGTCCTTCATATCTTAAAGTAATAATGGGATATAGTTTCCCTTTACTTAGCTGAGCGGTTCTTGTTATAATATTCATACCACAGTTGAACAGGGCTATTTGCTGCATACCAACACAACGTCAAGTCAACTGATGGTTTCAAATGCAATCCAGACAGTTTTTGCTAACTACACAATTCCATCATGTGTTATTTCATATTATTTACCAGGTAATTTATTTATTTAGTTTAAATGCACATTTATTGTGCTGACAAGTCAGTGCAGCATATGGGTTGAAGTACATCTCCCTGGATTTTAGGGTTGTATGAAACTCTATCTACGCTTGTTAGTTTCAGCTTCCAAACCACTAAAAAAGGTCTTCATTGGCTGGAGTATTTTGTATGAGGAAAAGCTAATTGAGTCAGACTGTATTTTTCTCATTCTTATTACAGGTCTGGATATATGTCAACCTCACAAACTTGTATAGGACGATCGCTAAAATCTATTTAATACTAGAAATTGGAGGTGCAAAAGACTGATGAAGTTTCCACTTAAAAAGGAAGCATTGTATCTTTGTGAAACATACCAACAAGACATGCAAATGGAGGTAAGATATAATTTTAGGGAGCTGCAGCCATAAAAGAGAGATCTGAATGAAATCTAATTTAACTAATTTGTTGTTCCTCAAATTGTGTTGTCATGCCGGCACCATGGCAATTAGGCAGGTGACGGTGATGGTTGTATTTTCATGGTTTCTGCTCCAACAGTGCATCTCCCAGAGCCTTTTAAGGAAGAAGTGACATGGAGGAAAGGGGAGAAAGGGAAATCGCTCTTTATCTGTGACTGAATATTTTGTATGCACAGCTTCTCAAAAGCCTGTTTCCCCTCTTCAGAAGCCTGGCTAAAGCAGCTTGCTGCTAAGAAGATAAGGACTTATGCTTCCTGGTTCTTTTTAGGAGCTGAGCCTGTGATCAGCACTTGGCCACCTGAAGTGATGACTTCGGTGGACATGGTTTTGTGTTGTATGGCTGAAGACGTGTTTATGGCAACCACCTATGGTACGCTGTGTTCTCAGGAAGCACCTGCTTTCATCAAGCTTTCAAACATGTCCGATTTTGGCCAAATGGCATTCTAAATATTTTTGATGCATGACTTTCAGCACTACTTAGGGATGTGCATCACACATGATTCAATACATATCCAACCACACGGTCCAAGTTGCTCCAAAACAATACATTTGTGATGATATGATAAAACTGCATTTGTAAAGCCCATTTGATTTTAAATAAATGTAATATATTATTTCTAACTATTACAGTATCACTTATACCCCAAAAATGATGTCCACATGGAAAAAGGTAAATAGAGGCAGTGGATAACTTTTTAGCCAGGCTGTATCACTTATACCCCAAAAATGATGTCCACATGGAAAAAGGTAAATAGAGGCAGTGGATAACTTTTTAGCCAGGCTGGAATTTTTCACTAAAATTTAATGGGTCTTGGCATCCTTTTAGAAGTTTTTTTATTTTTTTTTTTATTTATTTTTTAGTAGCGCTGTGGGCATATAGACTGGAAGTAAAACAGCCCATGGCTTCAGTAAGCAGGAGGAGTAAGGGGCAACATAGTACTTGTGAGTAGCATTAGTTGTTAATGCTTGTTGGTTACTTGCCTTATATTTACTGCTTCTGTCGATAACAGGATTCTCCAACCTTTCAGTTGCGAGGGACCAGTAACTCGTGCCATAGCTCCGGACCCGTTTTTGAGTAGCTCGCTGAAGGTTTGAACATGTCACGTTTTTTTTTTGGTCTATTTCCTTTGGATTATCCGTACACCTGGATTTTTACCGCGTGACAGCTGTAACTGTAACAGTGGGGAGATCTGCACGGCTTTGATTGAAGGCATTAAACTCGCCACTCTTCATCTGCCATCACTCCTTTTTTGTTTGGGACTATTCTTAAAGACAGTTTGAATTTATTTAAGTTTAATTGTGTGGTCGGGTTGGCCTTTGTGTGTTACTGCCACCCGCTCTTTGTCTGTTAATTGCCGTCCAGGTGGGACGTGTCCTAATTTGAATCTTTTCTTTAATATATTGCATAATGACAATTGTTAATATTTTAGTTGATATTATAGCAAAGTAAATGGTAGGTTATTATGTTTATTTCTTGAGTTTTTTTTTAGTTAATTAGGAGGTCAGCCGGTGGTGTCAATATACGGCAAATGAGGTCCACCCAGATGGTGAATGAGCTAAAACGGTGCTCAAAAGACAACCGTCTCTGTTTAACAAACTGACAAAGAAAGCCAATGAATTAACAGAGGCTTTGTTTAAAGTGACGGACATTCTAATGAAGCACAAAAAGCTCTTCAGGGATGGGCAAATTGTAAAAGGAGGAAATGACTGCGGTGGCTGAAACGTTACTTAGGGACCATAAAAGTAAAACCGATATTACGTCTGCTATTGCTGATGTACACCTTGGTGCAAACACTGTGGAGAGTGTCTGCACTGAATGTGGATGCAGCGGAGCAGCTAAAACGGGGTATGGACAGGTGCAAATGGTTTTCGATCCAATGGGATGAGTCCGTTGACTGCAGCGATACAGCCCAGTTGGCTGTCTTCATTCAGCTGGTGTTTGATGACTTTTCCACAAACTAAGAATTTTTGAGTTGATATTAACATACGCGGTGCGAAAAAATATCCCTCTTGAAAAGCCGGGGTCTGTAAAAACTGAGGGCGCGCCGTCTATGACAGGGCGGCATCAGAACAAGACTAAGTGAACATTTAAATAACTCCGTAAGAGTGAATTTAAGTGGACACACTCAAGCATACGCCTCTCGTTGATTCCGTGCAGTGCCAGCCATCTCATTAACTGTAGAAAAGGCTGAATGCATAACGCATGGCTGTGAACAACAGAAAAAGAAGGGGAGTGATGTGATAACGGGATATGTGGACAGACAGAAAATAAAGCCAAGTAAAGTAAGTAATAACCTTACTTTGTTTTCTATGGCAGATGCAAGTATGAGCTGCATCATTTGAAAACGATTTCCACCCTCTCCGGTTGAGCCGTATCCACCATCCCAGTCAACTCAATAAACCTATTTACCCTTTTATTACACGCTTGTTGTCTGGCTTTTGAGTCTAGTTCTGTTTCAAACCATAACACTGACAGAAGTTGCAGTGAGACATATCTGGCAAAAACGGTGTCTGAGCCCAGGGGGCGAATTCACAGTAGACAACCTTGCGAATGTTCAAGAAAACCGACCTGGTTGTTGTGCGCTCTCTGGTCCATGGTGACACTAAACACGTCAATCAGTGATCAAACAAATGTCTAACAGAAGTGCTGATGTTGATCAAAAGTTATAGCTCTTCACTGTTCCTCCTTCGAACTTTCTATGCTAAATTCTGAAAAAAAACAAAAAAAACGACATTCCCCTCCTGATAATGAGGCTGTAAAGGAAGGTTTTCATTCTGGTCAGCTATACTGTGGAATGTAACTTCCGTCGTCAATACTGGGGAATTTGTAACCTAACTCCAAATGTGACGATTTAGTGTAGAACTTGTATATCGAAAAAGCTATTGATCTACTGCACTCTCCAAAGTTCTGTTTAAAAAAAATTAAAGGGCCAATAAATACACATCAACCTCACCTGGTAAACCTTTTGATAACAACACATACGAAGTGGCTAATGGCTAATATTTTACGAAAGCATGCAGTTATTTACGACTCCTAGCTTTGCTTATTAAAAGCAAGACTTGGAAGTGAAAGGTGGTCATAAATGATCCATCTGGGACACGGGCATTCTTACTATAGTGCTTGATGAGCAGTAAACCGCACTATAATTTATCTTTATGTCAACGAGTGTGTTCTCTACCTGGCAACCTGCACAGTCCCTCACTTTTAGAGTGACTGGACACCATGTTAAGTCTTCCAGTGAGCTGTGTCTGAGCTGATTGGCAATCTCATCTGTTAACCTCAGCTGGAAGTAAGTTTTATCCTCCACTATGAGTGAATAAATAGAAATATCAGAATTCACCGCAGTGCACAGCTCTTCCTATTGCACCAGATCATATCTCCTTCCATACACTGTATTTCAATGCCGTAAAATTCCATTAAGCAGCTAAAATGACTTGTACTACTGCTGCAAAAGGTGCTGGCCATTTCTTGATTCTATCACTGACCAGACGCTAACCTCGGCTTCTCAAAGCACACACTTCCACACGCTCACTCAGACACACACCGTCCGGCCAAGGCCATAATGATGTGCAATGTTCACAAGTTACGCAAGTTTCTTCAGATGACCAGATGGCTGTAGAGAAGCGGCCTAATGGTCCAAACACCCTGGTGTCCATTAAATACATAGGAACCAGCCATGGTCTGTATCACACTAATGACCTATAGATACTGCTGCTACTCCTGTTGCGGTCTATAATTGCAGTCCTGGCTAGTTATAGAGCACACATTCATGGTTATGATCTCCTTTCTCTCTCTCTCTCACACACACACACACACACACACACACACACACACACACACACACACACACACACACACACACACACACACACACACACACACGCACACACACTGGGACACTGCAAGTCACTATTAACCCTCATCTGTTCACCTTGACTTGGTAAATTATAGGAACACTGTATACATTTGAATCAATGCTGGGGCTACTCATGTTTCTGTGGAGATCTACATTACAATCTAAACAATGGCCAGTGCAGGGCTTTTAATTCAATTGTCTAGTTGTCCCAATCGACCTCAGCCGTGACCTTTATATTATCAAAATGTAACTCATTACAAGTGGAGACAGTTGGAAGCCTCCCACAACTTTTGACTGCTTTCTGGAGGGCAATTGTGTGCCGTATCAACGATGTTGCTGGAGGGTATATGCAGTATTGTGGAGATAGCATCGTTGCTGCGCAGCTTATAGGATCATGCGGCACGTTAAATGGATTAACCTTTTTTCATCTATGACGACATATAACTCTGTCTCCTCTTTTGGCTACCTCCTCTCTTTCCCCACCCTCTATTCACAATCTCCTCTATTTTTCCTCTCTATACCTCTTATCTCTCATTCCCGTTACCACCACATACCACACTCTCTCTTCTCTCTGCTCTGCTCCTCTTCTCTCCGATGTGGAAGTATTCACCCTTCAGGCTTAACATTTCTGATGGGACTGATCACAAAGTGACATGCATGATGTGGTCCGTCTATTTTTGACATCCCAGCCCGTCGTCGACCCAGGAGACCAGTGGCTTAGCGTGGTCTGGGGCGTTGAACTATTTTCGATGTGGCTGCCGTATGTGCGCTCTTGACAGAGGGATCATAGTAGAGACTTGTGTTGTTCAACCTGAATATGAATGAAGCTTATTCAGAGGGAGTTTCACATCACGTCGATGAGTCATGACTCATAACGAGGCTGATGGAGGAGAAAGCTAATCACGGAGAACGCGAGTGCATGTAAACGCACAATAGCTGGTGTAGATTGGACACGGCATCATACAAATTCACAAACACACACTTCACCACTTTGTGTCTGTCGCAGTCACTGCGGGCCACTGCAGTAAGGTAGGGTGGGGTAGGATTTCGAATTTAATTGTTTTAGGGGAGAGTGACAGGCATCGACCCCCTCAACACACGCGTTCGCACGCACACACCACCCCCTGCTCCCACAATCCCTCCGGCACAACTCCGACTCTGTGGTACTGAGTGAGATAGTCTATTACAGAGACTGGGGAGGGCCCTGAGGTACACATATGGGAGGAAGATAACACGTAGTGGTGGCAGTGGAGGGCTGTACAAAGCAGCCGGCAAGTGTGCATGCGAGATGACGGGTGTTGGTTCTCTATGCACGTGTGTGTGTGTGTGTGTGTGTGTGTGTGT
Source organism: Brachyistius frenatus (assembly GCF_029030835.1). Lineage (NCBI taxonomy): Eukaryota > Metazoa > Chordata > Actinopteri > Embiotocidae > Brachyistius > Brachyistius frenatus. The sequence continues at coordinate 250,135 of NW_027210774.1, read as the reverse complement.
GTGTGTGTGTGTGTGTGTGTGTGTGTGTGTGTGTGTGTGTGTGTGTGTGTGTGTGCGCGCGTGCTCAGAGGTGTTAATCCCGTGTTAATCAATGACTGTGTGTGTTGTTCTGTGCTGATACTAGCAGCGGTGCAGATTCATGCACACGCCTGTGTGTTTCTAAACCTCTCTCTTTTACTATCACTCTACCTCGCTCTCTCCCTGCCCACTCTGTGTAAGTGGCGAGAGGAACAATAAGAGGAGTGTGGGAGTAGCAAGGTGAGACTTAGATATGGAATTAAGTATGTGTTATTACTACTGGGACTGGACTGGGAGGCAGCAGCCGACAGCCTGTGCTCACTATTTTGGCTTAAGATAAAGTAAAATACCATGTGTACGCCACTGTAGGTCTATTGCTTAAATATTTGTGTAACTAGACGATGAAAAAGTTAAGAAAATAATTTGGAAGAATTTGGAATTCGGCTCGTAAGAGAAGAGGAAAAAAAAACCTTTTTTTACACATTAAAGTAAATAGATTTTTCCCTGATGGATCTGAAATGTGCATTTGGATATAATTCCCCTTGGGTGCAAGATATTGAATGACTTACACAGATCTTTAATCATTTAGATGGTTTGATGTTTTCCCCCAGATACATACTTTTTTCAATCCTCTCTATGAGAGCATTGGTCCGGGATCATTACCCCGCCCTAAAGAAAGCAGACTGGAGATCAGCAATTCTGCGGTTAAGACATCAGATAAAAGGTTTGTTCCAAAAAGGACACAACAGGCCATATACAACACGTGAACTGCAATCGATTATCACATAATGACGGCCACAATGAGCCTTAATCAACATTCTCTTAACATCCCAAGCACTAATGTATCCAGCCCCACCTACCATCGCTTGCACTTGATCAATTACAGAGCCATTACAGTGAAAGTCCCGAACAGCTCCCAGCAGCTCTGAACATGCCATTCAGTCCACTTGCTGGTCTCGACAGTGGACACAGCAAATGAACTTGGCGAACAATCTGAGGATCAATCCCATCACTTAGCCAATTAGACAATGGGGAGACAGACGCCCATTACTGTAAGAACCAATCAATAGTCGGAGCCAGGGGCAGAGGCGGGCTGTCTGGTCCCGTGGAGCCGCCAGGGGTTTATGAGCAACTAATGGAGGGGAAAGGGGGCGGGGACCGGAGGGTGTTTTGATGGACGGATTGGACAGGACGCTACTGGCAAGCCTGGGGGGATGTTGACGCCGAGAGCTTGGATGTTGTAAACATGACAGAGCAGTGTGGGGTTGGACAGACAGGCATTGGGATCAATGACAGAGTGCAGCCAAGTCACCAGTTGATTTTCCTTTCAAGACTTTGACAGTTCTCTTTTCAAATTTTAGACAGTTTAAGTGGCTCATTCAGAATGGATCGAAAACTTGGCCAAATCATTCTGTGGTAAACTACTCAATATTTTTTTTTCATGTTGAATCATTTAGAGTCTTTTGTTACCGAGTTTCCATCATAACGCACATTATGACTGTTGTTTATCATGGCTCCCATTAGTGTAAAACTTTGACACATGGTGAAATAATCGACCCCAAGTTTTAATAAATAAACCACAAACATTAAATGTTTCATTAAAAAAAACTGCTTGAGTTGTGGCTGAAATACTTGTGATTACATACATTCAAAATGATTCTAATACAATTAAGTTGTACTAATTTTGCCTGAGTGTTGAGGCCCATCGTATACAAATTGCATGCCTTCTTCTGTAGATGTTGACAATGTTTTGACACACAGCGTGTGTTCTGACAGATGCCTGAAGTAGTATTTGCATGCAAAAAGATTGTAAATTTCCTAAACTATCAAAGGCATGTTAAAACATGCTTGTGTCTAGCTGAAACCTCACATCTCAACTGTTCTACCGGTTCCAGTTCTTCCCTATGAAACCAGTGTACCGGATGCTCCGGAACATCCACTTGCGGTATTAAATTGAGCAAATACGTTCTATTCACCGTAAGAGTGTGTTTGAGAGAGAAATTTGGAAAGCCTAACACACAAAACCTATTGCAAGTAGTATGTTCCCTTTTCAGATCATCGACATTTATTACGAATTCCATTATCACAAAGGGAGGCAGAGGAATAACTGAGCAGCAGAGAGAAAGAAGACGACAGTTATTAACTGTTTTTGAATGTCAGCCGGCAAAACAATTTAACCTTCATTAAAGACACAAACTCTCTCTCGCTCGCCCTATAGTCTAGTATTTGGCTGCGCAGTTCAAGAATTCAACCTATTTAGACGCGCTTCAAGCACACGACCAGCTGCACTGAAAGTGTATTCCCTGGATGAGCTTGTTGTTGGAATACACAGCACTGGAGAGAAAAGGTTATGTGGAATGGTGATCCCTCCAAAAGAAAAGGACATCTTCCTGCATGCAATGTTTCTCTAATTTATTTATAACTTAGTTGGAGTGCTGCTTTTTTTTTTTTTACATGACCAACCCACCCCAAAACAGCAACATTTTCTGAAATAGTTAGTGCTTTTATCCTTTTAATTTGCAGAAAAAAGTAAAAAAAATTAAAAAAAAAAGTCTTTAGAAATGTTCTATTTTATGTGCAAAAAGCATATAAGAGTTGGTGGGATTGAGTTGGTTGCATGAAACTGCAACAGTTTACCTGTCATTTCGTGTATAGGCTTAGTTTTGACTCATAAAATATGTGTGTGTTGGTGGAAACAGTTTCAAATGTGTGGAGTAATTGTGTTCTTCGTAGGTTTCAATAACCATGAGGTCTGTTCTGGTCCCGGGCTTGAGGCAGCAGATTTTGTGTTGAATAGTTGAGCTGCTTCTGATTTTGAGTTACTCCATTTGCACAACACTGTGAGCGTCTCTCTCTCTCTCTCTCTCTCTGTCTAGCCACAGGGCAGGATGCCCTCAGCGTTGAAGTATCCACTTGGGATTACTGTTGACATCTTCTCTCTCTGCCACCACATGACATCCATTCCTCCCAATTTATCCTTCATGCTCCCAACTTGCAATCGACCTGAGGAGTCATTGCCAAAATGCTTTGTGAGTGTGTGAGTGTCAACTAAATACAAGGTGTGCCTTTGTCTAAATTGTAATAATTGTGTTACTGCGTGGCCTATCCTGCATCTTTTGAATGGTCCTAACACAGCACTGCGTCGGTCACAACACCTGAACTAAATCATGCACTGGGAGTCAGTGGGCTCAGCACAGTGGGGGCAGTACAATAACTGCAATCTGTGTCAAATACAATTATTAGAATAGTGTGGGGGTCAGTATGAGAGTTTGCATGGGTAGAAAGTCGTGTACAAATGTCATGTACATCAACCAATGCTGCTGACGCACCAAAAACAGCTTCTGTTGACCTAAACCAACTTCAGGTGCTGAATGGTACTATTGTAACTCTCAAAGTCAGAGCATTGTTGAAGTCTGCAATGAAACCCTATACAATTTTTTTTTTAAAAGACAAGTTGAAGAAACACATATTGGACAAAACAACACGAAGGTTGTACATCTCTGTGCTTTACAATAGATTACATAGACATCAGAGCAACATGGTCAGTCATTACAGAATGAATTCAATTTGAAATGAAAAGTCTGACATTTAAAGTTTTACTTCACTGTTGAAATATGACCAGTTAAATGACGTTAAAGGGTTTCATACCAGCTGACGATAGTTTTGTTCACTATCCTGTTGTTAATAATATTGTACTCACTATCACACTGAAAACAGCCATTGTAAATGGGCATCCCGACTACTGCAAGTTATTTGCTGCAGTAAAGTATCTGAACGGAAATAGTTAAGAAGTATTGTGACGGGGCAAGAAATACAAACAAATCCCTATCAATCACAACTTATTTATAAAAGGAAGCAAAAGTGAACAGTAGAAGAGGTTACTCAAACTGTCACTATTTACAGAGTCACATCCCGGTTTAACTTTGACCTGCTGTGGGCTCTGACTTTTCTGTCCAACACATCCTCACTCCCAAAAAAAACCCAGAATAGTTAATTTGCCATTAAGGCATACAGTACTAGCATCAGGTGTACTGGACTGTCATTGTCATGGTAACAGTAATGAACAGGCAGCTAAATTGTTTGGATTCAGGAAAAGATCAGGATTTTGGTTGAAGCACATTAGGTAAGTAATTGGACGTATGCACGTAATGTAAGCAATATATATTATGTAAGTTAACTTATGTATATAACTTCATTGTTTACTTTTGTTTACACACGGGACACAAACGGTGGACTTGTGGGTGAAAGCCTTGTGTTTGGTCCATTCCCAGTCAGAATTACAGCGGCCACTGCAGGTCACAATAAATGTTAACAGGGGTTGTAGAAGACTGCTTGCACGGACGACCTTGTGTTTTAGGGGCCGACGACTATTGTACTAGAATGTAGTAGAGCAGAGACCGGCGTTGGACCTTCCATAGCCGAAGGAAGCCATGGGTGAAGGCCAAATTGAGCTGATTTGCCAGTGGCGGCTAGGATAAGGCCTAGAAGGGGGAATGTAAGGTCAAGGTTTTGGGAGGAAATAAACACTTGTTGCATTTCTCATGAGTTAAGGTTAGTTGCGACTCATGCTATCGTAAAAATAAGGCCAATATCCCCCACCTGGTTATACAGGACTGCTTGTAGAGCTGCAGTGTTTGCGTCTGCTCGGCCATACCATCAACCAAGTAGGAGGAAAGATATGATACCAACGCCTTCCCAGCCACATGATCCGTTCCGCCAGTGCCGGGCAAGAAGCACAGTTTTGCACCAGAGGGTTTTTTTTCCCTTTACAGCACCACTTTGGTGTCTTGTGAATTCAACTCAAACTTGACATAATTATCTCTTTGCAGTTTATTTAAGATGCTGTATTTGTTATTTTGTGTGTCCCAGACAACGGTGAGTTTCCTCTGAGAAAATGTGCCCACTGTTACTGGTCATGATGGAGCAAGTTCTTTGTTTAAAGGCGACGAGAGTAGTGAATGTAATCAGCCCACTCCTGTGCTTGACACATCCACTGGGCAGGGTGCACTTGACTTTCATCTCTGCTGCGCTGCCGCGTTCATGAAAGTGGACCCCACGGTTTCCCTGTGCAGCAAGCGGAGCGCACGTTTAGTTTCCCTTCTGTACACACTACAAACGGCATGGTATGCACACGCTGACACATTCCACCGATGCACACTCTATATTTGAACTCTATTGTATTTTATTAATGTCTTATCTTATGTTTAATTTGATCTGTTCTTGTGCAACTTGTTTCTTTTTATATTTTTTAATTAAATTTTAAGATGTTTTTTTTATGTTCCTTTATATCTGTTCATGTATGGCACACTGCATGTACATTTCTTGTCGTAAAGCTTTTTTTTCCCCTGCATTTCTTGTATAAAAGTTGTTATCCAAATAACGTTTATTATAATTATTATTATTATTATAGAAAACATCACAGCAACCTCCTGACAGCAAGAAAAACTGCTTTGTTAATCGCGTTTGGCTGGACAACATGAAAACTGTACAAACATCATGGAGCGCATACAACATACTGTTCTCTCCTATCAGTCAGAAGGAGCAAGGTGTGAGTTTAAAGCCATGCTGTGGATCCAAGTCAAACCCACCAATAAAAACTCCCATCTTATCCATGAGCATTGGTCCCACGCACTACGTCTAACTCAGCTCGCAATCAAAGGTTTTTGGCTCACAACCAGAGGTCTTATTTGCTTTGCATTTCATTTTTTTGGGACACAAGCAAAATTCTTGTGAGGTAAGGTATTACTGTAACCACGATGACGGAGTTCTCTGACCTCAACAAAGTGCTTATTTTAAACCAAACCGTGGCCTAAACAAACGATCTACGTCGCTGATTATGCTGGAGGACTTGTTGAAATTGTTACATTACTGCAGAAAGAAGAAATGTTTAAACACCGGAGTCCAAACAAAAAAAAAAAAAAGTCAATCGATGCTGCGTTCAAATATATTAGTATTTACCGTGTTCACGAGAAGAGTTCAAATGAACGGCCCCCTCATTTGCCGTTCACGACTTCGGAATTTGTTTGCTGACGTTTACAGAAAAAGGCAATGGATGTTAATTTTTGTTGGATGTTAAGCTAATTTATTGTAATTTTAGTCAAGTAGAGTTTGTCTTCCTATAACTTGGATAATAGACTACGTCTGAGGAAAATGTTGATCTTCCCAACGGCCTCTTCTTTTCCCTCTGCGCCTTTGCATTTCCTGCGTTACCCCCTTGTTAACTTGCTAAATTGTTAGCCTCTGGCTTTTAGACGCTGCCCACATTGCCTTTGCCTAGCAACAGTGTTTTTAACTAATTCACCACTTGAACGGCAAGCATACAGTGCACACAACTTCCCATGTTGTAACCACAAGCTCATGACTTCCATTTGAACGCAGCATGATCTTTTCTGCAAAGTCCCAGAAATTGAGATATTTTGCATTACAAGGGCTCACAAGGAAACTTGATGACTATTGACCACAAGATCTCTGTAAAATTGATACTTGTGTATATGTCGAACACAATTCTTCACATTCTTCTCGGGGTTCGAGTTACGCATATAAAAAAGCGTGCGGCAGCGCTGCCGATTGCGTGTTGCAGCGAAAAACGTTCCCTCTCCCGCTCTCTTGTTGGCCGTCTCTTCACTTTCCCCGCCGTTCCCAGTTTGGATTTAGGGTGTAAACTTCTGTCCGGCGCTTCCTACATGAGGCAAATCAATCTGATAAAAACAAAAATGAATGCGACGCATCGTAGCTTCGGGACTGACTGCGCCTGGGAAGCCTCCTTTTGAAAGGGGTCAGGACTCCTGCTCAGCTGATCTGGGGCTGGAGGAAGATGGCGACGGGGTGAGCTGGTCTTCAGGGTGCAGCTTTCTGTTCGGCTCGTTGCCACCTCCATCGCTGCAGAGCGCTGTTGTAACTGCGATCGGAGAGCTCTTTCTAATTGATATGTAGCCTAAAGAACGAATTAACACGCAACACTGACACATTTTACTATTATTTTGTTCAGGAACCTTATACTGAAAATAAACCTGTGAGTATAAAATGGATGATGATTTAGAGCTCCCCCTGAATGTCTCAAAATAGACTTTCAGGGGAGCTCGTGTCCTTTGCAGCTCTCCCGTAATTCGAACTATGATTCTTCTTTATATTCATTGTACATGTCTGTTTCTCAGCACCTACTTTACCCCTCTGTTGGAAGTAGAGGCACCAATTCAGAGAAAGCCTGGAAGCAACGGCATCTATGTTAAACCTCAACTCATGAAGACAAATTGGTGAAGGTGGGCGCTCTCGATGCTGGTGCTGATTACCTTTCCACCACACTTGCACCAAGCCATTTCTCCCTCTAAACTAGCACGATGCTCCTCCCTTTTTCTCATTTCAGCTGCAGAGGGGAGGCGCAGCCGGGTGGAGGAAGGTGGGGAAACCGTCCATCAGAGGCGGGCAGAGCCAGGGACACGGCCCATAAGGAGCAGCACGAAGCCCCACAAGTTATTACCCCTGCTACCCGGGCCCATTTTGTCTTCATCAATTCTTAAACTCATAAGACTCCCTGCCTCTCTCCTTTTCCAAATTGTACCATCTATCAAGCCCCGCGCTACTCTACCTCTTCCTTCTTCCTCTTATGTTCCTCTTCTTCTCTGTGGTTTTGTAACTCGTACTTCTCACTGTCACAGCAGAACCAGGCAGTGCAGCCGCAGATCGTCAAATTGTCCCCAACCCAATGTTTTTTTTTTTACAGGTCGAAATGACAACAGCCCCTACCTTTCTTTCTTTATTTCTTTCTTTCTTTGCTGTCCTCATCTCTAATCTCTAAAATCTCTTTTTTTCCCCCCTCATCCCCTTCTCCATTTTATTTTATCTTTCTCCCTCCACTTTATCATCTTGCAGGCTCACCTCCCCTCCTCTCCTCATCTTTCTCCAGCCTGCATTTCTTTTATCTTTTCCGACTCGCTGCTGGTTTCTCATTGTAGTGGACCGACTGGTCCTCTTTCTTGCTCCCTCTTTCCATCTCTTCCTCTCCATCTCTCTAATTATGTGCTGAGACAAAGGCGTCTGATTCTCCCTCCTCCCACTCAGAGCTGTCAGCCTTGGTGTAGGAGAGAGTTAATTTCACACTTACTGCATGCTTTAATTAAAAAGGGGTGAGGGTGGGGTGGGTGGAAGAAGGGAAAAAAAACAAGAAGGGATGCGTGTGCTCAGTAACAGAAAGGGTGGAATCTGCACGCGTGTTGACGGTTGTCAACATGCATCGTGTTTTTGGTTTTTGCCCACAGTCTTGAGCCAGGTGCGTTTTCTTCATATTTCTAGCTGTGTAGGTGTGCGCCTCAACACGTGCAGAGTTTGTGTCTTCACTCCTCAGGTGGATGACAATCGTACTTGTTTATTCGCCCTCAATGGCAACATCAGGCTGTATTTTTAGCCGAGGGCTTTAATGAGGAATCAATAGAACTGTAATAGCTTGTTATGGGGAGCTTACAGTCCCACTCTACACACAAACACGCAGCTACACACGGGCGCATCACTGCTTTGATGCTTTGTATCGGCAGCTGGAGAGTGGTTACACACACACACACACACACACACATACATATCTTACACATACTTGAGCATGTCCAGGAAAAAAAACATGTGAACATGCAACAGCACTCATAAGTACAGATAGGAAATCACAGAACCTGCACGAACACAGTACAGCACCACCCAAACCGCTGCAATCATTCTCACTACAACAGCACATGATAACCCCTGTTGAGCTACGGATGATAGTGGTTACACCCACCATTGTCAAATCAAGTAATTCATCGTCGTCATCCACTGCATGTAGCAGTGAGACAGTGATCTTGGCAAGACGTACGCTATCTCACACATCCAGTTGGTCATTGAAATCGTTGGTAATATGATACACTATTGAAACAGCAGTTACCCAGTGCATTAATTAGCCTATCTACCCCCACCTACAGAAGATACAGTTAGTCATGCAATCTTGTGACGGAGGAAGAATATTATGGCTTTGTGACGCCGCTAGTGCATGCATGCATAATAAGCACATCTAAGTGTTTGTCTATGTGGTGTAAATGTGTTTTTGTAGATGTAGTAGGGATGTGTTTTTAATTAATACATAGCTGGAATTTCCAAAACTGGGGGTATTTATTCACGTTACATAACTCTACAAGGTTCAGAGTCAGGAATGGTCAAATCATGGCTTCGAAAGTAACTTCAAATTCTGGACTCAGTATAATGTATTCCATATGACTGCGTGCATCTCTCTGCATGTTGTGTTTTTGTGCTGATATAGGAGCACCTGCACTTGCACAACTTCATCCACACATCTAACGTCCTAGTGTATGTGTCATGGGCATGATGTAGGAGATAATCGTGCTTGCAGCGCAGGAACAGCGTGTTCTTAAAGCTGCCATGTTGACCATGCACTGAGCATAGGCTCTAAATTGTATATCTGTAACATATTAACTGCTACTCTTTGTTAAAACTTCAGATATCACGAGAAGGCGGATGGAGCAGGCAATTACTTCACCTATTGGTTTACATTGGAGCTGAATTGAAACGTAGAGAATGGTGTACGGCTTCTTTTTTTTTTTTCTGGTTGGAGCCAGCACCTTCCAAATATTGGAAGTGGGGTAGAGGACAGGAGTGACACTTAGAACCTGATTGGAGCTCTTTCTGTAGCTAGCGGTAGAGCATCATCGGTGGATTGTACACGTTCCACTTAATGCCAAAAATTGCATATAAAATGCATTAACATTGGAAACGGCTACAAAAATAATCATTTACTTACAGAAAAAACTGGTTGTCTGAAGCCCTACAGCCCTTCTGTGTAGACTTTGCATGTTCACCCTGTACCTCCTCCCACAGTCCAAAGACATGCTTGGTAGGTTAATTAGTAATTATAATTTTGCCATAGCTATAAATGTGTCTTTCTGTGTTGGCCCTGTGCTGGACTAATGACCGTGTCCAGATTGTACCCTGCCTTTGCCCAAAGGGTAGATCAAAAACAGATTACAACAAGCTAACAGCCTACTTCACTGACATGACAACTAAATATTAACTGAATCAAAACAAGACGCATGGGGCCCGTGATAGTGAGTGGTTAGGGAACACACCATATGGGCGAAAATGTCCTGGGGCCTCATTGATACAACAGGGCGTATGGATCAATACTAAAAGTGTTAGTGTGTGCAAAAAAATATATTAGAAAACTAAAACCATGCACAAATACACTTTATAAATCACAGTCCACCTGGAAATGTGTGACCGTAGATCAGTCTCATATCCCTCCCGCTACATTCCCACATTCAGTCATGAATAGTGTTACGACCCGGCCGGTGTTATAACCTTCTCAACACTGACTTCTGATCATATAGTTTTTTTTCCTGTTGGACTGAACAGAGGCAAGAGACTAATGAGCCATTTCACAGGCATGATGCAACTTTTCTTTAAAGAGCTGACATGATCTAAAATTAATTGCGCTGCAGATAGTTTATCAGACTGCTTTCATCCCACTCTTTTCCTGATTCAAGACAGTACTTGTGGGGCATGGACTTTAAAGTTGTGTGAAATCTCCCCTCTGCTTTGGACATTACTTGAGCAAAGATCTTTGACACAAAATTTGAGCCCTGGTCACTGCACAAAGTTAGGAATGTCAAACGTGAAAACATATCACATTCCTTTTCCAATAGCCTTTATCTATAACGTGCATAATGGGATGGCCAACAAGAATACCTGAGGATGTGGCGATACATTTTCCGAATACCAAAATGAACTGACAAACTGTGGTCATGGGCTAAACTCAGGACTTGAACACAAAATTGAGTTGCCACAATTACCTGGTGGGTGAGATCACACTCACTGCCAGGCAGAGGAGAACACCTCAGTCCGCATGAGAACACCATCATCAAATAAATAAGTGACGGATGTCTGTCATTACTTGTCTAAAACTCCAGACAAAGTCCCACCTAAAGTACAGTCTCTCTGTTGGGCCATAATCAGTTCTGCTTTATCCACTGATAAAGTAAACTCTGGAGGAGGTGACGATAAATCGGATGAGGGAATTCCCCGCCATCTTAAAACCATGTGATGCCATGCCATTCAAACTGATACAAATACATGTCATCTAAATAAAAAAAAACGAGGGTTATGAAGCGATAGATAAATGCCACAATAGATAGTTATATAAAGCTAAGGGCAGAAACTTCAATTAAAAAAAAGCCTATTTCTCAGTGTTTTATTATTTTCAAAGTTATGATGCCGAAACACCTTTTATTTGCTAATAACGCTGTAAATTGTTAATTAATTAATTTATTCTATAAACCACAAACCTTACCTCCTAAATGTAGGCTACCTTTGAGCTGCCAATATTGACCACTGACAGATTATATTAAAATATATTGTCTGATTTATATATTTTTTATGGCATTTATAGATTTCATTTTGTGTCAACATAACATAAACATGTAACTTATAGTCTCTGTAACCTGTCAGTTCCTTCTTCTACTACAGTGCATTTTAAGAGGCTGCATACATAGTTTATTATTTTCCTTTTCTGAACACATAAAGCTTTTATTTAAAAAAAAAAAAAAGTATTGGTATCAGCGATACCAGCCCACATTTGACTTCGGTTGTATGGGATTAGATCAGAAATCTGTGGTATTGCGCATCACTAATTGGTTTCCGATCAGAGTGACTGCTGACTGAAAAGCACAAGGATTAATTAGGCTCTTAGCCTAGTCTGGAGCAGGCTAGTTGAACACAATAAATCTCCATGGTAACTTGTGTGCAGCTGCATTCGTGAAACCGAATCAAGGCTTAATTCAGCCAGGATAACTGGAACAACCCGGCTTAATCCTTTTTCCAGGTTCTGTGAAACAGCCCAAGGGACTGAACAAAGACAGAGGGACAGAAACACAAGGAACAAATCAAATAGATAACCAAACAGACCAAAACCATGACAAAACCTTAATTGAAACGTGATATAAACTTACGAATACTTTTAAAAATGGTAGACATTTTATGATAAATAATAAAAACAAAACGTCTAAACAAGGGTTTTGTGGCATCAACCATTCTGCATCAACATTCTGTCTAGCAACGACTGATGTGGAGCCCTAGATCTCAATGAATTTCAAAAGCCAATGTGGCAATTGGAATAAGTGGACATTTATTTTCAAATATGTACTAAGAAATGTTTGAAAAGATATCAAATGAAAAGATACGGCCGTCAGTGTGCTGTTCATTCCCCCGATATTGAGGTCTTGCATTGTAGATACAATCTTAAGTTTAAGATCTCCATGATTTCAACTGTTGTTCTTACACGTTTTATATTTCTAAATACATTTATGTATAACCAATTACCAATCTGATTTGACACAAGTAAAACATGTGGCCGGGTTGAGTTCCACTATGGGGATGAGTGATTAAACAGAAAAAACTAGAAGAACAGGAGTCACTATGAGCCCGAGGGCCACCTAGTGTGTAATTTAGCCACTGTGGCAGGGTCGGTAAGGCTGGACACCTTACTATTTAGCAACATTGCTACCAATCAATGAAAAAAAATCTGATAAAGCTGAACTTGGCTCTCATCCATCCATAAATATCCATAGAGAAATACATACATGAACTGCCACTGCTGTGAATAGATTCAGTGATTAATACAGAGGTGTATTGTGTAGGAATGTAGGTGCCGAAGCATACTGAGGTCAGATCCATCCTGTTGAACAGCTGGCTAGATGGGTTCTCCGTATTATTAGTATAAGGGGTGTTCCATCACAACACAATAATAAATGCACCACCGAAGAGGTGTGCGTCATACATGGACAACAGGTGCAGCAGTACACCCCCATATCTTACCTATAACACAAACCAGGCAGCCGGCAGATATTAGAATAAGCTCAGGGAGAGGCGTGCTGATTCCAATTAGCAGTCTGTTGTTTCACACTGTGGGCGATGAAGCTTGTTATTCCAAGCATGGAGTCTGAGGAGCGCTGCTCTGTGGCTCCCACCGTGCAATCAGCCTGTATGACTCTTTCGTACCCACCAAGCACTGATTGCTACATTCATCTGGCACTATTCTCACTCTGTGAGGTGCTGCAAAGGTACATTTGTTAAGAACGGTCTTGGACACCCATGGAACAAGGTACAAAATAGCATGACTTGAGGGCTGATGCTATGCCATCACTGATAACTGTATAGCCATAATGATCCTGGCAGAGAAAGGGTTAGATACAGAAAAATAATCACAGTTTGTCTGTGCAATCATAATTCAGGGTATGAGTACTAATGCTATATTATAGGCAGTAATTATATGCCTTGATTAAAAAACTAGGGGATAACAATGGAGGATTCAATTGCAGGCTGATGATGCCGACTCTTTGTTTTGCTCTTTCACTGCTCCATGCACCAAGGGAATTGGAGAAGAATCCAGGTGCTGCAACTAACACGGCTTGATTGTGTGCTTGTCAAATAATTGTGTTTGGGTGCGTCTGATTGTTCTTCAGATGGAATTATTTAAACTAAACCCAGCTCCGTGGCTGTATAGCATTTTTACTTCTGGATTTGTATGTATGTATATGTACAAATACATAATAAGTTAATATTTGTCAGTATGCTTATTGGATAACTGACACAAATCCAATAATCTACAACAGACTGTTGGTCAAAATTTAAAAGATTATCAATCTCTCCTTCATATTTCAACACAGTACATCAGCACATTGGCCAGTGGCATGAAGCTGTAAATTTGAAATAAAGAAAAGTAATAATACGAAGGAATCACAAGCTCCAACAAGTAATGGTTGCGATTTTCTAAAAGTAGTGGAATAGCTCAAAATGTTTTGATAGCTCAACATATTTGATATTTATAATATATAATTTAATATAATGGAATAATTTGATATATATAGACACTTTGTTTTGAATAATAAATTGTATCTGACATTTTTTTCCATAAAAGATAATTTACCAAACTGAAAATTCTGAAAATTATCATATGTCTCCTCCTACATTGAGAAGTTCAGTATCTCTGAATACATATTTAGGTTTTGAGAAGAAATACATTTTTTTTTATCGTTTTTTATCTAAGACAAATTTATCAGAGCAGTGTCCAAAAGAAAAACTCATTCAGTCCATGAGACATCCATGTGACAGTAATAAATGGTACAGATTATTTATTACTCTCATTATTTTATCATTTATTTTAAATGATCTGCAATTATAAATAAGATTGTATTTTGTCTTGGAGTGATATTAATATACAGAGAAGGAAAACGAGCTGGAATTTGGTTCTTAAATTTAGAGGTGGACGTCAAAAGGTTTAGAAATTCAGTTTACATTGATTGTACTGCTATTGAGTTAATTACATGGATACATAACTAAAACTATGAATTAATGGTTATTTTAAGAATAATTCAACTAATTTTAAATACATATAGGCATACATATGCACACATGTATACAGACACAGATATAGACAGTATTTCTTTAAAAAAAAAAAAAGTCTCAAGATTCTCAGTATCTTAAGAAGGGTCCAAATATTTAGGAACCTAGTATGTGAATTAGAATATGTGTAATGGATCTTTTTGGGGCTTAAGCAGGACATGGTATCTGGGCATGGTGGGCAGGACAGCATCATTCCATCTTTATAATATGACACTCCTGAATGTGAAAAATGTAGAGGAGAGGAAGCCTCCCTTAGCCAGTTTGGAAAGATACTCGAGGGAGATTTTCCAAACCTTATCATTAATCCTCAACATTAACCCACTTGTAGAAACAAATCCTCTAGTTGCTCTTTTTGGTACCACTGGAGAGGATGACATGCGCCTTAACTCTATTAAAAGTTGCACACTGTTTTGTGCCTCTTATACATACGGGGAAGTTTGACTTTTGAGAAATGGGCCCTGTGGACAACCTTAAATTGCAGTAAACAGTGACGAGCACAGAGGGATGTTAGATTAACCAGCATCAATCCTTAAATAAAGCTTTAAGTCTCGTTATATTACATTGTATATATTATATATTGTTTTTTTTTTATTAAGTGCGATGCAGGCTCCACGTTTCTACATTACCCTTGGTACACGCTCATAGTAAGGCCTCAAAATTGGATAAAGCCATCTGATTCCTGAATCTATTGGCTCCTTTGGCAAGCAAGCTAATCAACTTTTGAGTTGCCGGGAAGTTTTGTTTTGATTTATTTACGCCCTCCCTACAACTTAAGCCTTAACTCATCCCAGATCATCCTCTCCACTGAACAGAGGAACCAAACTGATAACAACCCTCCACCAGACTTCCAGAAAGAAAACTACTTGACTAACTGAATGTTACCAGAACATTTCCTCACACTACTCTGGAAGAAGTAATGTGTTTTGTTTTTCACTTCTGAGTGTAGAAGGATTGTCCATCTTTTTCTTTTTTTACCTGTCGAGCCTGTCACTTTTACCTGGTTGGTATCTACACCTGGCATCACAACATCCACTCCGCTTACATGTCTCTCCATACAAGGAAAACGTCGACAGGCACGAGCGTAATTTGCACCTTTCAATATCCCACTGATCGCAGACGGGAAGAGCTGTCATTCTGGAGGTCAGTACCGTGTCGGTTGTCAAGAGCGACAACAGAAGTCCCCAAAATGCATTGAACTGGCAGAGAGGACGATGTGTGAATCCCTCTTTCAAGTATGAGCAGAACAAGCAGCTCACGTCCATTAAACTCCTCTTTAATTGCTAGAATAATCTTACCATTTGTAAATGGTATTGATAATCCCTGCTTTAAGTAGTGTTGGCGTTGCGGGAGACGAGAAAGATCCCACCAGGAGAGACAGACACGCTAGTTACTCTATTGCCCACATTTTGTTACATCGACCGTAACCATAAATCACGAGGTTTGTTGTGGCATCAGTGTTCAGCGCGGTGGCATCCAAGCCGAGTTGGCAGCAGTGACCCTGGAGGTAGGAGGAAATGAGGTGCATGTATTTTTTGGGAAGGGCGCCTTGTAGCCTCAGTGTTAATTTAGCTTTTTCTCAACTTGCAGGAGAGTTTGGCACTGCTTGGCCTAGGGCCTTTGAATCATGACTGTTTTATCCATCACTTGTATTTTCTTGGGTGTTTTTGGAATTCTATCAGAAGACTTTTATTATGAAAATCTGCAGTTGTATCACTTGCTCACCGTGTGGCACTGTCTGGTGTTAGATGACTCCGCCTGCATTTTCCTATGTTTTAGGAAGCTTTAATGCTGGTTCAGTGATGTTTTAGCTGCTGGGATGTGCTGGCCAGTTGGTTTGCTGTATATTTGCATGTACAAAAGGATTAAGCAACAGCTGCGGTGGTTCTTCGCTGTGTGTGTGTGTGTTGAGGTGGCTGCGCACGTGGAGAAGTCGAGTTGGGTAAAGACGAGTCCCTCACGAGTCGTTAATAATAACTTTTTTTTTTTTTTTTTTTTTTATAGGTAAGAAATACTGTTTTGCCACCTATTGCTAGACCATAATGGGATTCTCAAGACAATCGCCTTTTTATTGTTCTCATCATATTGTTGTCATCCAGGTCACATTAGCACTATTAATTATTGAAAAGAGGTGTTCTTCGGCGTATATATTTCCTTAGGAGTTAGGCTGGCTGTTTTTCCCTGCTTCTAGTCTTTATTCTTAGCTAGGCTAATTATGCCCTGAATCCAGGTCTATACACTCTACAGATTTGTATCAATCTTCTCTTGACTAAAGAAAGAGCAGATTACCGAGAATGTTAAACTATTCCTTAACCCAATGGAAGAATCACTTCTCAGACATTTATGCTGTGTTCCAAATGGCGTACTTGTGTACTAAAACTCACTATTTTGAGTGGATAGTGTGTTCATACCGTCAAGTACAGAAACACACAGTACACTGAGTTGATGATGCACTCAAAAAGGTCCAAAAAAAGAAGTGTTAAAAGCTTTGCTATGTACAGGATGGCTTACGTAAAACTTTTTCAAATTAAGGCGTCTAAGGAAGCTGCAGCTATTGTTATCTTTTTATCAAGCACCATCATACTCCCGCTGGACAGAAGCCATCAGTCAGTTGTTTGTGTGCGTTAAACAGAGGGCACTAGAACACATTCATTTTGTGGTACAATAATTGAAGCTGCAGATATTTTGGCGGGTGATCCATTCACATGCTGCTGTTATTTCTGGTCAGTGCAAAACGACAGTGTGCGGTTTACAGCAACACTACCCTGTTAAAATCCAAGTACTACAAAGGTAAGATTGCTAACATGTAGAAGCAGAGCATTAGAGTGTTTCCACACTGTACTGTATTTGAGTACCAGAGTCAAAAGCCCAGTATGGTTGAAAAATGTGATTGTTCTGTGACATACACGTGCATAGTACGGGAATATGCTCCCGGGTGAGGCGGACTTAGGTACAAATCAAGCGTATTCGGGTAATGCACTATGCATCAGTTATGAAAGCCAGCTGTACTAAAATCAGGAGGTGTACTGCTGATGAGGATAAAATGTTACTCTAAGTTTTTGTATAATAAACATAAAAAGGCAGGTCTCTTTACCACCTGTTTCCTCAGAAACATGCCTATGCGCGCATATTTTAACACTGCCGTCCACTTCTTTGCACGGCAGGTGAGGTTTGGACACAGGTAAGGGTGTGTAGAGCATCCTCCTTGTCTTTACACCCAAAACAAAAGCAGATGTAACGTTGCTGTAGGACCTGTATCAACTGGCACATGTTTTTCCTGTCAATATGTATGTTGCCTGAATGATAACGAATACAGTATGATGTTGAACATTACAATGGCCAGTAGGGGCAGTTGCACAGTAGAGATAATTTATGCATAACCTGGAAGCCCCCTTATATGAGGTTCTCAATCTGCCTGTCCCTCCCAGCTCGCTGTATCTTAGGGTCAGTAAGGTCTGAATCTCATCTTGCTGCTGGACATAAATGACCTCTCAGGGAGCAGGAAGAAAATGACAAGAAGAAAGGAAGGATGGATAAAATGAGGAATGGAGGGAGGGAGGCACAGATGGATGGAGGGGTTGAATGGTGTGAGGGAAATGGGAAGGGAAGGATGAAATAATGGACGTGGGAGTGTGGCAGTGCTAAAGGCATGGAGAGAAATAAATGCACTGATGGATGGAGGAAGGCAAGTGGATGGATGGGTGGCAGAAGAAACGGTGAAAGAGGACTGGTTGAAGGGGGCAGATAGGTGGTTGACGCAGTGAGTGAAGTGTTTCAAAGAGTGTAGCCAAAAATGCATGGATGATTCAGGGATAATGGAACAATAGGCTGAAAGATTGGAATTTTGTCTACTGACAATGGGAGACAGATATGTAAAAGTCAACATGGGTTAACAGAAATTGAAATATATACATGCAAAAATGTCTGCCCATTTTGGAGTTTAATGCAGTATGGAAGCTAGAAAAATCAGAACAAACATATTATATCCCCAAATATCAAGTGTGTCCACAGTTTATTATTCAATGGTGAAATTTAAATACCACAGAATTTGTAATATTTACTTTGAACACCATTTGTCTGAATTTCTGTTGTTTGAATTCAATAATAATTACAAAAAAATAATGATTTTATGTTTTTTTAACAGACTATCTTCTTCACTATCATCTACACTTCTGCACTTCTTTGTTAGAAGGGTTAGGGTTCCTGTGACCAACAGAATAGAACAGAAGACTGACAACAACCTACAGGCTGGGTCATTCTTGGGAGCCTTGGTGTTTAAGGTACAAGTTTTATTAGCTATGCTAAATGTAAGTGGCTTTATGGATGTCAATGTTGGTCAGTCATTCCTCCAGACGACATCATCTCAAAAGTTGTAGGTTGGATTGAAATGAAAATTGAGAGACATTTATGGACCTCACAGAATGAAGCCTTGTGACTGAGTCTAAAATCGTGGTGGTGATATTCATGTTCAAACCAATATTGGATGACCGTGATCTTTGAGCCCGAAGGCGGCACTATATTAAAAAAACAGACACAATTCTCGAGTGGAAATGGGCTCGGAAACACTTTTGAAAACCATTGTCTGTGAACACAGTTAATTGCTGCATTCACAAATCCTGATTAAAACTGTATCATCCCAAGAAGAAACCATATTTTTACATGATTCAGAAACACCGCCTTCTTCTCTGGGCCCGAGCTCATTTAATATGAACTGAGGCGATGTGTTAAACTGTCCTGTGCTCTGACAAATCAATTTTTTTTAAAATTATTTTTGGAAATCACGGGCACCGCGGCCTTGGCGAAAGTGGAGAGGGACCATCCGGTTTTTATAAGCGAAAAGTTCAAAAGCCAGTATCTGTGATGGTATGGAGGTGTATCAATGCAAATTTAATACAGCATCCCAGTCTTTTTTGGAAACAGGGTTGTACTACACAGTGAATGAGAACCCTGTTATAGTCAGCAGCTCAAAGTTCAAGAATGATGCCATTTAAAAAACACAGAAGTCAATAAAAAACAGCATTCATCACCAATATTAAGTGAGTAAACTTTTAAAATATAAAAAATTATAAACAGTCTTTGCCGTGTTTCTGAAAGACAGCGCTTTGGTTTCAAAAGTCACGGATCACTAGGAATAAAGTCAGAAGTCAAGCACTGAATACTGTAATTCGTCGAACAAATTCAATTCAATTCAACTTTATTTATATAGCGCCAAATCACAACATAGGTTATTTCATGGCACTCAACACAATAAAGTCCTTACAACAAGACTTTACAATATTATATAGAGAAACCCAACAATTCAACAATTCCCACATAAACTAGGAGGGAAAAAAACCCTCCTCTTTAAGGGAGAAAAACCTCCAACAGAGGGACGGAAAAACTCCCTCTTAACAGGAAGAAACCTCCGACAGAACTAGGATCAGGGGTTAGCGGCCATCTGCCTCGACCGGTTGGGGTGAGAGGAGAGCAGAGAGAGAAAAGGACAGCATAGAGATAGAAGAGAAGAACTGTTGGTGGAGACGACAAGCGCAGGACAGAGACATGCAGCTCCATGACGGGACATCTGCAAAAGAAAGAAGAGAAACTACGCGAGCGAGGGAACTGAATGGAGATAACAGACAATAAGCAAAAAGCTATGGGAGGGAAAAGGATGGTGAGGTATGAGTCAGTTAAAGAGTAGGAGGAAAGAAAAGAAGCTCAGCGTGTAACGAGGTCACCCAGCAGCCTCGGCCTATAACAGCATAACTAAGGGTTGGTTCAGGTCTACCTGAGCCAGCCCTAACTATAGGCTTCATCAAAAAGGAACGTTTTGAGTCTAATCTTAAAGCTAGAGAGGGTTTCTGCCCCTTGAACACAAACTGGGAGCTGGTTGGTTCCACAGGAAAGGAGCAAGGAAACTGAAGGCTCTGCCTCCCATTCTACTTCTGGAAACTCTAGGAACCACAAACAGACCAGCGTACTGAGAGAGAACTGCTCTGCTAGGATTATATGGTTCTATAAGATCTCTGAGATATGATGGAGCCTGGTCATGTAGGGCTTTGTAAGTCATCAAGTCATGAAGTCATTACTGCTGAGAGCTGAAGGAATAGAGGGCTCGACAGAACTGTGACTCTTTGTCAGCCTGGCTACAGTGCTGAAAAGAAACCTGGGGTTGTTCTTGTTGTCCTCTATTAATGATGAATAATACAAAGTTCTGGCCTTACGAAGAACTTTCTTATATAATATTAGACTATCCTTCCAGGCCAGGTGAAATTCTTCTAAATTAGTGGAACTCCATTTCCTTTCCGGCTTTCTAGTCGCCTGTCTAGCAGAGCGTAGTTTTGAGTTGTACCACGGAGACAACTTCCTCTGATTCATTACTCTCTTCTTCAGAGGGGCGACATCATCTACAGAGTTACTGCAGTGTTTTCTACCAGATGATCCACTTGTGTGGGACTAAGATCAACGTAGATGCCTTCCACTGTTTTAACACACGGCATCGAAGAGGATAAGCATGTAACTGCTTCCTTAAACTTGGCCGCGGTATTATCTGACAGACATCTACTGTAGTGGGATTTATTCCCACATGCTGTGTAGTCCATTATTGTAACTTCAAATGTTAATAAGAAGTGGTCCGACAAAACAGGGTTTTGAGGAAAGACAATTCAAATTTCAGTTTCCATGCCATATGACAGAACCAGATCGAGGGTGTAGTTACCATGGTGAGTGGGTTTATTTACATTCTGAGAAAAGCCTCCATAATCTAATAATGAGCTAAAAGTAGAACTGAGACTATTGTTGTCCATATCAACATGAATGTTAAAGACTCCCACTATCATCACTTTATCTGAACTCAGCACTAAATCAGATTTTTTAAAAAAGTCAGAGAATCCAGTTAAAAACTCTGAATAAGGACCAGGTGGGCGATAAACAACAACAAATAGAATCGGTTTCTGTGCTTTCCAGTTTGGGTGTGAGAGAATAAGAGTCAGATTCTCAAATGAATTGTAACTGAGTTTCGGCTTTGGATTAATTGATAAACTTGAGTGGAAGATTGCTGCCACTCCTCCTCCTCGGCCTGAATCTCTAGGAATATGATAATTAATATGACTGGGAGGAGTTGCTTCATTAATACTAACATATTCTTCCTGTTGCAGCCAGGTCTCTGTGAGACAGAGTAAATCAATCTGATGATCAGTTATCAAGTCATTTACTAGCAGAGATTTAGACCAGAGAGATCTGATATCTAATAGTCCACTTTTAATTGTCAGATTTTTTTTTTTTGATCCATTAATTTGGTAGGATCCATTTTAATTACATTTTTATTGATACATCTTTTCTTGAGTTTTTTTTTTTTTTAATACAGGTGGTCTGGATACAGACACAACCTCAGGTTTTAGGGCTGTTAAGAGACATGGCCATATTTCTAGAAAGAAGAACTGCACCATCCAAAGTAGGATGGATGCCGTCTCTCCGGATCAGACCAGGTTTTCCCCAGAAAGTATTCCAATTGTCAATGAAGCCCACATTGTTAGCGGGACACCACCTCGACAAATCTTATGAATAAGTCTTTAAATACACCGACTGTAGTGATTCAGGACACTAACAATAACTTTTGTTCACAGTATTAAATACTCCATTACAAGTAACACTCCCACATTTAAAATCCTTAAAGTATCAAGATAAAAAATTTGTTTGTGTCATAAATACATGATAGCAGATAACAAATATTAATACTGATACATCAATGTGTTGCAGCATTTAAATGTTGGAGCTGCTCAACTAGTTTCTATTCAGTCCATCACCAAACCATAAAAGTAACTTCTTTAAGGCTATCAAATATATTGAAGTACAATTTTTCCCTTTGACATGTTGTGGAGTAACACAACAAGGATACTTTATCCTTTATAAGGATAAAGTATTATCAATTGGATATTTTTACGTGAAGTACAAGTATCTCAAAATTATGCTTAAGTACAATACTTGAGTAAATGTACTTGGTTGCATAGCATCACTGGCTTTGAGTAAGCGGCTACATCCCCACAGTGGTCCTGTTAAGTTATCTTAAGTTCTAATGTCTGAAAATTGCCATTCCAGTTTCAGGAACTTGATTTTTTAATTTGACTTAAATTCTTAGAATTAAAAAAAATACAAATAAGTGAAGTTATGTAGTAGGTTGAATTAGAAAAGAAAAGCCAACACAACATAACAAAACAAAACAAAACTGCAGTGGGCATGATGTCAGTGGATTGTGAGATAAAAATCACCAAATATCCATATATTTTCTTAGATATCCTGCTTTTTCAAGTTATGATATAGCAATTGAAAGCATCATTTGCAATACATGTTGTACTTGCTGCGGAGACAAATAACAGGTTAAAATAGCAAAGGTAAGTTTGTAATCATTGTCATCTGATATATTTTTTTCTACTCCACTGTTTTCTACCCTACAAGAAGCCTAATGCACCCTGAATGGTATAGGACATTACCAATGTGAGCGGATTGATCCAAATTGCATCCTCTGGGATCAGAGGAGTGTTGCGTCCATGGACAACCCCATGGCTCATTGAAAGGGGTCAGAAGCGAGGTGCTCTGCTCCCTTTACCAGCCCACTTATGATGGATGAATGAACGGAGGGAGGGACAGAGAGGGAAAGCTTTGCCCCCTGAGCGCACAGGGAACAGAGTGCCACCAGGGACCTCCTCTTGGAAGCGTGAATGGTGGTAATGGGTGGTAATGGGAACAGCCACAGGTGGGGTAAAAGGTGATCACACTGTTTCAGGTCAGTGTTCCCCGAAGCTTTTTGGCTGAGTGTGGATGTAGAAGGCTTTGTGTGAAGGCATATGGGACGGAAGTTTAATCAATAAGAAATAGTATATGTTTATTATCTATGTGGTGTTTGAAAATAAATCCTTGGTTAAAATTGTTAAAAGAAATTACAACTATGGCTCAAAGTTAAAAAAAAAATAAATAAATATATATATATGAAAGTGATGTGGCTTTACAAACCAGTCTTTGACTGAAATATAGAATACAAAGGCTACATCTTCTGTAAGAAATAGTGGCTTTAATAATATAAATTCAATACATAGGCCTATTGTATGCAGCAAATCAAAGCGTAGTCTCTTACACCTGGAAGTGTGTAAAAAAAAATTAACATATTGCTCATTGTATGATGTCTTTATCTATAACATCTTCTCTACATTATTTTTCCTATATTTATTCCAAAATCTTTCCACAGGGTCATATATCTCTTCAGAATTTCCTTGTACATGGTTTTACCCATATTAATTGTAGATTTTGACTGTACATACGATTTTTTTTCTTTCTTGTCACAGCTCTTGTAAAAACCAAACAACTTGAGAGGTCCATCTCACTTGTATTTACTTTTGGCAATGGCTTAGTTGTTCACATATCTTTTATACATGATATATCGTTCTATGTCTTATATACAGTATACATATTATATCAATGAATCTAATGATAATTTCAAAGCCATGAAATATTACAGGAATAGATATGGAGAGTCTGTGTGAAAAAGGTAGGCTAGATTTCAAAGTATGCAATCATTGCTAAGTCAATTAAAAGTCCATTTTATCAGCAGCTTTGAATGAGAAAGCAAGATAAGTAGTCCTTGTCTGCATAACCACCAAATGCAGTTCAAATATGGCACAGACACAAAATAACTCACTGACACACTGCTATGAAGGAATAACTTGGCTCTCAGCCCAGATTTTGGATATATCCAATTTGTTGCTTCTCAACCAGGTCTTGGGGTCTCTCCAATGTTCCTAAAATATATAATTCAATGTTTTTTTCTAGCCCAAGATGCGTGATCCAGCGGTATGAGTAATCAGATAAATGGCAACTAAATCGAAGGAGAGCAGACAACATGGCTGACTGATTCAAAGTCTCATTCTCTGTGAAGCATGGCGGTTATCTCTGCTAACTACACCACCAGATCGCCTTGCTAATTTGTTGAGCCACTGGCGAAGTCACAAGGTGACTCTTTATTTCTGTCGTCAGAAGGAAAACGACTTCAAAATCTGGCAGGCTAAAAAAAATACAGCTCAATGAGATATGGGACTGTGGAATGCAGGTAGTGTGTGTACGAAGTGTAATATTTAGTGTTTAGTGATGGCATAACTAATGGTGTTTCTACAGCACTGTGTTGTGTGGATTCCCTGACTTTCCGGCTTGTGCTCGGGCTTCTGAGGGAGTGTAAGAGGGTGTGTGTCGTATGTGTGGCTCCGAAAGACAGAGGCAGTGTGGGAGGAGGCAGCTCTGCTGGCTCCTAGGAGAGACTGGGAGGGCGAAGGGTCATTATTGACTGAATGAATTTTTAAAGAGGGACCTCGTCAGGGGGTGGGAAGGGCAGTGTGCCTCTGTGTGCGACTGTATGTGTGTAAAGTCCTACTAAATATGATTCTACACCATAGCCCTTTTTTTTTTTTTTTTTCTCTTCCCTTTCTTTCCTCTCTTTCCATTGTGTCGGTGTAGCAACACAAATGCCCACCATTCACCACCTCAAACCCCATGGCTGATTTAGACCCTCGTGTTTCTCCATATAGACCCTATAGTTTCCATGCACACCAAGAAAGCCTTATTGATTGCCCTTTCACACCCTTTAACAATCAATCGTGGACCTGGTTTTCGGGAGGAGAGCCTCTGGGAGGAAGGAGGGAGGGTTTGAAAGGGAGCAAGCAGAAATGAAGGAGCGTGGTTGGTGAGGAAAACATCACAAGTGAGTCCTTGGTTCTTTCCTCAGGAGGTGGAAAAAGGACAGAGAGAGAAAGAAGGGGGGGGGGGGGTTACTTAAGGCCACAACCTCCAGCTCCTCGGATGTTGGGAGGGAGGCCAGCCTCGCTGCAAGAAGTGCCAAGAGGCGGTGTGTGTTTTGCAAGGGAGAAAGATAGCGCTGGATGAGGGTGGGGGAGGTGGATATTGCAGAGGGTTTAGAAATGCTCTGCATGTTCACTGACCCTGGCAGATAGCAGACGAAAGAGGGAGGGGGGGGTATTCAATCATACTAATGAGTGAGGGAGGGAGGGTTGGTAGAGAGGAAGAGATGGATGAAAGGGGAAGCAGTAAGGCAGAAAGAAAGAAAAAAAAAAAAGGGTGGTGTTGGTGGTAGGGTAGTTTGGCAGTGCCAGGCAAACACCCTGCTTCTCAAGCCCCCCCACCACCTTCCCACCCGCTTGCTGCATCAATACACATTCTCTCTCCGTTTCTGTACACACACACACACACACACACACACACACACACACACACACACACACACACACACACACACACACACACACACACACACACACACACACACACACACACACACACACACACACACACACACACACACACTCCTGAGAGCAGCCACACTCATTAGTGCCAGCCAGACCCACTGTTGGATGGAGCTGCAACACCAGCTCAAAGCACCCCCTCCCTCCCCCTCCTCTCTCTCTTTCTTTCATTGTCTCTGTGTGTCCCTCGCCCCCTTGCTCACTCAGTCTCCCCCTCTCGCCTGTCTACGTTCTCCCCATTGCTGCCTTCACTCCATCCTTCTCAGCCAATTTGGCCCTCTGTTGTTTTCCCTTTCCTCTCTTTATTCCTTTCGTGTTTGCTTCCCCAGCTTCTCCTTTATCATTAGTCCACTTGATTTTATACACACTGCTAAGCTCCCATTCATCCATCTCTCCTCCATTTTTATTTCTGCTCTCATGTCTTGTTTATCTGTCGGTCCATTCCTTCATTCTTCCCACTTTACAGCCTCCCTTGTTTCTTATTTCCTTCCCTCTCCTTCTTCACCATTTGATTCCCCTCACAATCCTTTCCCTCCAATCCTTGCTTGTCTCTGCTCCCGTGGTGGAGGGGTGATTTGGAGGATTAGGCCGATGGCAGGGTTGTTGCTGTGTCAGTCTAACAGGCAGGGATCTGGACCAGAGCTCAGTCCAAATCCCTTCCTCCACGCCTGCCTGCCTGGCCACCGAATTAGCAGCTTCCTCTCCTCTTTCTTCCATCTTTCATCTCACTCATCCTTCTCTTTTTCCAAACCTGTCTTCCCCTCCTCGTATATGTTCTTCATCAATGTGCTTCTCTCCCCCAACACAGTTTCTGGTGTCTCCAGTATATTTCGATGCAACTTTTGCAAAGATTTTTCATGTTGTTATTTTGTTCTTCTACCCTGTATATTCAGAAAAGGTACCGCAGGCTTTCTTGCTGAAAGTATGACAATTTGATATCTCAACTAAGAAATACGATCAATGTTTATTTGTATTTTTTTAAACCAGCTGCTGTTTACTCACCTCAGGTTTAAACACAGTCCATACTACTTGGTTACCTTTTAACCTCAAATGAACCCAAAACAATACCTAAGTTTTCAAGGAAGTTGTTTTTTATCTATTTGGATGTCCAGGTTGAAAGTTAAAACAATGCTGCCAAAGAGCTCATAGCCATTGCAATTAGATAATATACATTTTTGTGACTTCAATTAAAGTCCTACTTTTCCAAATATTACAGTTGAAGTAATATATTTGGTGATTGCTCTCTTTGTGTGCCCCCCCAAAAAACACCTTTTTATAAAATCCTTAGCTGGCTTAAAAATGTCACTCTTAGTCATGACCCAATCCTTCTTAAAATATCAGGGGGGGAAATGCTCTTTTTTAATTGCAGCTCTAGGCAAGTATACTGTCAATCCTCTTGGATAAGTGAGTTCTTCCTTTGGCAGCCTCAGGGGAGCTAACAGAAGCAGGTTAGTGCCGCTTTAGTGAGGTGCTTCAACATGCGATAGGTCAAAAAATGGGGATATCTAGCAGGCATCCTTTTGGCCATTTCTTTTTTTAAAAAGGGGGTTATTTACAATTTTGATATCACAAACAAAGTCAACTGAGACAGAGCTGGGAAAATAAAAGTGGTTTTCTAACGGATGATTGGGATTTATTACAACTTGGATAACAGTGACTGTTGAAAATCCTGCTTCCTGCCTAGTGGGCTGGGACTTTGCCTACACCTATCTGGCCACACCTAAACTGATAAAAGGCCTTGGGTCATGCCCTGCTCACTTCCCCCCCCCCACTGTTTGTTGTAGCATACTGATCTCCATCTGGTGTTGCCCATTGTTCTCCAGTTAAGACCGAACGCCATCTAATTAAAAAACCCAGTTACCCCAAACAGTTACGGAGGACATGCTCAACACTGTTTTGACAGAAATTAAAAGCCATCCTCAATTCAAAACCCCGAGGATATGTGTCATCAGATTTAACTGATATTGACCCTGTGGCCCAAAATCGTCTCCTTATGGGATGGCGGGATGCCTCCCTTCCCCGGGAAACTCAGATCTCATTTGTTGAAGAAGATGGATTTACAGCCAGATCCTAGCAGACCACTTTTGGTCATGCCTTAACAAAGAATAATTACCCAGCCTTCAAACCCACCAGAAGAGGCAAAGAGACGCCACCAGCATAACAGTGTCGGATGTAGTCATGGTGATGGACCCACAGCTGCCTAAAGGACTCTTGGCTAATGGGAAGGTGACACTTCTCATTCCACAAGTGAGGTTGCGCGTGTCCATACAGTGGAGGTTACCATCAAGGGCAAACTTTACACCAGACCTGTTGCAAGACTAGTATCCCTCCCTGCAATGGCTGACCCTGAACCCACTAGTGATGGATAATTGATTAATTATCAAATGTGTCCCCACATTTGAGGAGCGGTTGTTGAAAATCCTGCTTCCTGCCCAGGCCAAGAGGGCCACACCTGAACTGATAAAAGCTCAGTCTCTCCCTTTGTTTGCTGCAGCATGCTGAAATCCATATACGGCAGTCAATTATTGTTTGGAAGTGGAAATTGAAAAGGACATAAACTGTGAAACAGCTCTCGGCTCTGGTCTTCGTACTTTCTGGTGTGGCAATGCAGAAGCTTTTTCAATAACCCAGCCATCTAAAGTCAACTTTTTACAGTGACCATCCTTTCTATCCTTTGAGATAATGTGCATGTCAGAAGGACTAGGAAAAACTGGTGGCCAGGTGATCACACAGTTTGAGCCAGACCCGGCCAACTGCTCACAAAAACGTGTGTAACTCAGTTCCTGATGATGATCAAGCAACGAAATGTGTGCCGGTTACTCCTACAGGTTATACCTGTCTCCTGCTCCGTGCACGTCAGAGTACTATGCTCCATGCGCATGCATGAGCAGCAATCTCAAAATGTAATGATCTACAGTTTTTTTGTGTTGTGATTTGCTGCACTTGAATCAGTTTTAAATTGTCCAAACAAAGTCAGTATGCCTGGTTTGTGAGATAATAAAAGTGGCCTCAGTTTAGAGGCTAGCTAGATGAAGAGCTATTTGAGATCACACTGGTCATATGCAGCTCATTTACCTTATCTGTACTGAGTATCAGCACACAACAAAACTTAACTTATGAACACTATTAGTAAAGTTATACTGAGGTGTACAAAATTATTGGATTTTCTGATGATCTATGGCCCAATGGAATTTGTCCTGCTATTCCCGATGGCTGATACAAAACTGACATTATAGAGTTAGTTGTCTTTGTAAGCTTTTGCTCCACAGCTACAGATACCATTAACAGCTGTTCACTCACCAATCAAGGAGAGCCAGCGGTGGAAAGCAACACTGTGTGTTCTATTGTTCCCCTTCTGCCGATCCACCTATATTTACACCTTTACGGCGGATGACCACATTCTTCCTTCAGTTCTCACACTCTTTAAACTAAACGAGACTTTCATGCCTCGTGATAAGCACTAAACCTTCAACCCTGTCTCCCCCCAAAAATTGGGACGCTGCGTAAAATGTAAATTAAAAACAGAAAGCTATGATTTGCAAATCATGTAAATTCGTATTTACCTGAAAATAAAAAATTATTAAAAATATGCTCATTTCAAATTCAATACCAGCATCACCTCTCACAAAAGTTGGGACAGGGGCACCAAAAGACAGGAGAAGTTGTGTAACGCTAAAAGAAACACCTGATGGAACATCTCACAAATAATTTGGTTAATTGGTAACAGGTCGGTAACATGATTGGGTATAAAAAAAAAAAAAAGAGCATCCCAGATATGCAGAATCCCTCAACAGCATCCCAACCTTTTTGGAAATGGGATTGTAGATGAATTGCATTGGAATATTTGAGTGTGCCTAATTTGCTTTCCAATCATTAATTAAATGACTCAGGTGAAAAGACTTTTGAATTGTTACCCCTTTATGTGTAATTTAATTGTAATTAATTTGTAGTTAACCAGAATGCCTTTTATATTCAACATCTACAATTGGCTACTGCATCTTGAGGCACGCCAACTGCCTGATTCACATCCAATTCAATAGACAAGAGTCAGCAGAAGGTTACATTCAAAAACTCGTGTTAATTATTCATTTGAGTGGGATGAAATACATAAGACATCCACCGAACCAATTTGTTGAATTTTTGGATAGGTCTGTTCATGTCTGCCGTTGCCCACTGTAGTAACAAAATTAGGCCTTTGCTGGCTGCGCTGCACTTTGTTTTCGCTGTTGGAGGCGCAGATGGGATTTCAGCTCAAAATTGCAATACACAGGCACATTTTTAACAACGCACCCTCTGTCCTCCTGTTTCGCCCATCTCAGCGCAGCCGGATTCATGTGGAGCTTCTTAAACTGGAAACGATCAATGAAAGCAGTGGTGGAGGGTAACCAAGTATATTTACTTAAGTACTGTGCTTAAACACTCAAAGCCATACTTATTTTTTCTGGATGGATGGATGGATGGATGGATGGATGGACGGATGGATGGATTAATTGATTATTCCCTCTGGGAAATTCATATGTCCAGTAGCTCACACATATAAATCTAGGTTAAAAATTAATTTCAATGAAATAAATAACCGATAAAAGTAAAAGTCAGTGGTAATAGTGGGTTAAAAACAGGTCTAAGAACAGAAGGATGGCTATGGGTAATACAAAATTATCTAAACCTTCCAGTCCTGCAGCACAGCGAGGTGAGCCAACTGCTGCAACTGCTCCTCTGACTTGCCAATCTGTTATGTAGAGGGTGGCTGGTATTGTCCAATATTGCCAGTACTTTTCTCCGTATTCGCCTTTCCCAGTTAGTCCAGACTCCTGCCATGGACTGAGCCAGCATTTCAATGTAGACATCAAAAGAATTCCTTTGGAAAAACAGCTGGCTCTGCCCCTTTATGTAGATGGTATATGTGTTCAGCAACCAGTCCAGTTTGTTATCCAGAAGCACACCTAAGTATTTGTTGGCCTGCACCACCTTAATATCCTCCCCCCGGATGGTGATTTCCTGAGGGGGGGCTTAGACCATTGAAAATCTACAACCATGTCCTTCATCTTTGAAGTGTTTAGAAGGAGACTGTTTTTGTCACTCAGTCATTGAAGGCCCTCGTCATGTCCCCGTATTCCCCTTCCTGCCCATTCTTGATACACGCCCCAATAGCAGTATCCTCAGAATATTTGTGGATGTGGCAGGACCTTGTACCTAAAGTCTGCTGTGTACAGTGTGAACAGGAATGTGGCTCGAACACCACCCAGTGCTGCTTACTAATGTCCCAGAGAGACAGTTCCCCAGCCTGACAAACAGTGGTCTTCCTGTCGGGTAGTCTATGATCCAGGAAGTGAGGAAGGCAACCACACCCGACTTTTCAAACTTGTCTTTAAGTATGGGGGATTGAATGGTGTTAAATGTATTTTTTTTTTAAATCACATGATCCTCACGTATCCACCTGGCTCATTCAGGTAAGAATATGCCCGATGGAGCATGTAAAGGACAGCCTCATCCACTCCCAGATACTTTCGGTATGCAAACTGCAGTGTTCAATAGCGTGTTCTACAGACAATCTTAGAAGACAGAGAAGCAGCCACTCCAGGGTCGACATTATGTGTGATGTGAAATCCACCAGTCTGTAGCCATTTATTGTAGCAGGATCTTGTACTTTGGGAACCAGTACAAGACATTATGTTTTCCAAAGAATAGGTACCCTATGCATTTGCAGATCCTTTGGTGAAAATAAGGGTGGGGTTCTCCAGTGTGAGGGAGGGGGTTTGAGGAATATGGTGAAGGGGAAGCTGCAGCTCAAGTGGTGGGGGCTGTACCAGTTGGAGAAGGGTGGACACTGTGTCAAACCTGTTAAAAAAAGCGTTGAACTCGATGGCCTTGTCTCCATCACCTACGGTCACCTGGCTGTTCTTCTCTTTACAGCCTGTGATGGTCCTCACTCCCCTCCACACCTCTCTGGTGATGTCACTTGCTTCCTTCATCTTATAGTCCACCTCTGCCTGCTTAAATCTTCTCTTCAGCTCACAATGAACACACTTGAGCCTCCTCAAAAGCGTGCTTTTTCTGGTTGACAAGTATCTTGATGTTGCTGGTGATCGAGGGTTTGTTATTTGGAAATCAGTGTACAGTCCTTGCTGGTACAACAATGTCCCTATAAGTTAATGTAGTTTGTGTTGCATTCAACCATTCTATCAGTGTCAGAGTCCATGCCATTTACCTGACTCCAATAGCATATTCCAATCTGTACATTCAAAGCAGTCCCTCAAAATCTCACTGGCCTCTGGTGTCCACTTCCTGAATGGAATATATATACAGTGAACCCTCGCTATAACGCGGTTCACCTTTCACGGTCTCGCTGCTTCACGGATTTGCATCGTGCATTGAAATCACATTACGACTATAAGTAACGTAGATATATTTAATGTCCAGTTCTATCTATTTCAATTGTAAAATAAAGGTTACTACTTCACGGATTTCGCCTATCACGGTTTCTATTTGGAACGTAACCCCCGCGAAAAACGAGGGTTCACTGTATACTGTATATATACATTAAATATGGTGATTTAACATTGACAGTGATTTAACATTGACAGTCTTACAAGATACCTTAAAGTTTCCATATTGTATAAATTCAGATTTCCAAAGTTTTTTTTTTTTTTGTTTGTTTTTAATAATAAAGCAGGTGTAGGTGCTATATAAATATAGTAAAAGTGTTCAAATGCTGTATTCACTGAGAAATGCATACAGATCCTTATTCAGCAACAGTGCCGTTTGGACGAGCTGTTTGGACTCCCAAAAGTTTGTAATGTCACAAAGTCACGCTAATATGTGACGCGGCTCACTGTCCAACTTTTTATCTGGAAAGCTACAGGACTGAAGAGAACCTGTGGTTGGCCTGGTTTCTCTCACAAAGGGAGTCGGCCAGTCAGGCTGATATCATCAACGCATCTTTAAAGATGCAAACACAAACTGTTTTATTCAAACCACAGAGATATGCACATTTTGTTGATATTACTTTCTTGATATATACTGTATATGTATATATAGATTAATTTTGTAATCATGACTCGGCAAACTGCGGTGGAAAATAAGTCCAGTCTGTTAATGTTCATTGTTAGTAAATTTGCTGTATGATTAAGCTACGTGTCGAACTATGGCCCAGCAGTGGCGATAGTTACACTGTGATTTCATGGTGCTCTGCTGCTGTCTTTGCCTCTGTATGTGAACCAGGCTGGGCCCAGGGGAAGGGAGCAGGTTACACTGATGCTGTCTGAAGGACACTGGGACACTGCAAAACTGTTTCTGTGTGAGAGAGAAAGGGAGAGGGAGGGAGAAACAGTGACCAAACGAGAACCGGGATGAATTGTGCAAGGTGCTGATGTGTCTGTAATACCCTGCATGTATTTGTGAAAATATAGACAGGGTAAAATATACATCATAGTGTGCAAATACTTTACCGCTGCTTCGAACTGAACACATACTCCAGTAGATTTAGGTTGAGACTGCCGCTGGGCAGGTGAAGTGGGGTCCCCGGAAGAAAAGTGGGACACAGTAGCAGTCAAATGAATAGATCCCTGATCAAAACCAGACCAAAGAAAAAATAAATACATAAAAAGAGAGATGAGTCTTCACAAGGACTTTAAATGGTTGTGAGATTGCACAAAGAGCTCTGTGTATGGTGCAATTATATTTCTTGTAATTATTTAGTTGTTATGCTTTGTGTGGCAGCACACAACAGAGACAGAAAGAGAGAAGGAAAATGTGATGGAAGTCATGCTTTTTTCACAGAAAATAATTTTCTTTTCTTTTTTGCATTTAATGTATGTGAAATTGGTTCCAAGTTATCTCTTAAACGCTAAGAGACAGATTTCACCCAAACACTGGATGTGTTGGAATTTTAGCCGAATTGACTTTTTAAAAGAATAATATTACAGTGTTAAATGCACATTAAATCAGACTGAAGAGGAAAGAGCTTCTGCGCAGCGGGTTTATCAATAAAGACTGTTGTGCTTCACTTCACTCATCAGTGATGGTAGTGCAGAGATTTGCCTTCATCAACTGATAGAGAACACTGTTGTCGTGTAACATCCCTGAATGGTTTTGAAGCTTTTAAAGCGTTGATGTTATGTTACTGTTTCGTTTATTGTTGTAGTATAATAAAATACTTTAAATTATTTTTAAAACATACTTTAAAATGCATGGGGCAGGCCACACATTATGTATTACGTATAGTACAATGTGTATATGTATGACATGAAATATGAGCAGTCTTGGAAATAACAATAAAAAATAATAATACCCAAGATAAATAAACTAATGACTAAAGACCAGAACTTTATGTCTACTTTTCTTTAAACCTCACCATCTCACCCGGTCAAATATTCAGAGACTAAAGAAAAGGGGACTAAGGTATAGTTTAAAATATTTTAAAAAATTTTTATTGTTGAGTAAGAATAATCATTAATTTTTAAAAGAGAAAAAAAAACACAATTTTTTTTCTTTTTCTCTTTTAATGATCCCGGAACACAAAAGTGATGTGCGTTGAGGAATCATTCATGTGTCACTGCCCCTCTACACTGCAGCTCCAACTGGAGGGGGGGGGGGTGTTTGTTAAAGGGCATAGGCAATGTGAGCCTGGCATTTACTCACACGGCCAGCAGCCTTGCTAGATATACAGGAAGAGTCGGTAGATCAGAGGGAGAGAGAGCGCGGAGCAGCGTCAAACAGACTTGAAAGATGATGTTGACTTTTCTCACACAACACATGCCAGTGAAGACACACACGCACACACACACACACAGGCCACCTCCACCTAGTTAAATCCATGCATACAGATACACACATGGCGTGCATACATTACTAGCTGCGGGATCAGGTATGCACTCACACATTCAATTCAATTCAATTCAATTCAATTCAATTCAATTCAATTCAATTCAATTCAATTCAATTCAATTCAATTCAATTCAATTCAATTTTTTATTTATATAGCGCCAAATCACAACAGAGGTCATTTCGCGGCACTTAACACGTTAAAGTCCTTACAGTTGAACTTTACAATATTATACAGAGAAACCCAACAATTCAACAATTCCCACATAAGCTAGGAGGGGGAAAAAAAACCCTCCTCTTTAAGGGAGAAAAACCTCCAATAGAGGGAAGGAAAAACTCCCTCTGAACAGGAAGAAACCTCCGACAGGACCAGGCTCAGAGGTGGGCGGAGCATCTGCCTCGACCGGTTGGGGTGAGGGGAGAGCAGAGAGAGAAAAGGACAGCATAGAGACACGAGAGAAGAACTGTTGGTGGAGACGACAAGCGCAGGGCAGAGACATGCAGCTCCATGACGGGACATCTGCAAAAGAAAGAACAGAAACTACGCGAGCGAGGGAACTGAATGGAGACAACAGATAATAAGCAAAAACTATGGGAGAGAAAAAGATGGTGAGGTATGAGTCTGTAGAGAGTTAAAGAGTAGGAGGAAAGAAAAGAGTCTCAGCGTGTAACGACGTTTCCCAGCAACCTCGGCCTATAACAGCATAACTAAGGGTTGGTTCAGGTCTACCCGAGCCAGCCCTAACTATAGGCTTCATCAAAAAGGAACGTTTTGAGTCTAATCTTAAAACCAGAGAGGGTTTCTGCCCCTTGAACACAAACTGGGAGCTGGTTGGTTCCACAGGAAAGGAGCAAGGAAACTGAAGGCTCTGCCTCCCATTCTACTTCTGTAAACTCTAGGAACCACAAACAGACCAGCGTACTGAGAGAGAACTGCTCTGCTAGGATTATATGGTTCTATAAGATCTCTGAGATATGATGGAGCCTGGTCATGTAGGGCTTTGTAAGTCATCAAGATAATTTTAAATTAGATTCTTGATTTCACAGGAAGCCAGTGAAGAGAAGCTAAAACAGGAGAAATATGATCTCTCTTGCTAAATCCCGTCAGTACTCTTGCTGCAGCATTTTGGATCAGCTGTAATGTTTTTAAAGAGTAATTTGGACATCCAAACAACAGGGAATTACAATAATCTAGTCTAGAAGTAACAAACGCATGAATTAGTTTTTCTGCATCACGCTGAGGAAGGATTTTCCTGATTTTATTAATATTACGTAGATGGAAGAAGGCAGTTCTGTAGATTTGCTTTATATGGTGTCTAAAGGACAAATCCTCATACACTATCATCTGTATATGCCCAAAGGCAGAGTCACTCTCAAACATACAAATCACACAGTCACCTGTGTGCATGATAGGAAAGTGGTAAAAAGTGGTAAAAAAGGGACAGGCACACACATACACACACACAGAGTCCTTTCTTTTGCGTGCCAACAGCTGTTTGATCAGAGCTATTTCAATGCTCACCGGCAATGGAATGTGCTCTTTGTGCATTTGTTCTCCAGCGGAAAGCCCAAAAAATGAACACAGGAACATCTCAGAGCCCACAGGCTGGATGAAAGAGAGTGCTGACAGTGACAAAAAAAACAACACCCAGATGGTAGCTTCAGTTTACCATGGGATCACATGTACAGAATTAGATCTGGATGTTGCTGGAGGTAACAAGAGATGATGTCACCATTGCTGATAACAAGACATGCACATAAGTGTGCGTTTGTATGCTTTAACAAGTGGCGTTGCGCATGTACAGTACCTTCTCGTCAACCAGAACGGAATATATCATAAAATAGGGTTGGAACAATCGTGTAATCCCAGTGTCAAATCATCACTGTGGAGTTGACAAGTGGGTTGAAATGCTGGTTAATAAGTATTTGTTGGGAGTCCCATTTCAAATGTTTCTTCTAGCTTCAGCGTTCATCATGAAACAACAAACTTTAAAAGTTTTTATGAGAAGATACCCTTCATATCTCACTGCCATGTTTCTACTAGGGATGAAACATGAATGTTGAATAATCAAATAGTGGTTATAACTCTAAAAATTGAATAGTATGGGCGACTATCGTCCTTCCTTATTTCCCCTGTTTTTTACCAGCGCCTGGTTGTAATACATTACCCATCAGAAGGTGCCTGTAATTGGCCTAATACTGTCTGCAGGCCACCATTAAACAACAAGGAGAAGAAAAACACACGGCTGCCAGGGTCCAGAGATTTGTAGGTAAAGCTGTGCGGCGCTGTGACATTAGACTTCACGGTGCGAACAGCAGAAACATGTCAAGACGGCTACAGCCATCAAAAGGTTTTGGGCAGAACTCCTTCAAAACATAGGCTAAAGGAAGATGAGGTGGAGTCAAACTGTGCAGGTAAAGCTAATACACAAGTCCACCACAGATAAGAACCGACATCGGAGTGAAACACAGAGCGGCCCGGCCCATCCACTGATCAATAATCAATGGGCAGACGAAGTGAGTCTGATGTTTGATGTGTAGCACAAACCACGGCCCTCATCTCAAAGATGAAACTAAAGACAGCCTTACTAGGTCTGTCCAAGGCGATAGTTTTAGAAGTTGAATGGCATTTCTTGAGACAAGTTTACGGCACAAGTGAGTCTCTACTTCTTTATGCTTGTGTGTGTGTGTGTGTGTGTGTGTGTGTGTGTGTGTGTGTGTGTGTGTGTGTGTGTGTGTGTGTGTGTGTGTGTGTGTGTGTGTGAGCGGTCGGCCGGTGGACCAGGTTTGGGGGGGGTGGGGGTTTGATTAATAATTCAATAGTTATGTGTGAATTTTGAATAGTACTTTTGCTTGAAATGCCCGTCCCTCACTTTGAGTCGTGTTTTAGGTGGTAAATATAAGACTATCTCCAGTTAGCTTTGATTTAGTAATACCAACTTCTGAGAAAATGGTTACCAAACTAGTCTTTAGCTGTGTCTGTCTACTGGTTGGTGCTGGGAACGTGGTAGGTTCTTAAAGCTTTTTCTTTACAAAATAGTGACATAATGCGACGAGAGACGAGGTTGCTAAGAGCGGTGAGACTGAATCACACAGTGAAGTTGTGGACTACAAAACCAAAATAGTGAGCTGAACGATACTAAAACACTCTGTAGAGACCAGGGGTACTTTAGAGTAAGGTGGTAATCATCTGTAGGTATGAGACTACGAAGGACTTCATTCACATTAAATGTAGTCATTTGGTTTGATCAGAAAGAACCAGGGGCCTCATGTATAAGGATCTGTGCAGGACCAGTACTAAAAGTATACGTGTGCACAAAAACAGAAAATAACCTACGCACAAAAACTCTCAGATGTATAAAACCGTGCGTACGCACACCCACGCGCAGTGTTCTATTTATAAATCACAATCCACGTGGAAATGTGCGTACGTAGGTCTGCCTCATATCCCGCCTTTAACACACCCACATTTAACCATAAATTGTAGTGCAAAGCATCAATTGAGTGTTTATGCATACAAAATAAACCATGTGGCTCAGTGGTTCTTTGGTCAATCGTGACAACAACAGAGAGGAAAACCCGGAAATTGGATTTTTCCGACACAGAAATCGAGGTGTTTGTGGACGAGGATATGAAGCTCATGTTGTTTGGTGGTCACAGCTGTGTGGTCACAAAAAGAATCAAATTCAGTGAGTGGTAACGTTTTGCCACTGCGCTGACAGCAGTTACACGTCGGTGTCTCCATTACGCTGCGCCTCGTTGCGCCTGACAGCGCAGTCTGTTCACTGAAGCACTTTTACACTCAACAGCTACATACAAAACTATACGCACAATAGGAGATGGTATTAAAAACTGACGCTCAGTTCTACAGTTCTTTAATGCTCTTTGATGTTATCTTGGATATCTATGACACCGTTGAGGCCAGGTACGTGCTGGTGAGACGGCGCTGCTGAAATATTGAGCAGAATCACATTTGAAATTTAGATCTGCTCATATAATTTACAACTGAAAGTTGTTTATGGAGTAGACATGGATCCGTAGCGCAAATTACATTGCTGGTTTGAATATTGATGACAAACTGGACCTATATAACATGCAATATGAAAAGAAATGAATTGTGTATGGATTTGGATCTGTGTGCCTCAGTTACTATACAGCCCATGACGTGCTTTAACATCTCCATGTCACGTAAACTGAGAAAAGTAAATTTTTCTACGGCAGACTTTTTTAAGCTGGCACATTGAGTGAGATATTTAATCTGTGGTGAAATGAGCAGGAGGGAGCACAATATGGCGATGTAGAGAGGCCCGTCTATTTCCTGTCGTGATTGGACATAATTATGTTTTTTCAGAGAAACACTTAATAGACATGTCCCAGAAACTAAGGCGGAAACTTTATTTTTGAAATATTTGGCGAGTTTCAGTGCTTTGCAGGTTAAAATCGCCAAGTTACAGTGCCAGTCAAAAGTTTGCGCCACGGCCCGCAAATACTCATGTAACGTTTACTTATATACATCCCAACGTGTGCGTGAAAACCGGCGGATGTCGGGAGGGGTGGCTGCGTTGACCGTGTTGTTGCGGAAAGGAAACTTGTGCAATTTCAGTACGCATTGAGCTTGCAGGTTGTCATGTTGGAGAAACCGACTGTCATTGCGCCCCGGTTCAAGTATTTGGGACTAAAGGTTGTACTCTTCACTAAATGTCAGACACCTCAGAATGTCAAAACAACCTAGCTGCTTGCACTCCTGTCCTGACGCGCCTTCTTCAGTCTTGAACTGTGACTTTCCATCCCTCTTGAAATGCAAATGCCACTCAAAACCCCTCAGCTGGCTAATTGCTTCAATCTTGCTATTGAAGCTAAACCAGAAGTGGACCTTTCAACAGGATAATGATCTTCAGCACAATAGTAAATCCACAAAGGAATAGCTTAAAAGAAGAACTGAAGGGTTATGGAGAATATTGCCCAGATTTTAAACCTGTGGAATGACTGTGGAAGGCAGTACCTTCAAGAAAATATTTAGACATTTTGTAATTGAATGAGTTTTGCATGGAGTGGTCAAATATGTCAGCAAGTCCTTGTTAAATGAAACTGGTTGACATTTACAACAAGTTATTTCTGCAAGAGGGGGCAATAAAAGCTTCTGAGGCCAAAGGTGGACTAACTTTTTCCATAGTAGAAAACTATATCTATTGATTTTTTTATTTTTAATTGAAACAGCTAATTTTCCTTATATTACCTTTATTAATACGCACTGTTCCAATGAGGACCAAATGTATCAAACTCTTAGATCAAAACTGTGCTAAGACTAATTTTGCACCATGGTGGAACTATGCTTTTAGAACAACGGACAATTACATTACATTAGTATCATTTTTTTTACCATTCAGTTGATCACTTAATAACACAACACACAATTAATCAAAGCTTTGCGAATACATTGTTTAGAAGTGGAATATCTGTTTTATGTAGTTATACATCATCAAATATTTGATGATATATCTAATTTTTTTTTTTTTTTTAACGTTTTCATTAAACTGTAGATCGAGCGGGTCTTGTTTGCACACGAGATGAATTGACGTTGCCATGTTGACCATGTGTGGTTCCCCAGCTCGGGCCTACTCTTGATCTACGGGCTCATGCTATCACTTATCTCTCCACTCAGATCACAAACATGGAGGGGAATAATCCCTAGTGGTGGTAGTGTTCAAACTCTGACAAGCCCACGCTCCTCTAGATGGACACTGACACCTGAAGCTCGACTCACACATGCACACACGCTGCGAAGCTGTATACTGTACATGATAACAACAAGATGGACAGCTGAATGTGCAGGCACAGATGTTCACGTGCATTTCAGGCACATTCGGAACAGATGCTCAACTGTTCCTTCAAGGCAAAAACTCACCGCTTGATGAAAATTCTGTTCCATACCCAACACACACACACACACACACACACACACACACACACACACACACACACACACACACACACACACACACACACACACACACACACACACACACACACACACACACACACACAAATGTATGCATGCGTATTTGGACACATGTTTCTGGATGGATGAACATCAGCCAGCACATTTATACAACGCAAAGAGCCTGTTTACATGTTAGTATATACTGAGGCACTTGAACTTCATTACACAGGAGCCTTTTGTTGATAACAGAGTGATCGTTCCTGTCCATTGATCTTTAAGAGGCCTGTGCATTCAGCATACAAATCCTGCTGCTGATGGTAAAGGTTGTTAAAGGACAACACAGAGGTTTGCATCGGAGAGGGGGTGAGGCTCTAGGTTTCTATATTCATTGTAACGGTATAATTAAAAGGGTCAGTTCACCCCAATTACAAATACGTACTATTTTTTGCTATGTAGAAGCAGGTCTTTTTTTTTTTTTTTTTTTATGAGTTGTTATTTTCATAGGTTCTATGGAGACCCCAGTTGAAAATGGAACTTCTAGGTTCTGTTCCTAAAATATGAAAACATAATTGAGAATCACATGAACATTTTGAGTTCACAGAAATAACTAAAAGCGAGACCACAGACTAGGTCCACATTTAATTTGTTTTTATTTATTGATGCAATGTTTGCATTTGTTGCTGTCTTTAATGAACATGATTACCAAGACCATTATGGGAGCAAGCATTACAGGTTTGTCACCCTGAGGCAGGAAGGTGAACTGGGATAGATCTCTTTTGAAAGCAGATGTCTTTAGAAAGCAGGGATTACAACTCGACAGATACTTAATAGCTGCTTTATTTCTGGAGTTTGTAAACTCACCTCACCTCACAGTCTTCATCAACTTATAAAGTTTGCTCAGTTGTCATGGAGATAGCTCAGTTATCATCATGGAATCTACAGTCAGTATACAACTTCCTTTTTTTTTTTCTTGTTTTTTTTACAGCTGGCTTCATGTAATCCTGAGTTAAACTCTACACAGTTCTCTTAACTAGCAGCTCAGCGCAACTGTTAATATTACATCAAAAACATGCCAAAACACAACTTGTAACACCAACAATTGTCTCTTGATGAGAAAACTTGTCACTCAGAGAACAATGACTTAAAAAAAACGTCTGCTAGCAATACAATATATGGCATTGTTATCTCTTTGAAGGTCTTTCAGTTATGATAGCTTTTTTCCTGTTCATTTTTATTTTCCAAACTAATGGTTTGGAATTATTATGGTACATGAATCAAATTGGAAATGGAACCTTTTGATCAGGAGCATATTTAGAATAGTTACAGATATACTAACTTTTTGCATAGCAGTTTCATCATTCGCAATCGTCTGTGTCCATGCATGCATGATTCACTGCAGCTTGGAGAGACATGTGACTATAAGCTGTCCGCTTCCATGAGGAAATAGACGGTATAGTTTTTATTATGATATGGAAAATCTTTTTTTTTTTTTTTTTTTTAAAACAGCGATTAGTGATGAATTTTTTTGAGAATTCTGGAAATTTTTAAATTAGGTTATTAAATGCATTTTGTATTTTATCTTGTAAGCCCACAGTTTTGTTGTCAGTACTGAGAAACTTGTGTAACCAAGTGTAAACGACAGTCAGGCACATCGTAAAACAAATTTGCTAGCTATAGATTAACATCTGTACATCTTACATCCACAACTTTCATTTTTACTATAGTATGAATGCTAATGTCTACCTACATTAAAATTAAAAAAAGGTTCACATTTCTGTATTAAAGTACTGTGGAGTGCTGTAAAGTGCTGTAAAATCCCAGGAACATATACACTTTTTAGACTTATTGCCATGGCTTTAGTTCTCATGCCGTTGTCATTTCTCAACTGGATTATTGCAACGCACTTTATTCTGTTTTTCCCAAAAAGAAAAACATTGAGAGGCTGCAGCTTGTACAAAAGAGACCACATTACTCCAGTTTTAGCATCAATACACTGGCTGCCTGTGTCACTTAGGATTGATTTTTAAATTATGTTACTGGTTTTTAAAGCTCTTAATGTTTTAGCACCTTACATTTCTGATTGTCTATCAGAGTACGTTCCAAACCATTCTCTTAGATCGAGTACTGCTAGAAAATCAACTATAAAAAGCATGGTGAAGCAGTCTTTTGTTCTTATGCACCTAAGGTTTGGAACACACTCCCACTGCAAATTCGATCAACAACTACTGTGGACATTTTTAAAGAAAAAGTTCGAGACTTACTTCTATGAACTTGCTTTTATGTAATTTGATCTTTCTTTACTATCACTGTTTCATTCAATACTGTTTTACTTTAATAAAATTGTATGTTTTTATCCCCAGCTTGTTTTTATTGCTCACTTGTCTTATTAACTGCATTATCCTATTTTTTTATTTGTGCCTTTGCATTGTCCTGTAAAGCATTTTGAGCTACACTCTATGAAAGGTGCTGTACAAATAAAGTGTATTATAATTATTATTATTATTATTATTATTATGGGCAGGAGTACCTCTGACTATGATTACATGCCATTAAGATATTGTGTTGCTTAAATGTATCAAAATTGAATTTATTGCCAAGTACATTTACACATACCAAAAATGCGTTTGTCTTGGTGTTGTAGTAGAAAACAATTATAGGTTACATGTGGTAGCCTGCACAAATAACATTTCACAATAGAGCACTAAAATGGCATACACTCGTCCGAATGTAAACACATAAACAATATGTGTAATGCGCAGTGTAATACTACATATAGCCTAATAATTACATTGATTAAAATGCCCCATGGATGTGATGAGTTCACAGGTGTGAAAAATCACATTTTGTGATGTGATGTGTATTCTTAAGGCGTATGTGACAGTTTTAGTCTTATTCTTCCAACTGCCGCCCTGGCAGTGACAAATGCACTTGGGAGCAATTGAGAAATTTCTATAAAAACATAATTCAAAGTGGTCGGTGGGTTTAAAGTCACATCGTATAAGTACAAACAGCCTATATGGCTCCAGGGCTTTAATCAGTCTCTGTTGTAGGATTATATCAGTGTACAAAAACACAATGAAATGGAATCAATGTCTGATATAAAAATCATCAGGGAAAACCAAAGTGGTTTGTGTGTGTCTGAACACTCTGCCCTCTGCAGAGAACTGAGTCACTGTCAGCGCAAGAGGATTGCTGAGCTCCGTTGGAACTGCCATTTCTCTAAGAACACTGATCGGTCAGTAGGTGGTGCTTCTCTACGCTTTGATTTGTTATCGCGAACTTAGGTTATCGGGTCTGTAGCAAAGGTTACCATGGCAATGTATTCCGGTAAGAAGCGAAGCAGTTTGGTAGTTGTGAAAACCCAGTAAAACTTGAAATTACCTCAATAACTGCAAATTCAGCTTTGTATTACAGGCCTCAGGACATTTGCTGTGTTGGGTTGGAGGCAGCAGTTTCGTCATTCTTGACCCAGAACAATTTGACAACATCCCATAAACAAGAGTGAGTTCCCCATCAACATCTTTTGTTGCAAGCAATTGC
Organism: Brachyistius frenatus; assembly: GCF_029030835.1. Lineage (NCBI taxonomy): Eukaryota > Metazoa > Chordata > Actinopteri > Embiotocidae > Brachyistius > Brachyistius frenatus. The sequence continues at coordinate 206,104 of NW_027210774.1, read as the reverse complement.
AGCAAATGCCTCTTTTTTTTTTCTTTTTTTCTGTTTTTGCCAGTTATAGCTTTCACCCAAATTTGCATCTCGCACAAATCAAGCAGCAGCATATCTGTTCTAAGCACCATGCTTAGAACAGATATGCTGTCATGGTTCTTCTTGTGGAAGAACCGTGACCATCTGTAGTATTCTGTTTGATGCTCCGCCCTTCAAATCCTGCAGCCTGCATGGCTGATCAAAACAGAACACACACGGTTGGCATACATTCTCTTGCTCTGATTCTCTGGAACTTTTTTCTTCTCATGTTGCTGGAGAGAAAAGCAATCTCTATGCTGACTGCACACATCAAACCAACAGCACCAGCAAAAAAAAAAACCAAAACCTGAGTAATGATTGATTGAAAGATGAAATAATCTTCAGAACTTTTGTTACTTCAAAATTCTCTGTATTTCTGCTTTCATTTGTCTTGATAGACTGTTCCTTCTGTTTTCTTCAATGCCATGCATTGTAATTGCCAAAGCAAACTGAAAGAATTTCAAGGCGGAAAACTGCCCCGCAATTAACAACTTTTTAACTGGCCTTTAATTAAGTGACGAGAGCAGTATTATATTTGAGCCAAAACAATTAGTGGCTTCTGCTCTATTTACAACTGATGAGATAAACGTTTGTCTTCTGCGGTGTGTATTTGAGAAGGACGACCGTGTGGTGCTTGACCCAAGATGTCCACTTGCTGTTGCCTCATTTCAGGCCGCGTGGCCACGTGAATGCGCGGAAAAATTCAATCACACACAAAAATACAAATCAGTCCTTCGTGTGCAGGCACACAGACGTGTACACAAACAAACGTACAGACAGACTGCATAGCACTGCCAAATGATGGGATCCTGAGAGGCGGTGGCTTTGACCTTGGCTGCCCTTGTGTGTGCCTGACTCCAGCTGGGCATCCATTAGAGGGCTCCACAACAGACGCTGGCATCTGCTGAGAGCCAAGGGTCGGATGCTAGACACACATACATGCGCACACTCAGACAGGCACACACACACACACACAAAGAAGTGCACAGATAACGCTAATGCACAGTTAGGTATAGATAGCATGTGTGTATCTAAGCATGTGTACGTGAGGGCATTTCATAAACACAACCCCAGTGGAACATGCCTGCTTGTGTGTAATGAAACACACAAATAGCCAATGTCACCATAGATGTGTGCATATTTACCGGTGCGTGTATGATGGAGAGTGACAGCGAGCTGGGATCGAGGGATGGGATGTTTGACCGGTGATTTGGAACCTGATTTGGAACCTGAGATTATATGCAAGAACGGAACAGGTGGATGTGATCATAAAACGTGTCATTTATTTTACATTAAATGATAGGTTTACAAATTTCCAAGTCTGTCACAGAACAGGCAGACATGACTATTTTGCGACAGGTCTTGCTTGCTGTAATCATTTCCCCCTGTGCATATTGGCCATTAAGACATCTCCTCATAATGCAAGTGTAAATGTCTTCATTCTGTACAAACGTGTATTGAAATACTATTTGAATACATGTTTGCACAATGTTGCAGAACTTTTATTACAAAATGTCCTCCTAATGTTACTGTCCCACTACTTCACTTTTCTTGGAGAACACAAACAGGGAATTCTATAACTTTACGACTGCTGAAGCCTCATATTATCTTCACATATAGAATTGAATGGTTGTTGTTGTTGTTTTTTGCACAGAAGGATTTGTCAAAATTGCTGAGGTTCATTGATTTTTATAGAAAGAAACCTTTTGAGGAGGTTTTTTTTTCTGTCAAGTTACATGTTCTCTAAAATAAAAAATAAAAACATTCTCATACTGATGTTTCCTATGTGTTCTTTGCAAACGTTGGCATAAATAATGTAGCAGTCTGCATGCTAAGACAAGATATCAGCGTGGGAAACCATTGCATTGATGCAGTCAAGGTGCCAAATCAGGATTCTGGCAAAGAAAAACAAGCAGTGTTGTTGGAAATGAACAAAATGTGGATCAGCTTTTGTTGCAACGCACCGCAACACCACCTGGCCATTTAAAAAAAAAAAAAAATTGTGCCTCATATACGTGTTATGCTGGTGCACTTCAGTGATAGATTAATTTCTAACTTCATAATATAATAAAAAAATAAATAACAATGGCACTTTTATTTATTGTTTGCAATATTTTGCCAACAAAAGAAGTTTTTAAAGTTTTTTTATTGGTTAAATCAGATTGGTGGCTGGTTGGTTTGCTGGCTCTGGGAAACCGTCTGATCCTCTCTGCATGCAGCCTTCTCAGTAGCACTCGTAGCAGCTGTTTGCTAACCCCCAACGTATAGCTAATGTTACATTACTTGCGTAAATGTTTGCTATATATCACCATGTGTTTGTGAACAGCCACGGAGATGTAAAAAAAAAAAAATAGGTTGCTAGCCACAGTGGGATGTTTGGATTGATGCATAATCTCAAGTGCTATGCAAGATAATGTTATCGTCCTTCTTAGTTTAGCTGCAAACTTTTCTTTGAACTCTGTAGTTTTGTACAAAACAACATTTTTGATTTGGATACTGTGTTTGTGTGCTTGTATGCAGTTCATTTAATTCCTTTTATAATGTTTGTTTTGCTTCAGCTTTGAGAAGGAGACATTCTCTTCCACACTTTGAAAGGCTGGATTGTCAAGCTTGCCCAGTTGTTAGTGTCGTTGACTTGTCAATGTGCATCCATGACCTTTGGTGGGCGCAGCTTCTGAAGGAGCACTGAAAGGAAGGGTGCATTTGTTTCAATGTTAAGTTAAAATATCAAGATTGTTTCTGTAGAATTGCTGACTTCATCTTTAAAACCACATTAAGTGATGAAGGTGGAATTCATCTTGCTGCATTGCAACAGTGGGGCCAACCATACTTTACTGACCTCCCTTTTCAGGCCTGGAAGCTACGTCCACTTTTCTATACAGTCTGTTACTGTTAATATGCGGTGTCAATATTTAATGTTGTTAATATGCAGTGTCAATATTTTTCAAAATGGTTACAGGGTTTCAAAAAGTTGTTTCAATGCTTCAGTCTTTAAGAAACGTGAACAAAAAAAATGAAATAGGTTTTGAAATATATTTAAAATCTGTTTCAGCATTTCAGTGTTTTAAAAAACTGTTTTCAGGGAGCTAAAAACTTTTTCAGTGTTGTAAAAAGCTTAGTTAGTATTTTCAGACCCAATGCTTAAGATTTAGTAGATACTGCAGCCTTCCACTTCTATAGTCCTTCATTGGTTTTCATATCATAATTGCACGCGTGGTACACTCACAGACACACACACAGTATAAACATGTATGTTATATATTGTTAATTCAAATTATTTTTTATTGTGCTCCTAGATTTCCAAGTGTGGGTCTTAATTGAATCTTTTGCACATGTAGGCCTACTCCTTTGTTAGCGTAAAAGTTAGCATAGAGCCCTGGTACGGTTTTACAACTTCATAAAAATACTCCTTGATTGTCTGTCAAGGAGAGTTTCAGACTTCAATTTCGATGGAAAGGTAGGAAACTCGATAGCAGAGGTCTGTATCATTTAGGAACCAAGAACAAAAGAATAAGGTAGTTCAAAGGAATATTCCCATTTATTTATTTCTACCAACTTTGCTTCAATACAACTACTAACGAGAACAACAAATATAGCCTATACACTAAAATAGTCACAGAAACAACACAACAGTGACCACACAGTAATAGATGGATACGGAGACTGATAGCTAATGACTAAATGGAAAGCACAATATTATTGTGTTTATTGTGTAGAGTAATTAAATGTGTAAGAACTGTTACCTGAGCGCAGCCAGTAATTAAGGTAGTAATTGGAAATAAATCTAATCTCAAATTGGGTAAATTTGGAGTAGGAAGAGATAGCTTTAGATATAGCACTGGGTTAGCACGATGTGAAAGCTTACTTGTATGCTGTGGCGTTGGAGCAGTTGTAGGGATGCAGTGAGGAATCTGATGATAATTGCACATTGAAGCGATGACTCAGTGGAGAGTCTTGAGGTTGAACTCCATAATATGCTCAGGTAACAACCTTTTTTTTTTAAAAACAATTAAAAAACAGAAGGGGTGGGGGCTAGTCTAAGTGTGCTGCACAAACAGTGGGAATCAAATGACATCATGCCACATGAAGCAGCGCTGCACGGTTGACTTGTTTTCTTCAGCTATCTCTTGACATTATTGATAGATGGATAAATAAATGTTAAATGAGGAACCTTTGCACAGTGAATGTACTTACCCTAAAAGCAATTGTAAAAGGAGGAAATCCAGAAACCGACATTTTAGCTTCAGTCTGTGGCAATAGATTTCGGGCAGCTCCTTCAGCTGGCTGGCCTTTCCCCTTCCTCCTGACAAAAAGAGAGGAAGACTAATTTTACCCTGTCTGCTGTCTGCAGTGTAGCCACTGAGCCACAACACCGGTATGCTGCAGACACCACCTCACAGCACGCCATCCTTCTCTCCCGCTCTATCTCTCTGCGTAAGCCGGTCAACTCCAGCACCACAACCATCATTAAAGCGTTCTGGCTGATCACACGCTTTAATTGGACCATACCAGCAGCCTGGGCAAAATGGCGCCTTGTTAGTTCAGCTGCAGAGCACAGCGAACACACAAACAAACAAGCAAACAAATGAGGATATAAACAAACCCCATGGAAACTCACTTGGAACGCAGAGTAGGCTGAGAAGCAGAGACGGAGCTGACCTGCAAACAAAGGACCTCATGAGAAGACATGTAGAAACAGAGTGCAGAAGGATAAGGAGCTTTCATATCAGCAATGTTCTTTTTGACAAGTTTCTAATGGTTTTTTTTTTTTTTTTTTTTTTGAGAAATGCTTCTTTCGTGTAGCAGTTTCTCTTTCACCAGCTGACTAGTCAGCGAATCCCTAATATACTGAATATGACATGTTAGCCAGAATAAGGACAAATGAGCACCAAGCATTCATTAGTACCACCTGTGGCCTCTGTTGGACTCGGAAATGAAGTCAATTAACGTGTGGTTTACCTTCGAAAAGAACATTTTCTTATTGATGGATTGATTTTTGGACAATAAGAAAAACATAAATACAGGGTATGGGCTCCATGTACATATGCAGAAATCACCCAGCTTCCCACCGACAGTTCATTTAATAAAACAATAAAATCGGGCTAACAATCTACACCCCCCATTTTTTTCTCACTATAGCTCAACAATAACAATAAATAGAGCACATTTGATAGAAAATTAAAAACAAATATAACATATAGTTCTCTTACTCTTGTGAGCATAAACATTGCTCTGAAACTCAGTTATGTGGCTGTGGTAGTTTTTTAACAAATAATTGCTGATCAACCCATATCAGGCTTAAATAAAGGCCTAAATTAATAACTTCCCATACTCCACACCTCTTTCAGTGCAGCTGCCGCCCACATCCGGATTAAGCCCCGCCCCATCCAAGTACAGATACGGATAGAGATCATTTAGTTGGTTTAACAGATACAGATACAGCTAATGCTGTACTCACTCATCCCTAGTAGGACCCAATAAGATATACTCTGGTTTGCCAACATTGAGACATGGCAACATGGAGCTTATTCTTACTTGGCCACCTACCAACTAATGGCCTGTGCTTAAGTATGCTGAACTTGTTCTCATGTTCATGAAACCAACTGCTTTTGCTTTGTTACACGGTGCATTGACGTGTTGAAAATATGATGCGAAATTGGAGCCAAATGATGCACATGGTCGGCAATCCATCCATCCATCCATTATCTATACCCGCTTTATCCTGAACAGGGTCACGGGGGGCTGGAGCCTATCCCAGCTCACTTAGGGCGAAGGCAGGGTACACCCTCGACAGATCGCCAGTCCATCACAGATGGTCGGCAATGATACTCACAATTTTATCTTTGTGACATAAGTGAGGCTGAATCATTTGCATAAATGAAGAAAAGCACATGAACATGTTGCTTTTAAATTACTTACATACAGCAGGAATAAAAGAGGCCCGAGGACACATACCGGGGGAACTTTTTGTGGGGCTGGATAGTAATTCATTAAAGTCCATCATTTGTACTCTGGCTTTTAGATAAGAGCCTATCAATTTGACGACTGACTCACTGAACCCCAAAGCTTTCAGCTTCATCAGTAGTGTAGTGATTAACAGCGTCAAATTTCTTTTGAATGCCTAACATCACCATTCCACAGAGTTCCCCCCCATCAATTTCTTTTGTAATGTAATCAGTCAGATAGAGCAAACTTGATTCAGTGGAGTGAGATTTCCTAAATCCGGATTGAAATTCATAGAGAAGGAGATATGACAATCAATTTGCTGAGACACTATCTTTTCTATGATCTAAGATATTATTTATAAGATTGACACTGGTTTGTTAAGACTGGTATCATTTATTTTCTTTTTTGAATAATGGAAAAACCTTTGCAGTCTTTATTTTATTAGAAAGTACAGTCAGAGATACACAAGGTTGATGATGCATTTGAAGTAAGGTGTAACATACAATTTCAGCTAGGCAGCCTGTAGGTATAAGTATATTCAGCTATTTTTCTACACACAGCATAAAGCTTCCACAAAATATTCAACAACAGTTTGCTCTCATCCTCTATTCCTAAGTGGTGCTTAATTTCGTGGTGGGAGTGCAATGATAATGTTATATATTTAGAACTAAGGGACTTGGAGAATCCAGTGGGTTGTTTCACTTTCACGCTTTGCTGAAGAAAATCCAAGGACCATCTGACAACAGTTGCTACAAGTCACCTTGGCGCTGCCAACAGGATGGCAGATAATTCAAAGTTGTTAATGCAGCACAGTTACCACTAAATCAAGAACAGTAGGTACAGAGTAGATCCTCTAATAACCAACAGCAGTTTGCTGTTGTTGCTTCACTGATTAAAAAGATAACTGTATTGATATGGGATCCTGCTGCTCAAATTTGAGCAGTTGGTACTGGAAATTGTCTGTTCCACTCAATCTGACAATCTGAACTTAACCAAAGACTTCTACAAACTACTTTGCTGTCCAGGTATGCAGATGCAGTATGTTGGGCATGTTGTCACACCAGTAAGAATGCCAAAATCAAAAACCATTTATACAGGTTACTTAAAAAGATACTGACAAATTACCTATTGAGTCGTATCCTGAGTGACTTGAATGCACTGTCATGACATGACAGTGAACAGATATTCAAATGCACAACACGTAGAACTCAATAAAGGATTTAAGCAGTTCACCTTTGTTAAATGTGATGGAGCTAAAATCAGGCCAGTCAGCTCCAAAACTGAATAGATGGATAAACAGGACCAACAGAAAAGCTACAGCAGCTAATCGACAATCTGGCAGAGAATGAGAAGAAGTGAACTGGTATACTGTATACACCCTGCCTTCTGAATCGCATACTATTTCTTTTCTCTTTTAGTACGTACTGCAGTTTTACAGTATATCCTTCAAAAGTATGCACTGTTGCATGTAGTATGTATACAATTGGGACATACTATTTCATCATGAAAATTTGCCTTGAACTTTGACCCTCTTGGTCATATCCGTCGCAATCCGTAGCACAGATGCAATTTGGAAAGAGTATGCTTCCTTTTATTGCCTCTTCTTCTTCTTCCTCTCATTATTCCTTTTTGCGGGTGGATCATTAGCGCCACCAACTGTCTTGGGAGCTCAATCGATGTGACATAGCCTCCGCCGCGCAGAGGATTGTGGGTCAAAACAACCAGAGTAGCATGTTGGCCTGCATCCTGCAAAATACGACCGGGTGTAGTAGGGCATTCTGCTACTTTTGGAGTACGACGTTTAACGTATTGGGACATATTAAATATTTTTCATGCACACTAAATAGTAGGGTAGTGTGAATACTGGAATGCAGGGACAGTATACCAAGGAAGTTAATAAGGTAATGGAAACATGGTGTATAAGTGGTTGTGGAGGATCAGGTGAATGGAGAAGTTGGAAAGGGTGGGGTTATTGCATAGAAGTTGGGAATGACAAAAGACAATGAATTTGTAAATATGGCAAAGGCTGGTGGGTACAAATAAGTTAAATGACAAAATGTATGAGCCTTGACAGGGATAATGGCAACCAAACCCAAAATGGGAAAACAGAGCAATTGAGCTAATTTAGTTGTTGAGCTATCACCCACAACTGAAATATTGTTTTTTATAGTTATTCAATTATTCTAAGAATGTCCATCTTCTGTGGAAGTGTTTTTTTTTTCTTGAGAGAACATGTTTCATCATTTCTTGGATTGCTGACTGTATTGTCCCTCTCGCAGCGTCTTCACCCACAGCCCTGCTGGTGATCTGAAGTTATGAAAGCTCTACTGTGAAATAAGTGATGACATTTTGGACATCTTCAATTGTCATATCTGAAACAACTGGAACAATAAGACCCTGGTTTAAGAACTGTAATCATGCTTTGAAGCACACTCAGTAGATGAGAAATGTGTTGTTTGGCTGGGAAAGGTTGCATTCGGGGCTCTGCTGTAGTGCTCTCTATTTGGTGCACTAAACAGGACACCTTATTTAGGACAAAGTGAGAGAGGAGAGGAGTGCTCCCTCCCTCCCTCTGACTCTCTGACCTTCTCAAAATGGGTGGAACGAGAGAAAGCGAGCAGAGGGAGGAGAGGAGAAAGATAGAGGCCATTTATCTATTCCCCCCTGTGCTCACCACTACCATCCAATTGGGACAGTGACGCTGAAGGTGAGTGGTGCAGCCCCGGAGCCTGTAGACATCAGACTCAAACCCGTCACCATTTTCCATACCAACATAGTTTTAATGTATTAATTATTAAAGTAGGACTTAATATCAAGTGACAAAGGAAAAATCTGAATAATGCTTTACATAGTAGAAGAAGATGCCCCCCCTCATATCCCTCCACACACACACACACACACACACACACACACACACACACACACACACACACACACACACACACACACACACACACACACACACACACACACACACACACACACACACACACACACACACACACCTTCTGTCACATGACAGAACACTTCTTTCTGACAAAACATTTTACAGCAGTGTTATCATGGCAACATCCATTATATTTTTCATAATGACTGTTGCCAGGTAAACAGTATAACTGCACAATTTATCGAAGTGAGCACATATTTTATCAGGCAATGTAGTGCTTGTCTTGATGATGTTAATTTTTATTTTGCCCAACCCTGTCTTTTTTGCAAGAACCCTTTGTGTTGTCGTTGAGTTAACACAAAGGGCTTTTTTTTTTTTTTTTACCAATGCAGAACCGGGTATGTTATAGTTTGCATATAGTTTGTATTTCCAATCAGAAAAAAGGTTCAGAACTTGAAAAGTTTGGACCTGAAGCACAAACTGTGAAGAAAACCTTTGACATGTCTTACTTGTCTTTGTCTGAGCAATATCTAGAATTGTCTCGTGTAACTTCGTTGGATGCAATATTTTGTATGTAAATATTTTAAATGAGATGCCAAAAGCGTGCAGATGATCAATACAATCTTAAAACATTTCATTTCACAAACTGATGTTGTGATATCATGATGCAACGTTTCCACTAGAAATTGGTGGAAATGCGGACTGGTGTAGTAGGTGTTTGTTGTGCAACATTTTAAGTTCTCATCAAATATGTTGCAGTTTTATGCTGGAGATGATAAGTTGCCCCTCATCTGCCACCCAGTGGATACTTTATAATCCTCCTGGTGCGAGCCAAATTTGAAGACAGGTACTATATATACTCAATGGAATCACAGCTGATATTACAGCACTCTCCACCACCATCACCGGTACAACAAATTAGGAAATACCTTTTTGTAAAAATGCTGTTTATCCCTCCAGCACACCTTTTTTGTAGACATGGAATGTTTTCCAAGAAGCCGTGAATCTATTGTGGAGGCTAATGAAAATCACCTCACTAAGACTCTGTATGCCCTTTACTTCCATTTGTCTCTCATCCGCATGTATGTTTTTTACCAACGTGTCACCATCTAAAAATAGAGCTTTAGAATCATCACTGATGCTCTCACTGTGTTGGTGAAATCCAGAGGTGTTATAGAACAAAGTGAAAGAAAGCAATGAACACTAATTAAGTAAGTAATAATCAGTGTAACACATCACCCCCACGTGCCATGAGCTGCAGCCTTCTCTGCACCAGAGCTATCAAACTGTGCAGCTTGCTTAATTAGCAAACAGTTAACTGCGACAATCCGCCTTGAGTGTCCCTCGCCAGACGTTCACATCTTTTCCATTTTGATGCTTGGAAATGACCCAAACCTGCTGATGTAGAAAATAATAACAATAAATGTGAAACTCTCACATGGTCGGTGAACTCGGGCTGTTAAAGTGTGGCAGCAGTGAAGTGTGCATGGGGTAACAGGGTATGTGTGAGGGGGCTTGAGGCCATCGGTGCTAGATAAGGCTCCATCATCACCATCAGCCAAGTATAAATAGCTTTGCCCTGGTTTGGTTGCTGGCATCCTTTAAAAACCACGCACACACACACAGTGTAACCCCAATCCAGTTGCCACCGTGCTGCCTCTCTGTGTGGCTTGGCTGTCCTTCAAGAAGTGTGTGCGTGTGTGTGTGTGTGTGTGTCTGTATTTGGGAAGGGGAATTTGTTGAGCTGCCTCTAACTGAATCTGTGTGTGTGTGTGTGTGTGTGTGTGTGTGTGTGTGTGTGTGTGTGTGTGTGTGTGTGTGTGTGTGTGTGTGTGTGTGTGTGTGTGTGTGTGTGTGTGTGTGTGTGTGTGTGTGTGTCCAAGAGGGTCCATGTGTACTTTTTAATACCCTGTTTGGCTCTCTCTGCAAACAGATGGAAAAAAAAATGGTAACTGCTGTAAATTACAAGTTTTGCATGTTTACACCTGTATTTTTGCAGCATTGGGCTCCTAAATACACACAAATGACACACACCCGCACACATACGGATACCCCTCCACAAATGAGCGTCATACACGTTCAAATGGAAATGAATAAAACACATTTCCCCAAATTTTAGCAGTGTAAGAACTCGTACTTCAATTAGTTTTCCTTCCTCGTCCAAACTTTTCCATCTCTCTTGAGGAGGGGAAGTGAAAAATTCTCCAAAATCTCCTCTAATCCCTGACAGGTTTTGTGTTTCTTCCTGCGTCACAGCCATATTGTGCTAATCTTAAAACCTCTAAACGAACTGCTGGAGTCTCCGTTTCACATGCTGAGGGGCCAGTAAACCACTGAGCGCTTGATAGGATATAGTTTGAGAGAGCTGGACAGGAAATAAAATGGTGTGAAATATCACTTCAGAGCATTCTGAGAGAGGGTTACAGTAACTGGGCTGCTACGTACACTTGCAGACCAGGCCGAGTCATAATCCTGACCTCACGCTATCTGTTCGACTGCAGCTGAATGTGAGCATGAGACATAATAGGGCAGATTAATTTGGTCTCTTGTGAACAGATGACTGTGAAAGAACATGAATGAATCAATGTCCAGTGTTTTACCAGTAATTTAATTTACCGGTTTTTTTCATATTCATTGTAATGTTTATATCATTTAACTTTGATTGACTCAGTATTGTTCTGAGATAGGGTGATGGGTGTCCATGTAAGTGTTTGTCGGTGTTTCCGGCAGTCACTAACATTTTTGCAGACCAGTCCAACACTTGAAATATCTCAACGACTGGATATCGCCATTAAACCTTGTACAGGCATTTGTGCTCCCCAGAGGAGGAATCTTGACGACTTTGGCGATCCCTTAAGTTTATGATATTATAATATTGAAGATGTTAGAAAGATGTAAGTCACTCGTTTGATAATTGCTTTATTTTGCTTTGTTTTTATTTTCCCTTTGGACCTTCTGTCCTTGTATTTGGTTGTCTGTAGCATCCATGTATCTTTTATGCAACCCTCCTCATCCTCCCTCCCTACATTTATACAGTATATATACACAGTATACACCTGACTTCAGTATAGAGTAAGCCAACTGTGTGTGTGTGACAACAAGCATGTGGGTATTACGGACTCGTCTGTCACCGCTACCGTCTGGCACCCCTGCCAATGACCTGACCACTGCCGTTGCCAAGATACTGGTGCTTGAGAATGTGTGTGTGGGTGGGTGCATGGATGCATATGCCTTTTTCCACATTTACAAACAATACAACCTATTCCCACAAATGATTGAATGATGAATTTCCACACTTACACAGACAAATAATGTGCTTCAACATAGCTGATGTATATGCTGCACACTGTCATAAATCTGTAAGTGGAATAGTGAGTCACAGTTTGTGCGGAGGAATCATTTACATTGGGAATTAATGGTTCTCCCAACAACAAAAAATTAAAATAAACTTCTGTCATTTCACATATTTCACCATGTACATTTGTTGTTTAGATTGTTAAACTGAGACATAAATAATTCACACGAGTCAAAAGAAATGCAAAATGCCACCTGACCTGTGGGGGAAGCAGTTCACTGCAGAAAAACTCACTGTATGCATAATATCATAGGAATACACTGGAAATATCAAAATGGTCTGCACTTATATAATGCTTTTTCACCATAGCTCTCTCTAAGCACTCTACAATGTGCTTCCCATTCACACACTCACACATCAGTGGTGACAGAGCTGCCACGCAAGGTGCTCACTTGTCATTGGGAGCAACACACGCAAGGGACTTTCAGGGGTGCATTAGTTTATGAAACAATTCCTTTACTGGAAACACAGAAACCCGAGCACATCAGTTTAACGCTGCCACACACTGCAGGCTGTCTATTTGCTAAACTTACACCATATAAACATTCACGGTCATTTGAATGTGCATGAAACATAAAATGTCCGACTAACACTCTGATGATGTTCTGCGCACTCACACAATTTGCATTTTAGTAGTCTATAGGTAGTCACAGTACATCTTCTTTCTTTTTTTTTTTTTATCACTTTGGCTCACCTGGACACAGAAACACAATCAGCAGGTGGCTGCATACTGCAGGCTGTCTGTTTGCTCAACTCACACAACTCTGCATTGCTCAAAAGGACCTCGAGCTGCCCCAAGTGACTGTGTGTGAGTGTACGCATTGTAACCATAAATTAACCGACTTAAATAATTCCTGAGAAAAATAAACGGGTGTGTCCCGCTTCCATCATGTCGAACTACTGTGCCAAAGACACTTTGGCATGTGGACAGGATGACCTGGGGATTGTACCACCAACCTTATGATTATTGGGCAACAAGCCCTACCATGTCAACCACAGCAGCCCCATATTACAGAACTGTATCATTTTATATTAGTTTATTATGAGAATGTGCTCAAAACAAAACTGAGATGCTGAGATTAATTTTACATGCTAAAATAAATGTATTAGTAGGTGTTAACCAGGTATGGAGTTGTCCACCGAGTTGCATTATGGGAAGCACAGCACCCAGTGTTTTTTGCGTCTGTTGCTTTCCTTGTGACCATTATTTTTTAAACTGGACCTCAAAAGTCTTCGGTTTCTTGAGTACCGGGTGAAAAGTCCCATTTCAAAAGTTATATTAATTACAATTTGAATATCTGGATTGCCATTCCATACTGTGCCAGAGAACAGACTTGAACTGAATAATGTTTTGTTTTTTGTTTTTTCAGTTTTTCAATAAACTTGAAAAACAAGAATATTGGTTGCTAATTTTGATACAATAACTGTCTCCGAGATGAAAAAAAAAAAAGTTGCCTTCCAAATTCTGAAAAAATATTTTACTGCCATTTCTTTTGCACAGAACACATTACAAACTACCACTTTATTTCTTAACATGGAACCCAATGTAATTCTGCTGTACCCGTTTCAACATTTAAATGAGAACTATAGCTCTTAATCAGATCTGTTATTTAAAACCAGGGAACTTATACAATTAATGATAATAATGCTACATGTTCTGTGCAGCAGGGTTAGCCTGTCTCACACTGTCTTAACAATGTACATTGTCACACACTACATCATCATAAAATGTCATAAAAGGATTTGTATCATAAAGTGATTCACAAAAGCATAAAACAATTAATTAAACAAAATACACTAAAACTCAGACCGAAATATGTAATTCGATGGTAATAGTTGAAAAGAGACAACCAATGGTGATTTCCATAACACGCAACAGGATTTTGAGTCTCACCTCCTTCTCTCATTAAAATCCACAGAGAAATCCTTGTCTCGACCATCCTGTCAATATCAACAAATACTGCCTGTTTGCTGTGTTTCAAGAAAAAAACAAGCAGTTTAACAGAAAAAGTGGAAGAGACTTTGAGAAACGTGGTCTGAAATGCAATTACAGCAGCCACGCTAGTAGGGCATATCGTCTGACAATTAAAGGTTATTGATTATATCAGTAAACACAATAGCATTAGTTTAGATTATTTTGAGCACTAAGGATAACGTTGCTCTATTTTTCCCCTGGAAGTCAACATTGCTGAGGTCCAAAGGTCTATGTCCAGCCTGTTTCCATCTGAAGACAATGTCATATGACCCCGTAATTGCACTATGAAACAAAGCAGAGAATGTGACCAAAGAGATGATTGATCTTCATCTGTGGGGCTAGATGGATTTGACCTGGAGCAAAAACTTCCTGAAGAGTACATAGAGAAGGGTCTGCAGCGCTATCCTCACTGTAAGGAGGGTGAAATCTGCAGCACATCATCAGTGACAACTGCAAGGGGAAACTTTGGATATATGATGATTGGTTGACAGACTGTGTGGGGCAGCCTGAATGTTTGAGGGTTAAAAGGAGGAAGACAGTTGACAGACTTGACAGTGTGAGATACATGGATAAATAAAAACAAGCATGCGCAAGACAATTAGTCTGCCTAACTTAACTTTTTGCTGAAACTGCCCACACATGCACAGATAGAGTTTCAAATTTATTTTCTGAAACCTGAAAGTCAGAAATTAACTTAAACAAACACTATAAAAAAAAAAAAAAAAAGTAGAGAATTCTGTTACCACCCACATTTATGCAGACATACACAACTCACAAAACTTGAGTTTTCCAAATAAATTGTATTGCCGGAGGTGCCTTCCCACACAAGCACATTTGACTTTTTAATACATACAGTCATACCCACCACATCTCCCACCTTGCATATTGGAATTTGGAGGCCCACCCGCAACTTTCATGGACATGAAATACTTTTCTGAGGAGAAATGTGAGAACATTTATTCTGTTGTCTATTGAGCCTCAAACTCACTTTGTTCAACAAGAAAATTCAATGAAGCATTTTACCCTGGGATTTTGAGATGTAATAAACAGAAACAGAGGTCAAACAAAACTCCCTTCATCCATGTTAGTTAAAAACTGGTGCAAAGATGGTTGTAACTGGGTTTTTTTTCTCCCAGTTTCTCCAATCCATAACACCATTTTACTACATTGTTTTCTTAGTATAATAAATGTTCAGGAACATAGGAGTCTTTGAGGAAGTCAGGAGCTTAACCAGCTTTTTGATTAAAGGAAGCAGAACCTAACTTCCCGGCTGCAGTTCCTGTGTCCCAAAAAGTTCCCAGTTTGGAGGCATGGCTTTCTGGTAGGCTTGAAGTTTCTGAAATCAAGCTGACTGGTCAAATAAACCTGTTGCTGCATCTTGTGCATTACATTTTCTCACACAGAAAGAAAACATTGGTTAACTCTATAAGTATAGCATTTAATTAAATTTTATTTATATAGCGCCAAATCACAACACAAGTCATTTCAGGTCCCTAACATAGTAAAGTCCTTGCAGCAGAGCTTCACAACATGATACAAAATAGTCTTACAATTCCCAAATGAGCAACAACTGGAAGAAAAATACGTCCCTTTAACTGGAAGAAAAATCTCTGACAGAACTAGGCATATGGGTCTCCACTGGTTGGAGTGAGGGGAGAAAAAAAGAGAAAAAAACAGCAAAGCTTACATGTAAACAAACAAACAGGTCACTGTGGGAAATCATCTTACTCAGGAAATTACCAGGGCTGCCCCCAAATACTCGATGAAGCATTTAAAAAAGAAAAGTCTCAGTCGTCCAAGTTTTCACGAGTCATTTAGTCATATAATAACAAAGAAAGTTGCGCCTTGTCAAAGACATGTATTACTAGATAACTGCAATATTACAAAAGTGTCTCTCTTTCTCCTCATCATGGCAGAGTTGCTTTGACAGTAAAGGCAAGTTACGAAACACACACACCGGCGGGTGCTTATCCTCCTATACCCTGACTGTCAATAATCGGTTAGTAGCCTCGATACTGACACTGTTAGGTTAAGATACAACATACCTTTTGAGATAAATTAACATTTGGGCTCTGTTTTTGTTATTGTAGGTGCAGCACAGGTAGTTTTGTGCGCTGGGAGCGCATGTAGGCGTGGCCAATTTGTTGGTCATTTGACGAACACAAACACTGGCACGTCTGTGGGCGCAGCGCAGCGGTAAAGTAGGAGGAATTACTAATTACAAGGCGTGTTACAGCTGACTTTAGTCATGGCTGATCAAATCAGCTCCTCTTGTCTCCTTTAAAACCACTGCAGAGCAGTATTGTAAATGTATTAATTGTTGAAGAAGGAGCAGACTGGCACCGCCAGGCAAAGTTTACGCAGGAGAAAACTGACCCACTAAGAGGATCAGTGTCTGAGACACGCAACCATGCGGAGGGTGTAGCAGCTTCAACAGTCTCAGCTGTGAGTTCCGGGCGGCATCGAGGTCAGCACATCAGGTGATGCATTTGAAATGTGGATAATTCAACTAAAAACTTTATTTGCTATTTCATCATTAATTACATTTCAAAGTGAGCAAAGAAGCATCATCCAATAAAGTAATCAGGTGCTGGAACAATGTTGAGGATTAATTATAAGTAAATTACGTACACTCAAATCCCCTGATGCGATTCATTTATTAACAACATTGATGAATCATCACTAGTATTTTGGAGTTGATAAATGAATTTCATCGTGAGCTTCGAGTGTGCATAATTTACTATCCAATTATTTATTAATTGGCCTAGGCTGCCGTGCTTAAATTGCCCCAACCCTTTTGTGCACAAATGATGTAGTGTTACACTATGTTGCTGGGCTGGGTAGATTACCCAACCAGATAAGTAGGTGAAAAGGCTTCTGAATTGTTAT
Organism: Brachyistius frenatus; assembly: GCF_029030835.1. Lineage (NCBI taxonomy): Eukaryota > Metazoa > Chordata > Actinopteri > Embiotocidae > Brachyistius > Brachyistius frenatus. Next base: position 188,995 of record NW_027210774.1, on the reverse strand, counting down.
CCATTTATGTGTTATTTAATAGCAATTTATTTGTAGTTAACCCGAGTTGCCTTTGATATTACCTGGTTGAGTTTGGCTTCTGCCAACTACCTGATTCACATTTTTCTATATGATTAAGTGAATCAAAATGTTGCATTCAAAACATTTTGTGTTCATTATTTATGTAGTGGGATGAAATATGTAGGACATCCACCAAACCTGTCTGTAAGATTTTGGATATCTCATGTTCATGTGTGCTACTTGTCCACTTAAATCAATATAAAAAAAAAAAAAGTGGTTGCACTTGCATCTGGTTTGAGCTGGCGGAAACACAAGCTTGATTTCATCTCAAAATCACACGGACATTGCACTGCCCAAACATCACAGTCCACCCATATACGACCCTATGTCATAAGGCTGAGACCGTTGAGGCTTGACCCTTCGTCTTATATCATTAAACTGCTTCCTACACTAGGCAGCGGTTCTCATAATACCAGGAGAAGAAGCATTTAAAATAGTAGTTACCTCCTCCATCACCAGTTTAACATCATCCTGTGGAGGCCTTCTTGAAGTATCATTAATTCAGTGATTACGAGCCTGAACCTCCCTGGACAAGTTTCCTTCTACGTAAAGTTTGACTGGTCTGCTCATTCTGCAGCCATTACATTTGATAAAATGCTGTCGGCTGTGACAAACCTTCTAATTATCTGGTCCTCCTAATTGTACTACTGCAACACAGATGCAGTTGCGTTCGTGTTCACCAAATTATTAAACATTAAACATCCATTGGTTTTGTTTACTGCTGGGAAAATATTTGTTTCTTTAGCAGTTAGATGCTCCCTTTCACCTGCTAGGATTACAGATAGGGGGACAGGTTAGTTGCTAGCTGGTAGTGGGGAGGGTTTATCAGAGCATTTTAGCAGAAAACATTTACCTGCTGCAGAAGTTGATGAGACCATTTGATTTAACTAAAATAATAATGTTTTGGACTGTAAAATGAGAATAAGTACACTGAATTTTTTTATATATAATACACTGTAAAACTGTGGTAAACTGTAGAGTTGAGTGATCATTCTCTGTGGGTCACTTTTAGTTTCACTTAACATTTCAAAATACTTGAAACCAGTTCTTCCATTGTTACTATAAAAGATGGATTCGAGCAGCTTAAACCAAGATGTTTTCAAAGAGAAACAAAGACAAATAAAACAGTACTTACGAGCCAGAAAGTAATAAACCACAAATGTCCTTTAAAACATCTATTTTTAATGTTTAGTTATTTTTGTTACGCAGCTCAAGCTGAATCTGAAGTATTGTGGCTCTGAGAAAAATATTACTCACGACGCATGAAATCAACAACTTGAGTTCATGTGGAGAGTTTTTCCAAATGGGGTGAAACAGTTGTTTGCTGTTGTAAAACCAACATCTACCTGTTTTGCTTTAGTTTCCTAAATGTTTGTTGTTATGTGCCTTCAAAAACAGATGTACTCATATGATATTCTGCTGTAGCTGGGTAGATTGAAGTGAGGGAAAGGATTGTTTTTGCATGTGGATAAGAAACTGAAAACAAAAAAAAGAGGCAGCTTTGAGCTTCGGAGCCTTGTTGGAAATCATTAATAAAGGTAAACAAGCAGTGAATTAAAAATAACAACAAACTTTAGTTTGCTGTGTCATTTACTAAGGAACAACCAGCTGCTGAATAACTCTAACTCTGACAATGATTTATGTTTTCACTGTGCGACTATAAGTGTGCTTGTGTTTGACCGTTTGTCCATGTGGGTTGGCGTGTTCTCATTCTTATGTGTGTGTGTGTCTTGTGGTTGTGTGTGTGTGTATGTGTGCGTGTCGAAAGAAATGAGGTGACCTGCTGCCTGTGAACATGCTCTGACAGAATGCCTCGTCAGATGTCTGGGGAGCGCCGGCCAATCAGCTCTCCTGTCTGTCTGCTCGCCCAGCTTTGTCCCAGACACAGACACACATACTTGCACACACACAGTGACAAAACACACATGTATGACCACATACAGACACACTAAAGATGAAACAAAAGACATAAGGAGGGATACACATTGGAGCTGTGGTCATACGCTGTGGTATTAATATGTAAACACACACACACACACACACACACACACACACACACACACACACACACACACACACACACATTCATGGAAGTGAGTCTGAGTCACTGCTTTGTGTGTGTGTGTGTGTGTGTGTGTGTGTGTGTGTGTGTGTGTGTGTGTGTGTGTGTGTGTGTGTGTGTGTGTGTGTGTGTGTGTGTGTGTGTGTGTGTGTGTGTGTGTGTGTGAACATCATATGGCTTCCACTGAAAGGGAAAGGAAAGGTGTAACTGCTCTTCTATATGTGTGTCTGTGTGTGTGCTGCATGGGGTTTACAGCTATACAGAGCTCAAATCCTTGTAGTCAGAACAACTGTGTGTGAACCATGAAACAAAAAGGAGGACAAGAGGGAGGGAGGGACCGAGGAAGGAAATAAAGAAATTAGAACAACAGACAGGAAGAAAGAAATCCAGAATGGAGAGAGGGAGGATGAAAGGGAGGCTGAAAAAGATTAAAAAAAATTTTTTTTTTAAAGTAACTACAAAAGGAGAGATGCAAGAAGTTTGGAAGCAAGGACATGGAGAAGTAAGATGGTGGGAGACAGATGCAGGTACTGAGGCATAGATGAAGGATAAGAAAGAACAGATGGAGCCTGGCAGAAGAGAAAAGGTGAAGACGACAAAGAAAGGAGGAAGGAAAAGGTTGGAAGAAAGGAATGAAAGAAAGAAGGTGTGGAAGGAGAACAGAAGCCCAGGAGGTCAGGAGCTCTCCCTGAGAAACCCCAACAAGGCAACTGCAGACGTTACAACAGCAGCATATCAATAAGCACACATGACTACCGAGCAGCTTAACATACACAAACACAGATCGTCCCCCAGGGCCCGTCCTATCTGCAACACACCATCTGAAACTTTGAAACGTCTCAACTCAGCTCTAACACATTGACAGTGAAAGTAATAGAATTAATAATACAAAAATAGTAATAGTAAATCAGTAGATCATAAGGCATTGACACTGATGTGGAGACTGCAGTTCTGTGTAGTGTAATCTGTCATGTTGAATTTTGGCATGGTAAGTGTTGGGCAAGTTATTTACATTGCTACTAAATGCAGAGCATTTACTTACTTATGTTGCTTGCTACATTACTGTATATTGGGAAGCCCAACCCTGTCAGAAATGATCAGCTTTAAAACTGCAATACCCATATGGTTTATGTTTTTTTTACATGTGAAAACATGTAAAAGAAAGTTTAAAGAAGCATTACCAGCAGCAGCAGCGAGATTAACATCAGTGACAACAGCATGCTAGGAACCTGTTGTCATGGTGAAACCTGCTGCAACTAGTGGCTTACCTGAGGATATCGAGCTATAAAGAAGACACAACATATGAAGAAGACAGCTACTAAGGACAACCCTACGGTGAAATTGATGGCGTTGTGTCACATTGTGGTTGCATCACGGAGTGATAATTGTTATTTCAGAAGTGGAAAGTCTCTAAAGGCTGGATTCCACTGCATTGCATTCTGGCTGCGATATGGCCACTGGGGTTTATAGACAATGATTTTCATTCCACCAAATGCGTCGCTCCACATTTCAGAAGAAATGTGTTCTCCCCCTGCTAAAAGACTGCATGTGTAACACAGATACAAACAAAAACAAAATCAAGAATTCATGTTTTTTAATAGTTAAATCACAACAAACAGACAAACAAGAGGAACTAGAATGAACAAGAATTACACTTTCTTGAAGCACAAAAATCAAGGAAAAAAGACATAGGTAGACTAGGTGACATAGTGGCTGTATACAGTTAATACCGTTAATTGTTGAAAGAAGATGGAATGGAGCCTGAATGCAACTCTGCCAGGTGCTGTAAACATAGAGGTAACAAGCCACAGGTCAGTTTCTCCAGAGACTAAAAAAAAAAACTCTCACATCTTTTCTTTCATTGAAAGATGAATGTTTGAGAGTCAAACCTTAGATTTCAGTATCCTTGAACACACCAACACATATGGGGCTTTAATTTTGGGTTAACAGGCTGATAGTCCGGAGGTTTTACCTGACCAACACACATTTTTCCTCTTACCATAGTAAAGGTAATACTGACCTACAACTCCATAAGAAATACAGTTTCTCCAACTCTCCACAAAGCACACCGACCAACACAAGCTGACATGGCAACATTCGATAAACTCATTAACAATCTCAGGTGAATCACAGCATGCTGTGAGGGCCCACACTGCGTTGTAGATCCCCTGGATCTGTCCTCGGAGGAAGCCCTGCCAATCGTTCTGTCCAACACCACACAGAGACCTGATGTTTCTAACCTCAACTGCAGCTGCAGAGAAAAACTTGCTCTTCGCTTTCTCCAAACTCTGCAGTAGAAAGCACAGCAGCATCCCACCCTCCTCCTGCCAGCCTTCTGTCTCAGCTCACGCTCTCAGTGAGGGGGAAACAGGAGGCTCCTCCACTCATGAATAGTTGAATAACTCCAGTATAAGGCGAGACAGTGGATCCAAGAAGTAACCTCACTTAAGAGTAGCTATACAGCACAGTCATCGCTGTGTTATTCTCGATACTTGTAGTGGCCTTGTGTTGCCTTATTTATGTAGACCAGAGCGGATCCCAGATTTCAATGCAGAGGTTTATATATCCTTGATAATTCGGAGAAGAAAATAAGTTAAATTCCCTTTGATTTGGTTTTAGGTACCTCCTGAATGATGTGATCGTCTTTGTTTCCCAGTGCTTCATGTTGATCCTCAAGGTCGTCCTGTTGAATTCCCTGATGCATTTTAATGTTGAATGTATTTCTAAAGATTGTACTGATAATTGACTGATAGACTGTACAATGTCAAATGCCTTCGGACCGTCTGAACGGAGACAGGCAGAACTGAGGCACTGATGGACTAAATGCTCAATGTCCATGTGTATCTGAGGATAAAAAAAAACATTTCTACTGAAATTATGTTATTTAGGTTAAAATGCATATACCTTAAATGACTTTTGATTCATTGTGCAACAGCCAATCGTTGCATTCACTGTTGATATTTGAATTCAACAGTAAAACACATACACCCCTACTTTAGTGCTCCTTCAGAATCTCCGCCCCTTAACTTCATCGATGTGCATTGCCAAACAATGACTTTAACATCTGGGCTAGACGTTCCAGTCGTGTTAAGCATCGAGGTGAATTTCTCTTTGGCTGTGTGTCAAACACAGTCAGATGTACATATTTTGTACAATCAATATCTAGTAAAGTTATTTGTGGCTATATAAAAAAAAAAGAAAAGACAAGAGAAAGAATTAGTAACATGTTGTAATTCGAAAGAAACTGGAGAAAAAGAAAAAAAAAACTTGACACCTAAGAGTGCTGCTTCTAAATTTAGAAAAGTTTATTTGGTGGCAGCAGCAGAGATGAGCAGTTAGCTAGACTGCAGAGCGTACATAATACAGGAATAAAAATGGTCCCTTGAAGAAACCCTGAGGAACCCTATTTCATAGCATGATAATTTCACATGATAGTTTTAAAACTTTGCATCAGCAGTCATACCTCATTTGTGCCTTTCAATATGACATGATCAAGATGTGGCTCATCTTAAAATATATATATATTTTTAAAGTGTTATAATTTTAAGTGTGGTACATGTGGTCAGAGTGTTTACTATTTTAAACACATTTCAGATAATGTTTCAAAAGTGTAAAAATAATTGTCTTATACTGTACAGGGTTAAAAAGCAAGTACATAAGAATCTGCAAACACATACAAAACCAACAATTGCATACAAACATTTTAGAAAATCAACATGCACACACACACACACAGGTTTAAGTCAAAATGTATTCTGTATGCCCTCTGCAGCCCTCGGGTTAACTCATGTAACCTACTTTCATTCAACAGAGACATAATGATGCCTTAATATGGACCCATTAACATTAGCCGAGAAAGCACTATATTTACCTGCAGCTTGCAAGGCATGCTTTGGTCTGAGGCATTATCTACATAGACGGGGACAGTGATGTCTGTAATTATTCTAAGCTCTGCTGCCCTTCGGTCTCGATTTTGGTCTCAATCTGCAATTTTCTGTGCAAAAGAGTAAGTAGATGTCTCGTAGCTAAAGTGTACATCTACTGTACCTCGATAGCTGCCCAGCAGGCCACCGTGCTTAGAGCTGCATCCCGCCTGCGCCGGCCTGCTAAGACCCCCTGCCACAGCGACAGAGAGAGAGGAAGAGCGGAAGAGATGTTGGGGGTCCGCAGGAGATGAGGATGTAGGGAGGAGCAAGGGAGGAAACACAAGTGAGGAGGAGAGAGGCTATGATTGCCAGCCAGCATGTAGCCGGTAATTAGAATGTTGAGTTCCCTCTCCTCCTCTCTCCATCTTTCTGCCTCACTCTCGCAGCCATTCACACCTTCCTGTCTTACATGCTTGTGTGCTCAAGGTTAATGGAAAGTTGGGGGTGATTGGCTCAATAAAGATACATACACACATGACACATACAGACATCAGACTTTCTGTGCACTTTGAAACAGAGTGCAACTGTGTTAGACGCAGTAACATGGGTCATTTCTTTCCTCTTTTGTTTTAAGGGCATTTATTTATATTTGTCACAGACATAGTCCAAAAAGTAACGTAACATGTAGGTATGGTTTTATTTCCTCTGATGGGAGTATTGGTATGCAACTAAAGCGTGACAAACACGAGAATTCAATTCTGTTACTGAACGTAATAACAGTTTGTTTTTCTCTTTTCAAATAGGTGTAGCAGACAAAGATCAGGGAAAAGTAAATTTAATAGTCAAAATGGGATTTAAACCTCAGTGAGCCTCCAAAAAACCCAATACTTTGCATTTTAAAGTTGCACTTAGGAAGGTTTTATCTAAAAAAAAAAAAGTATCCAATTGCTACATGGAAGTAACCCATAGTAATGAATACACAGATCATTTTCACCAGTCTCTATAAAGCTCCCTTGCGTTTTTCAGAGTGATTTAGAATCATTCAAGTCATTTATTTGGTTTTACCGAATGCATCTTTAAAGTTTTAGTTCAAGTTCGCTGCTCTCATTAACCAGGCAGCTATTTTTTTTTTTTAGCTTTGATTAAATCACGATACATTACTTGTCAAACGCACAAAGGATACATAAGGTTAGCAGCTGGCCAGTGAACATATTGTCACAATAGCAGCAGCATAAGACATGTAGCAGCTGAACACCCAGGATGTTACTATTTGGAGTTGGTAGAGATCAGGAGGGGGGGGTGTCTGAGTGAGAACCTGAGGACACAATGCCCGCCCACCTATATTGGTAAACTGACTACACCTCAGGCATGTCAATCAACTCCAGTTATGTCTCCAAATATACCTCCCTTTTAGGCCAATATCTGATTAATAATGTAATTATTTTGAGAAGAACCATGAGAGCACTGGTGGCAAAGACCCCATAACACCATGAAGACTAAAGGAAAAAAAATGACTGACTTTGTATATCATGAGAAAAGGTGATGCTTTTTGATGAACATCTATTGAAACCAGGTTTTTTTTTTTGAGCTGGCCCTTATTGTCCTCAGTGGTATTGCATTTTAAGACACTTCCACATACGCTTCACTTTTCAGACCCTGAGTTTACGTCCTTCCTTACAGTCTTCGATCGAGGCTTCTTGACCAGTATTGATCAAGATTTATGAATCTTAGATGAATTACTGCTTGACGTGTCCATTTTATATTTTTGTGTGTTTTGTGTCAAGCAGGCCGACTTGATGTTCAACATTGTGGTCTGCTGAAGCCTGTCAGACAAATCACATTATGTTTTAGAGGTAAGTACAAGACAAAGTGTGTGTGTGTGTGTGTGTGTGTGTGTGTGTGTGTGTGTGTGTGTGTGTGTGTGTGTGTGTGTGTGTGTGTGTGTGTGTGTGTGTGTGTGTGTGTGTGTGTGTGTGTGTGTGGTCCCTCCAGCCACAAGATTCATTATTTACACGAGTGGTTAAACTAGGACAGCATGGCCTTCAAAGCTACCTGAAAACCCTGATATCTTCTGATATCTTCTCAGATGATGTCTTGCTCTCCTTTCTCTCAATCCTTCTTTCTCAGCCTTTCTTACCCCAACCATCTCCTCTTTCCTCCTTTTACCACTTCACAATAACCACCACCACTTTTTGCCGTCTCTTTCGCTCTCATTCACTCCTGCTGTCTTGTGTCATTTCTTACTTTTTTTCTCGCTCACCTGTCTGTTGTCTCTCCCACTGTCTTGCTCATTGAATTATATTTCTGCCTTTGCTTGATTCATCTCCATCTCCCCTCTTGCTCTCTATCACACATACTAACACACAAACATATATATATATATACACACATATATACATACATATACATATATGTAAATATACATACATATATAAATATACACACACACACACACACACACACACACACACACACACACACACACACACACACACACACACACACACACACACACACACACACACACACACACACACACACACACCTTAGGCTGCTCTACATGAGCATGTCCTCTCCTCCCTCCCTCTCTCCTCCCACTCATTCACCCCAATCTCCATCTCTCCCCTGGCCCTCACTCATTTTTATTACTGTCACAGGAGCCTTTCTCTCTCTCTCCCTGCCTCTTTCTCTCTTTGTCTCTGTGTTTATGAGCAGAGCTATATTGAGAGCGTCTGGCTGGTAGACACAGAGGAAAAGAGGGGGCGAGAGTGCATGAGGAGGCTAAAGGAGAGAGGATGAGAGAGAGATGGAGAGACAGCAGATGACAAGCAAGACAAAGATAGAAAAGGGTTAGATAATGCAGTAGAACATGCAGAAAATACACAGCCATGACCAGTTAATTGAACGACTACATGAACTTTAGATTTGAAGCTAAAACACGTTTTCTAATCAATGTAAAGGAGATCTAAAAGTGGGAGACAGGTAAATAACATCAATTCCAAGAAATTAATGTTTTGTCATGAAAACATTGAAAATTTACCATGGGTAAATTTATTCACAAAATAGTAATCAGCAACTACTGATGAATGCTATTTTGATATTTTTAAATCAACAATGGCTCCTATGACTACATGTATCTTGTATCTTAAAAGTTATCATCTGACTCCCCAGTTCTGATCACCTCAATAAAACATCTCAGCATCTTTTCAACTCATTTTGGTTTTATGGGGCAACATGTATTTCGTTTAGGTTCACCTCACCGCTCTGGTCGAATCCAGTCACTGCCGGCAGCTGTTTCCCATAAACTTATAAAAACCAATTGTGCACTACCTGCCCAGCACCAAATAGCAGACAGACAAAGGCTGTTAATGGCTGTAATGGTTCACTTTTACAAATTATGTAGCGTAGTTTTCAGCTGCAGAGAGCAGCTGCTTAAATTTTTTTCTGTAAACTCTAAAGACCAACTAAACACTACTTTCGACACACCAAACAGCAGACATACAAAGCTGACAAGGTGGTGAAGTACGTAGCAGTGATGGAGCTTAAAAGAGAGCAACAACAAAAGTGTATGCAGGACTTACATTCGTATAGTGGACACAAACACGTTTGCAAATTAAAGGGAAACTTCCCTAAACTTTGTACTGAATGTGAAAATAAATGTCTCTTTCCTTAAACTTTTTGCATTAACTTACTATTTTGGCCGTTTGCAGGCAGTGTAGGCAAGCTTTAGATGCAAATCTTCCTCAATGATCATATAATTTTGTCTCTATCCTCTGATACAACCCATAGGAGCATTTCCTGAATTAGTGCAACCATTACACAATTAGCACAAATGTTTTTCGTCCCAGCAACAACAATAGCTATCGCACCATTTGCTTTTATAAAACGAAAAGTAGTGCGCAGTTCCAACCGTGTGCTTTAAAAGAAAACAAAACCACATGCAAACTCACGTGATTGGGGTTAGAGAAAAAGACACACGACAAAATTAAAACTGCAAGCAGTGATATACGGGCCCTCGCACGCTGGTGAGTCGTTTGGCCACGCCCACTCGCAAAATACACATCAGATGTATCGTCTCACCACGCCGGATGTATGTGACATGTTTTGTGAGTTTCAAGCATCCTTTGACCTTAAACATCAACTTCCTGTGTTACGGCGAGACATCAAAATTTTCCGCATCGTCACGGTGACGCCCATTGACAAAGTCGAACGAATTTTCTCAATATATTATCAACCACATGTTGAAGCTATTCTGACCCGACTTTAGGTTCATGTGATCAACCAGCTCGACGTAGCTTATGAAAGTATGAAAAGTGTAATTTTGGGTTGTCAGCAGGTGGCGCTATGACTATGAGCGAATATTACCCCACAGGGGTCTTCAGGGCGGGGCTGCTATCATACCTGTAATGTTTGGAGAAGGTCGGTCCATGTACATAAGATTTAAAGCAACTTGTAGTTTCATGGCGAGACGCTCAAAATGGCCACCACTTCACGGGCACATGAATCGACGAAAACAAATTCTTTGAACAACTTTTAATACCAAACATGTTAACTGTGCCTCGAAAAAATGTCCAGGTCGGTCCGACAAAATCCTTAGGACAAGTTCGTTAAAGTACAACATGTGCGAATCACCCAAAATGGCGAATACATTTTAAATGGTGGACTTCCTGTTGAGTTGACGTAACGGTGCAATGTAACTTTTTTGTGTGTCTAGGTGTGATACACGTGTCCACCGGATTTTGTGCATGTAGGTAAATGTGGCCGCCGGGGCATCTCTTTAGGGGGCGCTAGCGAGCCATTTGGCCACGCCCACTCGCGACTCCACTAGAATGCAACATTTTTCGCCGGGAGAGATGTGTGTAAAAACTTTCACGAGTTTTTGAATATGATAAAGCCTCCAAAAATGCAGTTCTTTGCGGAGAAAAATAAGGAACGAGAATAATCATTTTACCAATATCAATAGGGCTTTCGCAGCTTTGGTGCTCGGGCCCTAAAAATAAACAAAAACACATTGCTAATGCATTTACTGGATTGAGGAAAACACTGTGAATTCCCCGGGTATGCAGGCGAAGAGAAAAGCAATCGATCTCAGGATAGCTGATCAGGCTACTCAGCAGATGATTGATAAACAAAGATGAATTAACTTTGAACAAAAACGGATGAAATAAACAATGAATAAATCACTCAGTATTTCAACCTTTTTATGAATATGAATGGACTCCTTTCAAAATGATAACAGATCATCAATATTTATACTTGTCACACTGCCGGGCGTGTGTATTACACGCTTTACTGTGACACACATGTCGTCTAACGATACGTTGTTGCTATAGAAATAGCAACAAGTCGATAAAATGCCAGTGTTTCTGCTGCCTCAAGTAGCTACAAAAATATGAATGCAGGTTTCAGAGATAGTCAGGCTTATTCCAACTTCATCTCTTTTAGTTTGGATACCGTTGTGCCCGTCAAAGTCTTGCAAAGGTCTGGGCACCCAGCATTATTGCTGTAATAGCAAGAAAGTCTGGCAAATTGACAGTTTAGTTAAGTTTATGTGAAAAAGAAAACAAGGGAATTGTAAATCTTTAACCAAAATGTGTGTTGTAAACATCCATCACAGTTTACTGACTGACTTCCTGGTTCATCTTTGATTTATTCTAGATGTTTGCATACTGTTTTCTCATAATGAGGGATTATTACAGAAACGTTGTCATTGCTTTCAATTTCCCTTCCAATTAAAGCATTTTTAATATTCTTGCGAAACTTATTGACTCTTGCTTATATCTGAAGATGCATAACCAGCCGAAGGAGCACAAGACCTGCAGCCTTGAGCAATGGAAAATCATCTGATGAGTCATCCAGTATTTTCCCTCCATCCATGGGTTTATATTTGGAGAAAGACAAGAAAGAAGCCTGCAGCTCTTAGTATCTATTGAAGTTGGAGGTGGGTGTGTAATGGCAGCAACCACAGTGAATCATTAGCTGAAAAGTTTCTTGTGTGATTACCACAACTACTCCTGCCTACAGGCAGAAAAAAAATGCCACAACTGGAAGGCAAATTACAAAACCTGATTCTTTCTATGGTGCAAATACAGCTCTCTTTTGATGTTTCTATTATTGTTAAGGTCTCCTGAACTAAGACAAACAGTAGATGAAACCAAAGGGGGGTGGCAAGAGCAAGTAAATCCCAAGGGCAGAAGGATATGCATCTGCAAGTATCGCTTTATTTGTCTTGCTGTGACATCACAGTCAAGGCTAAACATTTTTACAATGCCTTTTCAAAAGCAGCTATAGGTTTTGAAAACAAAGGCGTTGCTCGTTGTGATTTACCTATCACAGTTATTATTACCTGAATCTGCAGCTCCATTCGACTGTGTGGAGATTCATAACACGTTTCAGCTCATTGTTTACTCACCCTCACCTCCCCCATAGCCACAGTTTTATTAACTGCTGTTATTAGCTACATTTCTGCAGTTAACTAACTACAAAGTTAGTAAACTACCTGGTAAACATTGCATTCAGCAAATAAAGATCCAAGTTCTAGGAGCTGTTCGAGACCAAAATGGAACTAAAAGACATTGACTATTGGACACAATGTTAATCAGGTAGCAACAAAGAGGACTCTCAATGAATAGTTTTATTTCTCTGTAACATGTGTGTGGTGGTGGTGGTGGTGGGGCGTGGTTTAGCTCAGCTGCAGGAGGGACTGATTGGGGAGTGGTTCAGGGAACGGTGCCTAGAAGGAGCTTAATTAGCCCCAGCTGAATCACATCCCTGATTGTCCCTCCCTAACCCACATAAAAACACAAGCAGGTGACCAGATGTGTGGAGAGGACACGGAGTTGCAGGCTGTGGCTGTGAGACAGACAAAGGACATAGAAATTGTGTACGTGTGTTTGTGGTGGACTAAACACCTTCAGAAACCAGACTTCAGCTGACTGTTGTCGTTCATGCTGGGAGAAGCCACCACTGGTAGGAAGATGCATGCCACAATGTGAAAATGTATCATTTACATCTAAATCAATAATCACCTGAAAACAGTTAGTTCTAAGAGTGGCAATGTCAGTTGTCTACAAGATGGGTCAGACATGGGAGGGTTCCAAATATATTTTTTAACTTTATGATATCAACTTCCTATGGTTATAAGAAGTCAAAATTGTGTTCAAATGTTTTTGTTTTGATGCAGTCCCAAAATTATGTCCAAAAGTCATACTGATGTTATTATTTTTGAGGTGACAGAAGTACCAGACATGTCCTTTTCTGCCTGCTGGCCTCATGATCAGAACAGTGCAGACACTCTTTCAATGATCTTTACAGTCAGCAGTTCTTCATGTTTTACCCTGTGCTATAAACAGATTTCTACTTAATCCAACAAAGAATTGGAAACTTTTTTGTATTTACTGAAAAGTCCAAAAATCTATCATAAAGTTCCAAGTGGAGTGTGACAACAGTAAAAAAAAAATATATATATATATATATATATATATACTCAAGACTTAACACTTTTACTTTACCATGACGTGATGTAATGTTAGGTTTTGATGTTATATGTACATCGAAGAATAAGTGAAGAGAGAACAGGTTACAGCAATCCATCAATTAAATGCGTGTTTAAGCAGTATAGAGAAAACAAAGGCACAATAGGTGTCGTCAAGGCAATGGCGCTACCGTATGGTATTTGTGCTTTGAGCAGGTGTTTGCTGAAACGAGGCGAAAGCATGAGTACTCAACCATATGTGATTTAGCAACTGTTTAATAAAGACAAAGATGATGTTGAAAACAGCCCCCAAGGTCAGTTTATTGTGAACAAGAATTACATTGCATCGGCAAATCTGTGTCTCTGTGCTTCTTAAAAAAAAAAAAAAAAAAAAAAAAAGCCTCTCTTTCCTTGTTGTGAACACTGGAAGTTAAATTCCCCATCCTGGCCCATACTTGGGCAATAATCACTGTTTTCATCAGGACCCGTGTTGCTGGGGCTTGAGATTAAATAATGGAAAAATAAATCAGCTCTGTAATTAGGCAAACCATGATGCAAAAGAGAGCAGAGCTCCAGTGCTGTCTGCAAATACGTATTTTTTTTCTGTATGGCCCAAAATCAGCGGAATTTTACAAATTCAACTATTTTTCTTATGCAGCTCACGACCTTTTTTTCCACAGCGATAATGGCAGCGCATTAGATTGAACATATACGTTTAAAGTTCAATGGGAGTTGCACTGGCTCTGTCAAACCGTGGTTTTCAATTAAAAGGCGGTGCACAAAGTTAACAAAGCTGTTTTCAAAAGTGGTGCATAGAAATGTAGAATACTAGAACCGAATTTGATGTCCTTGAAAGAATAAAAGCTGATCTGGCAGCCTTATCGCTAGGATTTTTCAATTTTCCTTAGAGTGTGTAGTTATTAAGCTTAGTAATGAGAGTTGGGATCGATCCATATTTCAGTAGTTTATTGCTGAAGTAGAACCCTAAGCACTATATCTTCTAGTTTTAGTTGATACATGTCAAAAGGAGTGCTGCCATTTCATTGTAAAATCCCACGTTTCAACAGTCACACCCTCCTGCCCTTTACCTGAACAAAAATTATGGTAATTATGGCTTGGCCACGTCGGCAAGCTCTGATTGGTGGCCCTGTTTCATAGATTGGATGATTCATTGAACTTCCTACTGTAGAAAAGGGAAGCCAAAATATTGCTGATTGTTCACATCTTGGCAACCCAAAAGTTGTTCTAAATACAGTCTTTAGTCTGTAAAGCGCTGGAATATAAGTTGTAATATAACTGACTTTATAAAAGGGGTAGAGGATTGTTCACACTGAAACATCGAAAAGTTGCTCTGTTAAAGTGAACTAGTTAATTTTTTTTTAAGACGTCACTATGGCATAACCTCTGTAGACCCCCCACGGTGCCTTACAGAGTCAACCAAACTTTCCAAGAGACTTGCCCCCCCCTTCCCTCCCTCCTCCCCTTGGCCTATCCCATCATGGGAGGTTTTGATTCACAGGACTGACAACCTTATTATGCGGCACACTTATTATTGATATTACGCCGCAGAGGCGCGGTTGCCATGGTCACCGAGCGAGAGACATTTAATTTTCTCTCCTCCATCATCATTATCTATGGGGCCATCTGTTGTGGAAAATGAATTCAGCCTCATTTGCATGACTGATAAGCACATTCTTTATCTGTCCCACAGAAGGTCATATGCCATGGATTTGGGGACTGAGAGAGAGAAAGAGAGTGAGGGGGTGAAATGATGCGTGGTCTTACCTCTATGAATGAGGTAAATGGGGTGTATGTGTGTGTTGGAGTGTCTATCGGAGCTCGGATGTGCGCATGTGTTTGCATAATGCATGGCCATGTAATGTTTATGTATGCCCTCTTGCCATGCCTTTGTTCTCATGTGGGATGCTTCTGAATTTACATAAGCATGTGCCTGCGTGTGTTTGTGTGTGTGTGTGTTTGTGTAAGTACGCATCATCACGACTGCATGCAGTAATTTGGTGTGCGAATGTGTATATTTCCACCACAGTACGTGCGTCTGTTTGTGTTCTTGTGTAGGTTGGTGTTTGTGGGGACTATTTTTATTTGGAGTTTTCAACCCCAGAGGAAGGATATTTTTGCAAAATAATTTGATTTTAACCAAGTTTTAGTTTTCAAGGGTTACTTTTGGGCTTTGTTTTAATATGAGCATTCATATGGAGTCCTGTTTCTCAACACCTGATGAATAATGAAAGTCCAATATTCACTCCCCGTTTTAGCTCTGTTTTGGTCTCCAAAAGCAGCTAAATGTTACACTATGTTCACCAACTATTGCTGCTTAGCTGTAAATACAGTTTTGAAAGCCGTCTTCACACTGCTAGGAATAAATGATCGAGAATAAGTGAATCTTTCCTTTGCTATTTCATGTATTTTTGCCTTTGAAATACTCCATTTTCACATGTAAAATGTAAAAGAAGACAGTCACGCTCCATGTGTGATTAAATTGGGTATTTCATACATCATAACTGTCCTTTTTTTTCTTTTGCCACCTGAAGCCTGTACTACAGAGCAGGATTTGTTGTTCTTGAGGTAGGTTCAAGGTTACCTCAGGTTTCATTCTGGGATTTTATAGTACTCTGGAGGTGGTTCACTTAACCTCGCTGCGGCCACCTTTGAAAACAGATTTGATCTAATCTGTTTTTATCTGGTTAGATAATGATAATGGTTGGTATTTTTGTAAGAGTACATATTGACTGTGAAATCAAAAAATAGCGGAACCAAGCAAGTAGCCAACAAATGTAAATTATTATTTGAAGAATTAAACTTTAATTAAAAGAGGCTAAAAAAAAAGAAGCTCCTATAACCTGAAAGGACCTGCAGAATCAGATGACAGTTCTCTATGATTTTGTTTCTCTGAGTGACTTCACATTACAGGTAGTCCTTTAATATTTTGCTAATAAACAATTATTGATTAGCAACATTCAATCAGTTTATAATACTGGTGAGAATCAGGGTGAGGTTAGGCATATATTTCTGATGATTAAAACTGCAATAGGTTTCAGGACCATGAACTAGATGCAGTCAGTGGGGGTCCTTATAAGTATAGCAATGCAAACTCTCTCTCTCTCTCTCTGTGTGTGTGTGTGTGTGTGTGTGTGTGTGTGTGTGTGTGTGTGTGTGTGTGTGTGTGTGTGTGTGTGTGTGTGTGTGTGTGTGTGTGTGTGTGTGTGTGTGTGTGTCCCTATGGGTTTGTGTGCTCTGGTCTTTCATGTCTGGCACATTTGTCATCCCATTCTAAAGACCCAAGTCTCTCTCTCTCTCACACACACACACACACACACACACACACACAAAGAAACACGCAGTACTGTACATAAGCAGGCTGACGCTTGTTATTCCTCCTCTCTCTTACTCCCAGTGCACCAGCAACACAACCTCTCCTCCCTTATACATCTCGCTCATTCTTTCTCTTCTTCCTCTTCTCCTTCTCCTTCCCCCTCACCCCCCACCCGCTCTTCTCCCTCGGTCCCACTGAACAACAAGCCTTCACCTTCTCCCACGCTATCTTCTCAAGTCCCAAAACACACAGATTGTCTTCCTCCCCCTCTTTCGGCTCCCTGGCGCTAGCCTGCTTCCACTCTGCAGCATCAACACCTCTAACCTCAGCAACAACCCTCTCCCCTGCTCCTTCCATCCCAACTGCAGCTTTAGGTTTCCCTTCATTGCTTTCACTCTTGCTTAATCTATTTCCCTGTATTCCATCACTCTCTCATTTGAAACAGGAAGTCGTATCGTCTTTTTCAATGTACATAAGCATTTCTATGCCTACATGGTACACAATCATGAGTTTATCGACCTGTAAATAATTCACGAATTATTCATAATTATATATATCATATATATATATATATGATATATATATACTTATTCATAATAATAAGAATAATAAGAATTCATAATTCTTTTCATTTCACAACTGATATCTGTGATGTCACTCTATACTTTTTGTAGGGTTTGTTTTGAGACTATCAATTTTGACTGACATCATCAGCAGGTGAAATTTGCTCAGCTGTCACTGGAACAGACGATATTTAGGCATAGCATAGTCCGGGGTATTTGAAGGACTTCTTTTTGAATTTGCCTAAAGGTTGATCTTCAGTGTTTCTCAAACAGCAGATGACAAAACAATCCAAATTTATGGCCCACTTAATGAGCTTTAAACTCTGTCACAGCCTTCAACAGCAGGTTAATTATGCTCAAAGCTTTGGAAAAAGAGATTGTTTTCAAGGTCATTAATTGTCAAGTTCAATCCACATGATGTTTGTTTTCTGGATAAATATTGTATCTTTGCACCAGCAATTTATCAAATTTGTTTAAAGATGTTAACAAGGTTGCAGGCTTACTCTTAAAAAAACAAAACAAAGAGCTTTGTGAGAGTTCCAAGAATAGTTTGTCAAGAAAGGTTTTATCTCAAGCAGTGTAATTGATGGCAAGGTACAATATTTTAGAGCAAAGGGTCGGCCAAACCTTTAAAGAGAGCGCATTACAATAGTAAGTAAGTAACAACAGAACAAATGTGATGAGGGAATTTGTTTCTCAAATGTCTCAGATGCAGCTCATTAAAAAAGTGAAGACATCACACTGCCCATTTTGATCAATTTAGTCTGTGCCTATTACACATAATGCCCTTCTTTGTATCAGTAACCACGAGCATTGGGCTTGATTGGCTTAAGCCTTCAGTAAAATAGCCTCACCGAATGATCTTAATGTTTGATTTCTTTTTTTGTATACCCTGGGGACAGATGACTGCTGCTTGATTAAATTAATGTGGGTGTCGGATGATAATTTTGGGCATCAGTTGCTTTGTTTGATTTGGTGGCCACATGTTCTGCCTGCTCACAAAGGTACCTGAACACTGCCACATTAAGTCTTTTATTTTCGGCTTGGCTGCAACAGCAGGGCCATCCCTAAAATGTTAATGCCTGTCGCTTACCGACTGAATTGAGTGACATAGTGAGTAAATTATACCATCGGTGAGCAGAATGCTGCGACTTTCTATGTCCGTTTCAAATTAGAAGCCCCGTGTGCTTCATACATTGTCTAGCTATTGCGGCGGCCCGCCTGTTATTTTTTTTTTTATCTATACGCTTTAGCTCTGTGTTGTAGGAAGCTGGCGCCAGGCATCAGACGGATTGGGGACACCTGGGCCCGGTGTCTCCACATCATAAAGTCTCTGCCCTTCTTCACTTCAGAGAGACTTCTCCACTCACACGCATGCTTTTGTCATGCCACACAACACCTTCACACCATACTACTCACCCATCCATCCATCCATCCATCCATCCATCCATCCATCCATCCATCCATTTCATTACAGACTTAACTGACTACCATACATCATGTGTTTTCCTTTGTTCTTTTGGGTTTCATTTGGTTTAAGTTTGAATCAAGTAGTTTTGTTTGGCCTTCAACCTGCGTCTCCTCAGTTTTCGCATGGCTTTTGAGCTGGACTATGACACTATATACATGCTTTTGTTTTGCTCTAAATGGTGTACAATGATGAGATATTCTTTCAACTTGTTGTTTTGGAAGCAACACGTCTGGAAATGTGTAATAAATAGATGTGCGATTTCGTTGAAAGTAACCTACGTCAGAAACAGCCCAGGACCACCATCCATGGCAGACAATTTTACCGGTCACAGTCAGTAAAGCAACAGAAGTATAAATGATCGCTCAGTCCCATTAAGCATTCCAGCAAGCCTTAACAGTTAACAGAAGCACGAGCTACCCGTAAGTGGAATGCAGCCATCATTAATGCACCTGTGCCTTCCCTACTGGGACTAGTTAAAATGGCAGCTGTTAAAAAGGGTCGAATGTCCCTGTTTGGTGACTGAGAGAGTTTCAGCACCAGGAGCTGTCCATCACTCCGACTCAGCCGTCTCACCGCAGTATCTTGCGCCACTGAGGCTGTTTTAGCGTTACTGCAGCTGCTCACTGGCCAGCAATGATAGTTAACGGTGGCCCCTTTCATCTCCTCCCAGCAGCAACTGGCGTTCACCGCCGAAGAGCAAAACGCTCATATTTAATGTGACTTCTCCTAACGAAGTGTGTGCCTTCATAAGTTAGCTTTATGAAGGTAAGGTGATGTTAGAGTTTTGTTTACCGTAGAAGCTAACTAGAATAATAACAGCAACTCTGAACAGCCGAGCTTGGATTTTGTCGTAAAACGTGTGACGTTGACTTTTTTTTTTTTTTTTTCCCCACTGTTTGTGACAAATATATTGACCGGTGGGTTAACATTTGTGATTTTACTGTAGAATTTAAACGCTGCTTTTAAGGAAAGGTAAAAAAAAAAAAAAAAAAAAAAAAAAGTTAGTTGCCCACCACGTCATAAACACTGTATTTAACCATATTACATTATATTAATATATATTTTAACATCAACACTATTCAGCTTTTGACTAGGTCTCTCACGTGCCATAGTGACTTGTCACAACAGTAAAAAAGCACTATAGTAACAGTCTATTATTTATTATAGTTATTTTTAACAAATCAAAATGAGTGAGACTGAGAGAGGGCTCTTCTGGATCTATGCTGAAAAAAGTTCATATTCCAATAAATTAAAAATTCTAAAAATGAACCGAGTTGACTTAAGAGACACAGTAACCAAACGTGAGCCCTCAGTTACTTCTACTCGTAAAAGTTGGTTAATTATTTTGTTTGTGAAAAAGTAATATAGCTCATGTTGCTCCACTGTGAAAATGCCCTTTCTAGATATTCAGAGCAGTAGCGCCGAGATCAAAAAGTGCCTGTTGGTGTGTACCTATCCCTGGAGGCACGCCGCTCCTTTGCCACTGGTACAAACTGTATGCTGACAGCATTTGCCACATTATTGTTTTTTTTTTTTTTTTAAATAATTTTGTATTAATTGCAACACACAAAGACAATCCGCTAAGGGAATAACACAAAGACAACAAGAGCAGTCAATAACAATAAGAGCAGTCAATACAAGCAGTTACAAGTTGTTAGGTGTTGTGTGAGTTGGTGTTAATATACTGTTGGTGTTGGTGTTGCCTTTGTGTGTGTGTGTGTGTGTGTGTGTGTGTGTGTGTGTGTGTGTGTGTGTGTGCATTTGCCACATCAAAGTGGTAGACGGTACAGTCTACGGTCATATTAGACTGGCCCCGCCCCCTGATGCATATGCAAATCGGACGCGAGTGGCCGAGAGTTACGCTGAGTTACTGCAGTAAACGTGTTCGTTTCTGTCATCTTAGCTCAACACAACGCTGTAAGTGAAGGGATTGTTCTCTCCTTTTTTGTAGCTCGGATATGTGCGATGATTTTCAAATAACAGTAAAGTAGTTTCATATTCTGATCGTGACACACTGCTGTATTAGTGATTGTTCTGGTTCTATCCTGATAAATGAAAGAGTATGACAACACAATAACTGCTTAAAACATTGATCTCTGGCTAGTATTTTTTCATTTGGTAATGATTCTTCAAATGGCCAACCGTTTTCTTGTTTTGCGCGCATTTCTCCCCCATTGTTTATTTGTTTAGGAATATACGGCTAATTAATTGTGCTTGATTGGCATTAACATAGCCAAATACGAATTTAAATTTGGTAATATTGAATGCCCTGAGGGCATCTATGTCCCAACCCACCAGAGTACTTATCATGCCTTCCTCATCTGCCCGGCAGCATTGTTGGAGGGAGCTGTGCTTGTTGGTTCAGTAAAATGCTGCTGTGTGGCATTTGATTTGTTTACTATTTCACGGGAGATCAAAATATCAAAGTATCATATACATTTACTTCTGATTTGAGGAGTAGAATATGAGCCCGTGTCTTTGAATACTATTCTGAATATTTATGTGGAAACGTGAATATATTTGAAAATGTTATTGCTTGTCTGTCTTTTGAGAAGTCCCCAATCTTCTCTTTTGCCCTACAGGAGGGATGCTGCATTTTCAGCTGAGTCGATCCGACTGGGGAAAAATGAACGAATTAGCACCTCTTGTCCGGTAAGAAATGAACCTAATTTATAATCTAATTATGATGATGTCTCAGGGATCAAATTAGCATTCTCTGTGTTTGCATATCTGGGTAAATATGGCAATCATCACGTTGTTATTCCCATTTTCATTCACACAAGAGTGCACATGAATGTCACCCTCTTTATGGTTCAAGCATGATTATATTGTAAACACTGTCTCCTGTTTGGGAGCAGGACTCATCACTGAACACATGGCTCCAGCTAGCCTGTTTCAATACTCATTCATCTTCTCCACACTTTAATTCTGGTGCTCAGCCAGCCTCGAAGCCTGAGATGTGGGGGTGGCGGGGGGGTGTGTGTGTGTGTGTGTGTGTGTGTGTGGGGGGGGGGGGGTCGTTAATTAACAGCATGCCAGCGATCAGCCAGCGACTTCCTTTAAGTTTGCATCCTGTGTCTCTCTCTCAGCTCTCTGGATGATCCCAGGCCAAATAATGTGCACTGAACCACGACTGGAGCTCATTTGAGCCTTTTTAAAGGCACAAATTTGTGTCTTTCCATTTGAAATAAATGCACTGCACATGTTCCATATAGCACACTATCATCCCCATCCCTTCTCCATTCTCATTCTCATTCTCTTTCCTTTCCCTCCCTGCCTTCCTCCCTCCCTCCCTCCCATCCTCCCTCCCTCCCTTCCTCTCTACCCAGGGCCCGTGGGAAGAACTGACTCTGGGAGCAGACAGTCTGCAGCCCTGAATAAATGTATAAGAGGGAGAAGGGGAAGGGAGGGCACATTAGCAGGCAGAGAGAGCAAGGGAGGGAGAGAGAACATATTGAGTGTTGGAGGACATACATGCAGAGTGTACAGAGAGAGCGAGATACACAGATAGAGGGAGAAAAGAGACAGAGAGGGTAGGAAAGCAGTTCAGCTTGCAGGACTACCAAAGGAGAGAGAGCATTTTTAGCTTCCTTCAATTGTCTCTCCCTCTCCTCCCAGCACAAACACATGCTCATACACACTCCCAGCCTCTCTCCTCCTGACACACACACATACAAATATACACACACGCACACACACACACACACACAGACTCACACACAGGAACAATTGCTTTAGGGTATACCAGTCGGCTTTGGCAGTCCTCTCCTTTGTTGTTTTTGCTATTGGTTAGTCTCAGCGGCAGCGCGGCGTGCGCCTCTATCGCTGGGGTGGGTGCATGTGTATGTGTGTGTGGAGTCTGCGAGGCGGTGTGTGAAGGATGCCACTAGCAGTACCCGGGTAAGTCAGCTCCTTCCTTCTATGCCTTTCTTCCTTCCTCTTTCTGTCTCTCTTTTTTCTCTTTCTGTGAGCTTTCCTTTCTTTTTGTTCTCGTCTCTGATCTGCGGTCTCTCCATCTCGCCAGGGATTCTCGTCTCTCTCCACCTATCGTGCACGTCCACTATGCACAGCTCTCCTCTCTCTCTCTCTCTCTCTCTCTGTTTCTCTGGGCTGTTTCTGTGTGCTTTCTCTCTCCCTCAGTGTCTCTCTCGGTCTGCGTTACACCGTCTCCGCCATCCCTGCTTCTCTGGGCTCTTTCCTCGGCTCTCTCTCTCTCTCTCTCTCTCTCTCTCTCTCTCTCTCTCTCTCTCTCTCAGGCTGTGCCTCATTGGTGTGTCCTGATTCCCTTTTTCCATTAGGCTCCAGGCCCATTGGTCGTCTGCCTTCCAACCATTATCTCCACTCCTCCACCCCTCTGTCATCCTTTCTCCCTTCGCTCTCCCTCCTTCCTTCATTCCCAGTCATCTCTCAAGTCGTAAAAATGATTTGCATGCAGGAGGAGAGCAGAACTTTGCAGTGAGCACAGTAAGTGAATTGGGAAAGAGTAAGGGAGAGACTAAAGGAAAGACTGAAATTAGGAGGCAAGCAGGAGGAAAAGTTTAAAAGGAAGACCGCAGTTGGTAGGTAACTTATACTTGTTTATGGCATTGTGTCTTGGCTTTTGCACTGATTTAAGGTATTAGGTATATTTACAATCTATAAAGATAATATTTAGGGGAAAAATGTTCTGAGTCTTACTTCTACACAGTTTTTACCATTCTTGTGTTCGTCCCTCAACTGTTCTTTTGTTTAGGTTGGATTACTTTGAGTGATGTTATGGTACTTGCAGTTGTGTTGTTCTTGGGAGGCTATTGATACATTTTTGCTGCATGGCTTTGGACTGTAGAATAGCTTTACCTACTGAAAATTAGTAATGTTTTGCTTCTTGAATGTGGCTGAAGTAGAAACATGTCAAATCGTTTTTATATATAAAAGTAGCATTCTAAAAAGAGTGCCCCTTATAAAGTTTCTTTTGCAAGTTTTGTGCTCCTCCTAAGGATAATCCTGCACTACTAACTTCAGCTGAAGACATATCTTATCTCCATGCTTTTATTGAGCTGTTAAAGACTTTGTTATCACTATCATTATCTATCTTACTCAAGTCCTCAAATGCCAGTGATTTCTTTTCTTTTATTTATTTATTTATTTTTTTCATTTTGCTGCTGCTGAAGTGCTTTTATTTGTGCCAAAACCGCTCTCTCTCTCTCTCTCTGTGCGAGGTGTTCTATTTGCTGTCACTCTGAGGTCTGGAAGGTAGTCACTGTGACTGCCAAAAAACAATTAGAAGCAGTGGAGAGTGAGGGGAGGAAAGGAGAGAATTGGAAGTTGGAAGAGAGCTTAAGTTCCCAACTTCCAATACAGTAAACTCTTGCATGCGTATAAACACACACACACACACACACACACACACACACACACACACACACACACACACACACACACACACACACACACACACACACACACACACACACACACACACACACACACACACACACACACACACGCGTGCACCAGTCCCTTCGGTCTACATTTCATTTTACAAACTGTATTTTTCCCGGTTTGTGAATAAGAAAAGACAATGCAGATGTTCTTGTATGTGCTTTGTTGTGCTCCCGTGGGTGGCATATACTGTATACACACAGCAGAAGGCAGATGTACTGCAACACGCTTCATTCTGTCAAGACAAACAAAGCTCTGATACAAAGTGAGCTACTTGTGTCTCCTCTCCCTTGCCCAAAGTGTGTCAAAATGAATGTTTCTCATGTCAACAAATGATGGAGACAATGTTTCAGCACATCCTGGGATGCTGTACAGAATGGTAACAATGCCACGATGCCTACAGGATGTAGAGGCAGTAAAAGTCTTTCTGTCAACATATCTATTTTTGTTTTGCAAAGTTGGTGGTTAAAGATTCAGTCTGATCTCAAAGTTAAAACGTGAAAAAATGTCACTGCAGCTTCTGTCACAGTAAGAATGGTAGGTCTCGTGTTTAGTATAGTGTCCTTTAGTCCCCTGTGGTGTCGTTTACACAAAGGGTTGTGTCTTTTCGTAGAGGCGATCGGGACAAACTGCTTGGCATGAAGTAAAGCCATGTACCTTAGGATGTTCCCTAAGCTGCAAGAGGAAGGAGATGTCTTGCTTGTTAGTGGGAGACTTGTGTTGGTGTGCTGAGGGAGTGTGTGCACGATTGTGCCACCGCGGTGCCTGACGTGATTTGCTGAGCGAGCCAAGGACAGGGAGACAGCTGAATGTGATTAAATTATAGAGGGAAAGCACGCTACCTGGGTCTTACTGAGACCAATGTTGCGGGAACCCCCCTTTCCTCCCTCCAATCCTCACTTTCTCTCTCTCTCTCTCTCTCTCTCTGTCGAAGTAAAAGAACCCAGCCTCTCATAATCACAACAGTCTAGTGAGTCGGAGCTAGAGGGAAGAGGAAATTGGGTGTTCATGAGATTGCTGAATATGGACTGTGTCATAAGATGCACTATACTCGGTTACTGCCACGTGTGACAGCTATTCCCTGCCTATATCCTCAGTATGTTCTTGTGCATTTTTGTTATTTTTCTAAATTGTTGATCAACTACAGTATTGTAATGCGACAAAAAAAACAGCTGCTATTTCAGTAACAGGTATGAAATGAGCCAAATGGATGGGGGTCTTTACTCCAACCTTGCGTGGGAGATACTGTATGTCCCTTACTCCTCAGCAGCCTAATGAATGAACAGCAAAAAGCCTCCTGGGGATCCCCTTCGTGCAACTGACAGGGGTGGGTTGGGAGGAGAGTGGGGGGGGGGGGCAGTGGCGCGCTAACAACGCGCCTCTCAACATGGAGGCTGGATACTGCATGTACACGCTATGCTCAGCATGTCTGAGCCATATAGTACCGTAAAGCATGACTCTGCATTTATGCTGCAACATCTGTGTGATCTGCTGGTCACTTTAATTGCAAAACATTTATATACAAAGTTGAAAATAAGATAAGACATAAGATACAAAAAAAAGACAATAAGCAAGAAAACATTCTTGGATATTTTGACCTGTACTGTATGTACATATGTGTGTGTATTCATATTGTTTCATTTTAATTCTGAGGGAAGTTTACAACTAATGATGGTGAGGTTATCTTTCATATTGAATAACAATGATTTCTTTTAAAAAAAAAAAAAAAAAGAATTACATTTAAAAATGATTGATTCCAGCAAACAGAACTGAGTGGGCAGCCAGTGAGAGTGTTTTTTTTTTTTTTTTGCTGAACTCTGTGGCTGGAGGAGAGGATCAGCTGTGAACAATGTGGACCTCATGCGCCCTCTGTGTGAGGCTTCTCGTTTGCATTTGTAAAAGAAGCGGCTGCTGACATTAAGTGCATCAAAGAGACCTTGCATCATAATGTTGTTCAATACTACGCAGTGCTACAGTAGTTTAATGTTAACTATCACCAAAACTAGCAATTGTAAAATTATAAAATGTTTTCGTCCAACAAAAAGGTGAGGATGACTTTATCTTGAATTGCATTACTGCACACGCTGAGAAACTGTCGCCAGCCTCTCGGAATAAGCCTCATCTGCAGCCTCTGTTCTACTGGATGCAGCTCCCAGTAGATTGTGCTACTTTACTCCGGACCAGCCTCCCAGTACAGAGCAGATGACCCTCTCTCACTGCGGTGAAGGCTAAAAAAAAAGGTTTACAGGCTGGCCTTTGAACATAACCTGCATAACATAACATAACATAACATAACATAACATAACATAACATAACATGTGGTGCACCCTACAGAAGTGCTCCGCTGTGTGCATTCTTTCCTTACAATACCAGTTCAACACAAATGTGTTACGGAGCAGTTGGGATTCATTATTAAATATTTTTTCATGAATCAAACATTTTTTTCTTTCGTTCTCTCAGTGATTTGAACAAGGGCCAGAAAGATCAGCCTGTGGTTGAGCTGTGAACGTGTATCTTCGTGAAAACTGCGTGAAGATACCAAAGGGAATCGACGTGGACTTCCAATCAGTTTCAATGACGTGGTCAGGCTAGGGCGGAGACGAGATTGATCTATTTGAGCAGACACATTGTCAATACTGACATCTACTCAGTGTAAGATGTAGCTGCTCCCGTGTCCTTCACACATGCATTCCTGCTGCGCAAGCTTCTGCAGGCTGTTAATTCTGGTTTATTCATCACTCAGACCCAAATTCATGATTTGTAAATACTGGTAAACTGGAAAACGAAATGCCATGTTACATTTTCAGACTACTGTATCTAATTACTAAAATACTACAGTCTGGACAGGGACAAACTAGTCAAAAACATCACTATTCGTTTAATTTAATACAATTACAAAATCATATCTATGGAAATTGCTGCTACAACTGCCCTTGCTTTCACACATCGGGATACAGTATAATTGCTTTCCTTTGCATGGCCGGGTAAATGGGGAAAAAAAAATAGTTTTTGTTTTGTGATCTTGTATGTTTATTGTACGATACAATCAATGCAATGGGACACTTTTGGTCTATTTCTTTCAAATGAATCAATGCAGAATGAGAGGAGAATCAGCAGCTCATGAGAAAAAAAAAAAAACCCTCAGGATTGGGATTTGGATGTAGATTTTGGATATGCCAATTACAATCTTACGTTGAGCGATGTAGTTGTACAATCACTTGTATAATCGGTAGCTGTCATGTTTCTACTGAAATGGAACAAAGAAAGGTTAAACTACTTGTTTATGGAAAACATCATAATATTATTTTTGACGTGTTTCCCACCTGCATTGTAAAATAGGCACATAGAATACATAGAGTACATCGAATTCCAATGTGGGTTTTCCTCAAGTGATAGCACGGGTGCCCCCCACCACACACACACACACACACACACACACACGCACACTTTTGTGCCTTTCCTCGGGGAAAACGTGATCTATCTCCTGGCGGGCAGGCCAATTAAAAACCAATCAGGCTGCTTGGAGTGCACTGGTAATGGGAAAGCCAAGGCAGTGGAGGAAGTGCGGCTGATTAATGGACATTTTCACCTTGTGGCATAACAGCCTCCCACAGGCATCCATCACCCCAGGGGGCAACGATGGCCCCACACCTATCCAAAACTGTCTGACATATTGTATAAGTTGCAAATGTTTGAGTATATGATGATGAGCATAAAGTGCCTGACTAGTCTGTAGTAGCTTTTTTTTTTTTTTTTTATTAACTTGCCCGGTCTGTTGGCCACTTAGATCATTTGCTGTAAGGCCGCATCCTAATAGCGGGTTGCGCAGCTCTGCATCTTTTCATGGTTTGACGTTGATCAAGGAAATGCTGATCAACTGTTTTGGACATACAACTGGTGGAATGATTCCAGAAATATTAATAGTTTTACAGCTGCCCCGTCCTGATATTTGCAGACTCCAGATTTGATGTGGCTGCCTATTTTCACTTGTTTGTTTGTTGTTTTGTCAGGGAAAAAGTGGACTTCCCCACAGGGTGCAGACACATTTCTAACAGTAGAGGTGAGACGCTCTTACTATGGAGGTGGAAACAACGTTTGTGTCTTTCCCTCCAGTACCATTCTAAGGCAGCAAGCATTCAAAAACGAAAAGTATTAAACGGTGTGAGCGCGGTTTGTTCCATTTCAGGAGCTGCTGTGACCTACTTCACACAGCCTGGCAGTTAGCTGTAAATAAGGATTTTCATAACCTGGTTTGGCCTTTTCCCATTAGAGGCACAAATGTGCCTTGAAGAATATTACAAAGAGCTCAGGAGCAGCTGTTTAGAGTGCTGCTACGATATCATCGAGGCACTGACCTTGGGACTGCTTGTGTTTTTGTTATGCGATTACAATTAGTTTCAGTACGACATTTAGTTGGAAGTGAAGGTTGCGTAAGCAAACCATGAGAGAATGGGAAGGTACACACTGATGCAATTCAATCTTTAGTGCCCACTGCTAAATCTTCTGTATGCTAATGTTTTCTATATGTACTGGGCCCTTCTACACTGCTTACCAATCGTCAGGGAGGAGGAAATACATTAGATGCTAATTTGAGCTAGTTTAATGAGCTACACCACCCATCCATCAAAGTGTGGACTTGAAGTTCCATTTTCAGCTTCCGTTTAAAGATGCACTGACTGACTGAGTGCGTAACATATTTTTTTCCCCGCTGGCCCCCTTAGTTCAGAGTGTTACTGGCCCTTGGTATATTTTAAGTACAACAATGATATTCCATTTAGATTTGGTTGTTAATGATATGAGAACAGAACCTTTCAGGGAGCCTCGATGACCTTAATACCGAACTCTTAATACTAATACCCCGAGACACTGCTGAGAGATCTCGGTGTTTCCCACATGTTGAGAATAACCGTGTGATGGCGGGTGGAGCAACCTGTGGCTGATGTGGACATAGGGATTCCTGTAGTTTAGTTTACAGATTATTTCCTGTAGCTACAATCTACAGATGTCCCCTAAATGCCTTACAAGCAGAATGTCAATAGACGCTACAGTTTTCTGATGTTCCCTAAACGAGGTGTCAATAGATGGTAGTTGGAGGCCTGCATGCAGAAAGGCTTCTTGTGAACACGCAGTTATTGCAGCGTGTGCAACGACAGGTGCGTAGTCAGACTTTTTTCATTTAGGTGCGCCAGCAGCATATCATTTTGGGAGCTCCCAAGATTCGTCACTGCGCCTTTTGAAAGTAAGTGGGCAGGATCGTACGTTGTATTATTGTGGACATGAAAAAGCTAGCTTACCTTTTGCACGTCGGCCTGCACACCGCAGCTAAATAGTTTGGCCTAAAACGATCAAGACCGATCAAATGGTGAAGTCCGTGCTCTACAACACAACTGCTAACAAAACTCTATGACCCGAAGATAGAGTCACCAAAACAAGTGAGAATGTAGTTTACACGGTCTTACTCTCCTATAAACAGCTCAGCTGTCGGCTGCTGGAGGTCAAACACGTCCGATTCCCAACCAGCTCCCTCTCCGTGATTGTTAAACCGCACAGCTCTCCACAACGGTGATTTTCAGATGTACTTAGGATACTAAAACGCCCCAAACTCCAAATTGCATTTTGAGTCATTTTAGTCATGTTCATAAATATCTTCCTGTCTGGGCAGCACAGTGGTGCAGTGGTTAGCACTGTCGCCTCACAGCGAGGAGGTTCTGGTTTCGATCCTGGCCGGGGGCCTTTCTGTGTGGAGTTTTGTATGTTCTCCCGTGGGTTCTCGCTGGGTACTCAGGCTCCCCCCCCACCGTTCAAAGACATGCATGTCAGGTTAATTGGTAATTCTACAAATTGGCCTTAAGAGGTGAATGAGAGTGTGAATGGTCTTTGTTTCCATCTGTCTCCATGTGTTGGCCCTGTAATAGACTGGCGACCTGTCCAGGGTGCACCCTGCCTTTGCCCAAAAGTGAGCTGGGATAGGCTCTCAGTGCATGCCATCACTGCAGCATCATTACTGAAAGTGAAGGAAGTCCCCCCAGATTGTTTGGGTCAAAGAGTTTGGTTTGGACCAGATACATAACTGTAAGTATCACTTTTGGATTGTTGCGAGGGATCTGGCATATGCAGGAGGGAATGGGGACAGAAAGGGAGGAAGAAAGGGAGAAGGAAGGAAGGAAGGAAGGAAGGAAGGAAGAAAGAAGGAAAGAAAGAAGGAAAGAAAGAAGGAAAGAAAGAAGGAAAGAAAGAAGGAAAGAAAGAAGGAAAGAAAGAAAGAAAGAAAGAAAGAAAGAAAGAAAGAAAGAAAGAAAGAAAGAAAGAAAGAAAGAAAGAGAGATGAATAAAAAGGGGGGAGGAGAGGACTAGGTCAGTCTTTGGGGAGGTGGCAAGATATTGGAAAATGATTACTAAACACGCATCCATTATTCAACAGGGCAATCAGGGAGGGCACAATCTCCTTATTTGTGCTCGCTCTGTAAATCAGATTTGTCGGTTTTGATCACTCTAAAATCTCCCAGTCACACACTGGCAATATTGGGTGAATATTACACTGTCTAATGGGTAATTGATGACGGCATGTGACACCGGTCGAGACGAATGGACAGGAGCAAGGAGGGGGAGGTGTTGATAAAGGAGTTGATTATTCAGTGTAGTGTTGCATTGAGCAGGCATATTACAGGTTTCCTCATATGCACACTTCAGCCTGCTTCCTCTTTTTCCACAGACGTACTAATGCGCAGGTTAGAATGAATGCACAGTCAATTTAAAGCTGCATGCCATTATTTTTCCTGTGTACGTAATAGCTACGGTGTGTGTGTGTGTGTGTGTGTGTGTGTGTGTGTGTGTGTGTGTGTGTGTGTGTGTGTGTGTGTGCCTGGCTGATGCCCGTACCACAGCGTTGGGAGACAGGCAGGCAGACATGATGTGCTCCGAGTCGCAGCATCTCAGTGAGGGTGGCCTGACCTCTGCCTTCAGCTTCGCTTCACAGGACAGCAGCAAATGAGAGGTGTCATTGCATGACAGCAGCACAACCCCTCTTTAGGACTGACGGCTCATCGAACACACGCGCGCACAAACACACACACACACACACACACACACACACACACACACACACACACACACACACACACACACACACACACACACACACACACGCGGTACCAAATCTGAGGATGGGGACAAGAGTATGTGTACACACGCATGCAAATATGCAAGTTCAGGCAAACGCTTGCGACAGTTGGAACATAAACAGACATAGATGCGTAAATATTGACACACACTTCCACAAATACGCCCGGAAAACACAGCGCAGATCAATTGCTTTGTTTTCGTGAACATGCCGCTTTTGTTTGGGGAAACAATGATTTGGATTCAATTTTGACCGCTCAGTGCTTATGTCTAGCTTTGACTAGCTCCAAAAATCAAACTCAGATACAGAAAGATTTGTGAACAAAAAAGCAAGAGCCCTCACTGCAATCCTTTGAAATGAAAAGGCCGTTTTACTCCCAATAATCTGGGTGTCTAACGTGTGCATT
Organism: Brachyistius frenatus; assembly: GCF_029030835.1. NCBI lineage: Eukaryota > Metazoa > Chordata > Actinopteri > Embiotocidae > Brachyistius > Brachyistius frenatus. The sequence goes on along the minus strand of NW_027210774.1, from coordinate 157,218 downwards.
TGATTTGAATCAATTACTTTCTTTTGGAGTCCAGGTTTTTCTGAAGCCCATTTGTAGAGTGACATCTTGTCAATGAGGCTCAGTTATCAGTGAACCTATCACCTGCAGCCAGCAGAGTACAATATCAGCGTGTCATCACAGAGAGGGACATTTTGTTTGTTGTTGCTTCAAGGCATTTACATGAAGAACAATGAGATTTGAAGTCAGTCATTTATAACAGTAAAGCCATTTAATAACAATAAATATATTTACTTGTAACAATGTAAGGCTGAAAACGATAAATACAGCTTTTAATGGCACTTAAAAGTATTCTAAGAGGAATAATACAAGAAAGGACTAATTACTGTTATCCACATGTGCTCCATCTCATGGACCTCATGTCTTTGTGTGTTTGTCTATATGCTTTATGCAACATGTCTGCGATATATCTGTGTGTGTGTGTGTGTGTGTGTGTGTGTGTGTGTGTGTGTGTGTGTGTGTAGGTGTGAGTGTGTTAGTATTGAGACACCACTCCTTAAACTAGGGCATATCCACCTGCCACCTGCAGGCCTCCTCAGACACGGCCCCCTGAAACCGCTGACGAGGCACCTCTGGGCCTTCCTTCTAACTTCCCCTAACACACACGCACACACGCACACACACACACACACACACACACACACACACACACACACACACACACACACACACACACACACACACACGGCTCTAGTTGATCCATCTCTCCTCATGTACCCTTTCCCCGTCTGTCCTTCCTCTGCTCCCTCTGTCACTTCCCTTTATCTTAGCCTGTCTCTCTCTTGTCTGTGTCTGCGCACACATACCCTCTCCAGCTCCTCCTTCGCCTGTCTTTCCCCAAAATATCTTGCGTCTCTCATCCCCCTCTGTCGATCCTCTTGCTCTGGCTCTCCGACTGCAGTGCATCTCTGTTTCATTGTTATATTGTTGTCCTGATCTCCGTAACAGGATTTTTTTTTTTTTTCCTGTCCTAGTGGATGGGGAGGGGAGGGGAGGGAAATGGGGGTGGGTGGGGGGGGGGGGGATGTTCTCCTCTTCATCTCAGTTCAGTGGGTAACGAGCGGGATGGATCACATATTTACTGTTAACAAGGAGGATGCCATTGTTTCTCATCCTCTCTCACCAATTGCACCCCACAGTCCCATGCATAATGAATCAGACCCTCCGTGTCAGCATCGGTCTCCGCATACAGACAAGAAAGTCATTGTGTGTAGTGTGATCTGCTACAAAACGCAGGAGAAATTTGAAGCCATGCACTCAGGGCTGGATTCTCGCTTCCATTCCATTGCTGCAATCTATTCAGGTCACTGCCAGGTCTTTGATAAAACGCTTCTTTGCTTTGCCTCTGTCAAGCCCCCACCGCCCCCCTCCGTCCTCCCCTCCTCCCCCCGCCACCTCCCCGCATCTTGTTCATTTTCCTCAAATCTGTGTACCTCCCGCCATGAATAAATAGTGCGACACTTTTTTAGTTCTTTAGTCTTAGCCCTCACCGCCGCACGCGCCCCGAAAGACGGAACTGCCCTGCTCGTGTAAGTGACCTAATTTTCCTGCTCGGCCCAGCGTTTTCCGATGTGAGCCGTTCCAAAATAGCTTGGCTACAGCAAAGCGTGGCAAACTCATTTCCATCTTGCATAACAGAGACCAAACATTCCCCCCTTCCGAAGCTCAATGGCGAGATGGCACATACTCTCACAGGCTGAATCTCAACTTCCCACCTCACTGTATGAGGACGACGGTGATGTTATCATTTGTCACTTTTTCATTTTCATCCCACAGTTTGTGCAGTATATCTGTTTCAGTCACTCATATCAACTGTGCGTCATTTCCGAGTGCAAGTCTGACTTGGTTGATTGAATTAATAGAAAATGCTCAACCCAGGATATAAATTATAGCAATGTAAAAAGATTCGTTGCTACAAGGCGGCAGGCAAAATCAAAAAGATTACCAAAAAAAAACAAAAAACATATTCCGGACATGGCATATCTGAGCTAAAGTGTATTTCATAACATCAAAACAACTATTCACATGCTGTTAAAAGCCCATTACATAGCTAGCCCTGAATAGTATCGCAGCAAGAAGACTTTACAGAACAGTATAAGGCCCGAACATCCACTTGGCTCGTATGTACTCCCTGTCATTGAATCGGTTTTGGATGGAGATAATGAGGAGCAGGGGGTTGAGAGAGAAATAATTATTTTACCCATGGCTGCAGCGCTTCTTAACGGGATCTGTAGGGCGCCTTCACAAGCTAATGTCAAGAAATGGAAACAGATGGAAGGCACGATTATTTGATCTGCTGGAGCTCTTAGTGGGCTTTGTAGTAACTGGACTAGGCTGCTTAGAGGCAAGAGAGTAGGTTGTATACGTCTGTGGGTGCGGGTGTGTGTTCTGAGCGACGTGCCTTAATGTGCCCGGGTGTGAGTGGCTATTGTCGGTGTGCGGACGCGAGCGTGCTTGTCCGTCTGTTCACATGTTTGAATGGATCGCACGTGCTTTGTGTGCGTTTTTTTTTTTTCTCCTCCTCTAGCAAGAGTAAGATCGTTTCACATGTCAAACATATGGCCCTCTAATTAAGACCGAGCGGTGAGCAGTAACACAGGCAGAAAGCTCATTCGCACACTTCCGCCACGTATGCAGGCGCACAGGTCTCGGTGGTTTCGCTGCTGAAGGCTTTGCGTGCTGCTTTTGTCACAGAACACCTCGTCATGTTTCCTGTGAGTTTGGTAACCGGGTAGAGCTCTGTACCTCTGGGCAGCAGGCAGGCTGAGTTTGTGTGTGAAGGGTGCTCCATTCTGAAATGTTCATTCACACATACTTGAAGAAATGCACTCACGGGTGCGCGGGTCTCATGCGTTTCACTCCTGTGCACTCAAGCTTGTAGCCGTATCTTTGCAAGTTGATGAATGTCAGTGCCTCCGCTGTTTCTACCGCACTGACTGTTTGTAAAAATGGACGCAGCCTCGGGGTCTGAAAAGTGAAGCCAATGCGGGAGTGCCCTCAACCTGCAATAGAACTGATGGTCACTATGGGCTGGCTCCAAAAGACTCGCATTCAAAAAGCTTTTTTTTTTTTTTTTTTTTTTCACAAGTCGTTATGATGTCATTAGCTAAATTCACTCCTTCTAATCAGTGTTATGGTGGTTCTCCTGAAAATACCTCCATTAATAGTTTAATATTAGACCTGAAAGAGATGTATGTTTGGGGGGCATGTCTGGTTTGATTGACAAGCCTGAGGTGAAGTCAGGTTGCTTGGCATAGGTGGGTTGGCATAGTTTTCTCAGGTTCTCTGTCAGATGCAACCCTCACTCCTCCCCAGCTTGTCTAAAAATGGTCATTTCCCGATAAAAATAAGAAAAAAAAAAAAAAAAAAAACCGTTGGCGATGGTTTCAAAACGGCAGCTCGTGAACCAATAAATGACGTCACAGTGGGTTGCTACTTGGACCATTCCCACGGTGAAAAAAATGCAAAAAGACACATCAAACGAGCAGTGACATAAGACTCCGTACTGTATAACCCACACACATAAGACAGAGAATTAGTCAAGCTCTGTCTTATTCTATTGATCTTACTGCAATGCTTGAGCTGTCTCCCTGCCTCTCTGCACAGTATTCACAGCTGCAGAGGCATGTCCATGTACTTGCACTGCACAGATTGGCCTTCATGTGCCGAACAAATACATCGAGCTACCGTATGCGCGTAGATAAACCCATGAACGCACGCATACAGACAGTACGGACGCATGCAAGCATTCTGACAAAAAACATACAACCTCTCTCTTTTTCCCATCTCTCAGTCAAACACACATCCTCGCGCGCGCACACACACACACACACACACACACACACACACACACACACACACACACACACACACACACACACACACACACAGAGTCACCAAATGGGGTACATTATCACGTGTGGTTTCCTGTCAGGCGAGTGGTTGGAGGACGTGGCTGGCTGGTGTGTGTGTGTGTGTGTGCGTGACTGGCGGGCCACACCTGTCAACAGTGCTCCATAGGCTGGGTAGTGATGCTATCTGACAGCCCGGCCGCCACGGAGGATGTGTGTGTGTGTGTGTGTGTGTGTGTGTGTGTGTGTGTGTGTGTGTGTGTGTGTGTGTGTGTGTGTGTGTGTGTGTGTGTGTGTGTGTTCCGTGACCGTTTGGATGAGTCACTGTTGTGCCTCCGCTGCTATGTTCCCCAGAGGACCCTCTCGTGTCTGACTGGTGGTTTCTGTGTGTGTGTGTGTGTGTGTGTGTGTCCGTCTATGTGCTTTTTCTCTGGCTGTGTGTTCAGAACCTATTAACAGCTGGCCTCTTACTCACACAGTAAACAATCACGTTGAACCATCAAAATCTTTAGCGATCCAGTCTCCAGTAGTGTTTTCACCATGCCTCTGCAACACCATTCAAATATGCAATGTGCTGAAACACTCACACTCTCCATCTGCTGTGTGCTTGTATCTGTAACACAGCAATCTGCTTTTACTTCATGGGGTGACTATACATTGAAGAATAACACCTTTGCCATTGTGATGCAACAGCTCATTGTAATGCGCGTCATGTTGCTTTAAACTTCATGTTTCAGCCCACTTCACATCACATCCAGCAAAGGACGACTTTCTGGATGCAACCCTCAGACACCATTCTTCAATCATGGCCGCTACAGACCCAGAAATTATGAAGCAGCTGTACCCTCCAGTGCCTCTCAGCAGCACATGCATTTGGCTGAAATATTCAGCCCAGCTCCCAGCGTTACCTTGCATGTATAATTACCGGATATGCTGCCTGCTGCTGATAACTCTCCCAAACAATGTTTGAAGGGGGAAGGCGGCGATGAATTCCCAATGAAGTGTGAAAAAGACTGATTAAAATTGCCGTGGTCAAAAGCCAGCGCACCAGTGTGTTCTGCTCTCACGGACCAGGGGAGATGAGGAGACAGGCTCTGCGGTTGAGATAGCTAGCTTTTTTTTTTTTTTTTTTTTTTTTTTTTTCTATACCGCGCACGGGACCGATTTTGGGGTTTCTATTTTAGTCCGTAGTGGAAATTGAATTGGCATACATTTTTTTTAAATATTTTTCTGTTTTGGCTGACTGTCTTTCTAAAAAAAAAAAAAAAAAAAAAAAAAAAAAAACCATCCTTGAACATACAACAGCATCACCCAGCGACCCGTTTTATTGTACAGCAAAAAAAAAAAAAAAAAACGAGAGGTTCCCAGCTTCACCTGAGTCTGATTAATAGTGCTGGAATACATCATGTGTTTTTGAATACAATATTCCCTTTCAGTCTTGCATTCCTCTTAACACGGTCCCTTCATGATCTCTGGAAAAAAAAAAAAAAAAGAAGGTATTTGTGAATGTTTGTACAGGCTGTCAGTAATAGTTTGGGTGTGAATTTTGTTCTGTGTTTTGGTCCTATTGTGTACTTGTTGGTGCAAATGTATACATACACACTTTACTGTAATATGTGGGTGTGTGACCACCTGCGTGCGGCTGTGTGCCGGAGCCCGGGCACCTGAGAGCCTATTTGCAGAGGGGAGGGAAGGAGGGATGGATAGACGGCGTCTCGTCGGAGGCGTGTGGGCGTCAAGCTCAGGGCACCTAATTACAGCCGCGGCTCCAGCAGCCTGCCTGCATCTCCCTCAAGCCCCCCGTGTTTGGGTGCATCTTCCCCGGCAGAGTCAGACGCTGCACTCCCCTCGTCGCCAAAAAAAGCTTTGGTCTCAGGAGGGCTTCCACCTTAGTACAAAGCACGGCTGTGTCTGATTCGCTGCTTTAAATGAGATCCCTTGCCTATATTGGCATTCTCTTTGTTGACAGTTATGGGATGGGCTGCCACACGGCATGTTTAGCTTGTTAACTTGATCAGGAGGTTTCCATATCAAGTCTAGCAAACGTTGGTATTACAAATCTGAAGGGACCTAATTTGGGCAACTCTTGTTTAGAAATTAGTTAGCCAGCTAGCCCAGCTATGTACCTCTGGGCTAACAAGCCTTGACTAACGTAGAGAGGGCTGTTTTTTTGTCGACTGATGTACAGTTCAATAATTGGTGGCTATTAGTGAGCTTGCTGGAAGAGCAGCTCCGTAGCTGGTTAACCCTTTCCTCCCTAAAAGGGCCATTGTTGTCTTTCATCTCATTTCTAAGGATTAAAAGGCAGAGGGATGGCAAGAGAGCAGAGGAGAGGGGAAGACAGAGATGGATGCCTATAGTGGGGGTGGGTTATTATTAAAAAAAAAAAAAATTGCCAACAGCAGATGCCAGGCACAGTGGTTTCAACCGGGCACACTTTGAGAAAAACACAGCTGCCTTCTCTGCATCTGGGCATCGGATTGAAAGAGGAGGGAGGAGAGGAGCGAGACCAGAACAGAAGAAGAAGAAGAAGAAGAAGAAGAAAGACAGGGAATAAGAATGAGAGAGTAGGAGACAGACTGTGCAGGGAGAAACAGAGGCAACACTAGGGAACAAGAAGGAGGAGAGATGGGAAGAAACAAAGGCTGACACAGATAACATCTATCAGCACAGCAGAAACATGGGCCGGGTTTACCATTATAAATAGAGAGATACCCACATCCCCCTCCCACCTCATCCCCAGTTTAGCATTCCCTTCCAAAAGCTGGGAACCACTAACTGGGCCAATCCACAACAGGGATTAGCTATCTAGCTGCAGAGGCATTTAAATGTGCTCATAGCAAGCACCGTGCTTTAAGTGGGAGTGACTGTAAACACAAACAGTGAGGTGTCAGGGAGAAGAAAGAAAGAAACACACGATTTATTGTTTTTACTCATTTTAAGGGACGTCACATAGCATTTTAATATTATGGAGGAGACATGTTACACAGAGAATGCAATAGTGAAGCAGCACATTAAAAATATATATTTAGCTTTAATACAGTATAATGTTCTCATGAAACAACTGGTAGCAACGGGATACAGCACAGGGAGAAAGAACGAATAATAAATGCAGGAAAATGTACCAAAAATTCACCAAAGTTTTGAGGATTTGATTAAAAACAATTACAGAGCATACCAAAAGAAGGATGCACTGTAGAAACCCAGCAGAGATATATAAAAGACTGAGGAGATGTGTTTTTGAAAATGTTGACCCTACAGATATTGAGTTTAACGAATATACTGTATTCCGCTCTGTGTTTGCTCAATGCCCAGGGGAAACTATAGAAAGTGTGTCATTGGAAGCCACCCGTTGTGCTTTGTGATATGCAAACAAGGAGTTAGATTAAATGTCCTTTCTTTCGTCCTTCCCACCTGTGGACAGTGGCCAAAAGTCAGCGTAACTGAAAAGGGAACCACACACTGTTATTGTTTAGCAATATGTACAATTTCAAAGACCCTTGCACCACAGCATAGTTGTTTCTCTTCATTGGTTTCTCTTTTCCCCCTCTGCCTCTCCACTCTTCTTTTGTTCTACCTCTATTAGAGTTGTCCTTGACTGCCAAGCGAGCGCGCAGTGCAGCCTTTGGTTGAGAGGAGCCAGTCAAACGCTCTCTGTCTCTCTCCTGTTGAGACAAGAATAGGAGAGGACATAGAGGAGCCAGAGAGACAGGAAGGATGCTGAGAAAAAGATAGGAGAGCCGTTTTTTTCAATTCAGCAAACATCTTCTTAAATCCACAAAGAGCTGTGAATGAAATAGGACAACTGTTAGCAGGAAGTAGGCTTGATGACTAAGCGTCTGAGGACAGGGGAGAGCTCCGGGCATGTTGTTGGGAAACACAGTGAATGAAAAGTCATTGTCTGCCAAGTAAGAAACCCTCTCAAATTGCGGTGCATCATTCTCTGAGATGTACAGGAGAGCTTTTGGTCCCAGAAAAGCTGCATCTCGGTGTGGAATGGCAGGATAGTATATTCATTATACCATTACAAGATTAATACAGAAAAACACTGATAAAGTTTTGCAGAAGCATTTTGGTGGTGGCCTCACAATCAAATATAAACACCATTTACCGATGTTGTTAGCCCACTTGCATTGAGCATTTTGCTAATATAGGGTTTCAAAGTGTTGGTTGACAGTGCAAACATAATGACCGAAAAATCTGAAGAGGTGAGATTTAGGCTCCCGGACAACCCCAATCCTTTTTCCTGTCTTGTCAGTATTGTTTTTCTGCTATAGAGGGTTAAGGGTTTATGTTTGCTATTTTGCATTGCACCTCCATACAGAAGGACATACAGTAAGACAGGAAAATAAACAGATATCGGACAGATGGGCAGGCAGACAGGTAAATGGGCAGACAGAGGAGCCGGCAAACAAATGGAGACACAAACAGATGACGAATAGACAGGCAGATAGTCAGGCAGATTGGCAGAGCGACTGACAGCCTGGCTGCTTTCCGGTAGAGAGGTACTGGCTAGAGAGAGTGGCTGGCAGGCAGACAGGCAGATGGACAGGCAGGGACCCATGCACACAGACAGAGACACAGGCAACAAAAGCAGACAGACAGGAGGACTGGAGAAATAACAGATAGAGAGACCGACCGGTGGAGAGACAGGCATGCAGAACAGCAGACAGGAAGGCAAGGCAGAGAGGTTGCCAGACAGACATGCACCGTTGGTAGCAGGACAGGCAGTTGGCGTAGGAAGGAGACATGGGGACAGCAAGTGCCTCTGGCAGAGAGGGAAAGCGAGATAGAAGGAGACAGAAATAGAGAGAGAGGGAGAGGGATGAGGTCAGTGCACGGCTGGCTGGCTGACTGTTGATCTGTGGCACTGGGCTGGCAGAAGAGACTCCTCAGGGAGAGAGCAGCTCCACACAGCCTCCGTCTACACCCCCCCCCCCTCCCCTCCGCCAGCCCTTCATCCCTCCATCCCTCCATCCCTCCATCCCCCAGCTGGGATGGAAAGACAAGCCTATGAAGGGAGAGACTTGTAGCAAACACTGGCGCAAAGAGGTGAAAGAAGGCAAACGTGCACAGCATTAGCAGGCTGAGCGACGAATGTCATCCTGTGGTGGTTGGAAAACAAGAAGGAAAGCGTCTCGCTCTGAATTAGGTGCGGGAATATGTAGAAGTGGTCACTCTCCTCTCCTCTCCTCTCCTCTCCTCTCTCCTCTCCTCTGAAGGACATTGTGGCAGAACTTATTGCCAAATGGGCCTCAATAGGAAACCCTAGGCTTCTACAAAGGGAGACGTGATATTTACTTTACCTTTTGTCTGATAATATTATGGACACATATACTGTACGCTGAATAATAGTTTTGCGATACGTATTTTAATGATCTGCATCATAAATTAACAATCGACTTCTAATTTAGCTGACCCCAGCATGTCATGTTTACATTTATTTATCATATTCACTTTTATCATTTTGCACATTCAAAGCCTTCAGCTGACGCTCTACACCGATAGCAACAGAGGAGTGAGCCTTCCAAATCAGCAACATTATCAACAAGCTGTACTTAACCACTAAAATGCAAGCAGACATTTATATTGCTGGAACGATGACACATTTCACAGATGTGCAGAGCTCGTCAAAATAAAGTAAAACGACGATGTAGAAAAGGTTCAAATTATCTTTCGAAAATAAATAAAGCATAGCCGATACTGAAGAGTATCATATAATACTTCCAGAGCAGCATTTGAAAGGAAAAGTGTGAGCCTGTGGAGGTATTTTCAGGACACAGACGAAATGTTAGACTATTATGGTCGTTTTGACTTACCCCGTGTTTGGACATTTGAAATATCGGATCATATGTCGATATGTGATTTGAGGTGCTGAGGATGTTTTTTATGGCTTTCTCTCAGCTCGAGTTACACAAGGTTAATGTTACAGCCATGTGTGGGAGTGTGAATGTGCGTGCGTGTGTGTGTGTGTGTGTGTGTGTGTGTGTGTGTGTGTGTGTGTGTGTGTGTGTGTGTGTGTGTGTGTGTGTGTGTGTGTGTGTGTGTGTGTTTTGCTGCAGGGTGCAAAGCTGCTCCAAATGTCCATCTGCCGAGTTCATAATCCACCTGAGCCCACTCACACATGCACATGTGCACCCCCCACCACACACACACACACACACACACACACACACACACACACACACACACACACACACACACACACACACACACACACACACACACACACACACACACACACACACACACACACACACACACACACACGAATGCATGCAGTTGTACATGTACACACATTCACACAGGCACATTCAGAAAGAAAACCTACCTCACTCACTCAACATTCAGTACATACCTGTGCAGCCAGACGGAGTGTTTTCCTTGTTTCAGCTCTATTCAAACTTCATTCTCACAGCTATTTGCATAAAAACATCCCACCTTTTCTCAATCTGTCACCTTGATGTAGCTGCAATACGCAGTGTGATATCAACATAACAAGTTTTCTGACAAGAATCCAGAAATGCACACGTACATATTTCACAACAGGTGTTATGAGAAGCACGAAGGAAAGAAAGGAATGAGTTGGAAGATCTCAACACTCACAAACAGCAGAGATACATACACACAGCCATTCATACATTGTATCTCTGCATGTACGTTTACATGTACACACAGTTTGTGTTTGCAGATGATTGTTTTTTCAGCTTGTATTTCAGTGTGGGCATGTGTGCTTGGCACGCCGAGTGCCAAGCAGATAATTATTGAAATGAGCTTGTGACTCGCTGTCACTGGTACAACTGTGGCAGGATTGCGGCATCAAATTCATTTACGAGTGGCACATTAAGCGCCTGCTTCTTTTGTAATATTTGGTGGATGTTTATCAATGACACTTATCAAGGTTCAGTCACTATATTCTCTTAAGTGGGATAAATAAATGTCCAAATAAAATGCTGCTTTATGGATGCCGTGCTCACTTATTTATCGACCAAATACAGAGCCAGCGAACATCATCTCTGTTGTACACAAACAGGTGTCGTGCAGCTGACGTTTTATATGTCCTTGTAAATGTAAAATTTTAAACCCTTATTTCCACTTGATTTGAGGATTGTCTCTTGGAGGTAAGGACTTGATTGTTGGAACAAACGGATTTCCATATTACTGCGTGGCACTTTGAAAATGTTGAAGATATTATGTTCATTTAAAGTGATTTTAAAGTCTCTTCGATGCGAGTAGCTGGAAACAACACACTTATTTATGACAAAATAAGAACAATTCCCTTTTGCTCCACAGTCTACAGGCCCTTACAGTGGACATTTTGACTTTCAATCGTAGAATGAAATGCAGTTGTTCCTCATAACACTTATAATTAATAATGCTCTCCCGAAATATCCCAATATAGTGAGGCATAACAGTCTGAGTGAGCCCAGCATGCTCAATACCAGCACCCTAAAACTCAACCAACTAAATGGGATTCTTTTCCGACTGTGACACGTGGTAATGAAAATGGTCCACTGTGAGATATGTCTTTTATTGTAAAAACACAATAGTCTCTGGTCAGTATATGTTTAAGAACCTTGCTATTGTAATACATCCACCTTTTTACAAAACAAGCACAGAATGTGCAGAACATACCAAATTTAAAACCATTATTAATTCTGGCTTTTAGTAAGTCGTTCTCTTTGGGTGTTTGTGTGTTTTAACCAGTTTGGCAGATTATCAAACCTATCAAAAAATGTGCAGTCAGCTTTGTAGAATTTTTTACTCAGAAAGTTTCTTATTTGAATCATAGCTTTGCCAATTAAAATGCTATTCAAACTTGTAATGTTCACATTTACTATTTATTTATTTTGTTCATGGTATTTTTTGTTGTTGTTGTTGCAGAAAAGCATGTTTTACTCTACCTCAAAAGAAAAGTAATAACATAAAGTTTTGTGTTGTTATGTGTCCTGACAGTGACTTAGGAGAAGCATGACAGACAACAAACACCCGAGGCTGGACTAAACAAAACCTGTTGATGACACTATGGCTGTAGTGACACGATGTTTAGCATGTACGTGTACAGGTTTGAGAAGAACGATAACTAGTCAAGGATGGCAGGCTTAGACAGTTACTATTAGCAGAGCCTTTGCATCCAACTTAAGAGTTCTGATATTGCATAGTCAAATGAATACAAACTTAAAACAAATTAATATCATCAACAGAAGTAGCTAAAAATTTTTACTAAATCATGATTAAAAAAAAAAAAAAAAAATTCTTAAATGGGGGGGGTTCAATTTTATTCCATGGAAATAGGCTGTTTGTAAAGTATTTGCAGCGACCTCTGAATTACCAGCTCAACCTTGCAGACAAGGCTTTAGGTAGTTAAGAGGGCACTACCTACCAGTGTGTGAGTAAACCTCTGAGAATACTTTCTGGCTTTCGGGGAGCTGTTTTGAATTACGGTGTGATTCATTCAAATCAAAACAAATTCTGTCTCATATTGTCCAGTGCCTTTGACTCCCACACTGGAAATATAGACCTTATTTGAGTAGAGAGTGAGGGGACGTTTTCTATCCCTTTCTATTAGGCTGTTATTTTTGGTGCCACAGGATACCCAGTGACTGTGTAGAGTCTTGTCAGTGACGAATGTGTTTGTGTGAGAAACAAGGGTGGGGTGCCTTCCCACAGGAAGATGTGTGTGTGTGTGTGTGTGTGTGTGTGTGTGTGTGTGTGTGTGTGTGTGTGTGTGTGTGTGTGTGTGTGTGTGTTTGAGATGGATGGAATTGGGGATATATTTAGTGTTTTTCTATCTTGCCTTCAGGACTGTGTGTGTGTGTGTGTGTGTGTGTGTGTGTGTGTGTGTGTGTGTGTGTGTGTGTGTGTGTGTGTGTGTGTGTGTGTGTGTGTGTGTGTGTGTGTGTGACGGAGAGAGAGTAAGAGAGAGAGATGGCATGTGTGTACAGTGGCGGGGTGTTCTCTCTCGCTCTCCTTCTTTCTCTCTCTGGCTCGCTCCCCTGCGGTGATTCAGTGTGTGTGTGTGTATGCCCATTAGCTTGCCTAGTGTGTGTATATACCTCTGAATATGAATGCTTTGTGTGTGTGTGTGTGTGTGTATATATATATATATATATATATGTGTGTGTGTGTGTGTATTTGCCTGACTGCCATGCTTCGGTGCCTATGCTGAGATACACCATGCCGGGGGTGCCTTTGTGTGTGTGTGTGTGTGTGTGTGTGTGTGTGTGTGTGTGTGTGTGTGTGTGTGCGTGCGCGCGCGCGCGCACGTGTGTGCTGTGCCTGCTGTCATCCTGGGGTAAAGCCTCAGGACATATAGGGTCATGTGACAGACAGCCCTATCCATCTATCTGCAGACTGCATCATTGGTATTCTGGGTAGACACTGGCAGTCAGGCAGGGGGTGGGGGTGGGAGGGGGGCAGAGGAAAGATGGAGGGAAGGTGTGTGTGTGTGTGTGTGTGTGTGTGTGTGTGTGTGTGTGTGTGTGTGTGTGTGTGTGTGTGTGTGTGTGTGTGTGTGTGTGTGTGTGTGTGTGAGAAAAAAGACAGAGATAGGAAGAGGGGGATTTTGGGAAAGACAACTGGAGAAAAAGTCCAGACGAGAACAATAGAGCTCATCAGTGCATTGAGACCTGGGTGCAATCAGACACACACACACACACACACACACACACACACACACACACACACACACACACACACACACACACACACACATAAAAATGTGCCCGTGTTTGTACACTGTATACAGCATGTCTGCACATGCACACAAACCACCAACCTGTCATCAGTAATGGCAAACGCAGGCACACACACACATTTTGTACACACATGCACCTCCGTGTCCTTATCGGTTCATAAGGGAGATTTGATATGACTAACGAGAATGACAACACCACAATGACTAAATGATGGAAAATGCCATCAGCAACACAAAAGGAGCTATTTCATTAGCGAGGGCAAAGCTCTCCAACACGGTGTCAGTTTAGCGCAGCTTTGGGTTAAACTCTCCCTTCTGAAGTGATAAAAGACAGCTAACCTTCAAGGATGCCTCGCTACCCATTTTACTGCTTAGATCTCGCAAACTACATCTATAGGAAAGATCATGTATGTTTTCTTTGTAAATAAGCCTTCAGCCTTTCACAGACAGCCACATGCAGTGGTATCAGTTCACCAACCAAAGTCCCAGAATCTAATATCATTTGCCTGCAAAACAGTCAAATCTGCTTATATTGAAATTTCTGGGGACAAGTGCAGCATTCGGGGATGTCATTATTGATCAGTGTCGTCAGTTGTAGAGTAAATGTTTTGTGTTTTGATGAAATGCATCACATTTTTAACATTAAGCAATCATTATGCCCAAGACACAAGGACAAACATTATTAAGAAACTGCTTCTTAAAATTGATAGCTGAAGAAAACATTAAACATGAGATGGACTTGGGAAGTTGCCATGAACAGGTCAGACTGCTACCCACAGACAGTGTCGAGCCTGTTTAATTCTTTTGTAGCTTTGCCAGTAGGTGCGGGGTTTGATAGCGTTTCATCCCATCTGAATTGAAGCCCAATAACAGCATGTATGTTGGCGGATTACAAGAAATAAAAATTGCAGCATAGAGAGGCCAAAGACATGGTTTAGGTTGTTAACAGTGATGCCAGTATGCAGCTTGTCCATCAGGACAAACATCAGGACTTTGACAGGGTGTCACTCAAAAGTTTTTATTATATTACACATGACAGCACAAATGTTTAGTTTTCATGGATTTTAGAAGGTTACTTGCGGTACAATCAACTGATGTCCCCTAAACGTCTCTCACGCAAGGTACTGCTTGACACTACAATTTAATACCGTGATGTTGCCAGACCCAAGGCCGCTGTGTGAATACATGTGTCTGGGCGCGCTCTATAGGAAATCTTCTGCAGTCGTTGCATCCTACTGGGCCTCAAGTGAATTTTAAAACTATTGGAGCAGCCTTTAGATCATTTGTATGCACTGAAACGATCTGAAACTCTGATTGGTCTGCCCTTCAGAGTGGCTGAGCAAACATTAACGTGAACAGCCCTTCCAGACGATAATCACAGCACAGAAAAATGTAAACGGGGTCCAACACTCTGGCAGAGCCGGGCTAACAATTTACCGACGTCTAGTGAACGGCTCACATGCCATCAGTAGATGCTTGCTGCACAGAGGGAAGCCTCCCGCACTGCAGCGTACGCGGCTCGTACCCTTTGTGCGGCCAACAATTAGTTTGAACAGAATTAAATGAGCTGTTTTAATGTAAGATGTAAGCTACATAGTTGTCGTTATCAATAATGGCAACACTGTAGTGGTTCACTGACACCGATGAGATTTACTGCTGTGTAAACAGAGCAAAAAAAATGATGCTTTGTAAAAGGAAAACGTGATGGTGTGGATGCAGCGAAGGCATCGGAATTTCGTACCGAAATGACACCAAAAAAAAAAGTATCAAAGTTTGGTACAGAGCCCTCGTTTTGACACAACTATTTTTTCATCTTCACTCTCTTTAATTGCCATTCACATCAAAACACTGTCCCTGCAGGTCCCTAAAACAGTTTAGAAAGAATCCTGAACGTTTTCCTTGTGGCATCGTAAATAACAGCGAGCGTGAATAGTGTCACTTTCTATAGGCGGAGGTGCCGGTACAGCCCTGTGTCTTCCTGTGGCTATTTCAAGTCTTGGATGCCTTACTCCTCGACCTTGGTGTTCTATAGCTGCTGGGGATGAGAGATGGTGTTAACACTTCTAAAGGCGTAAATCACCTCTCCCTCTCCCCCTCTCTCTCTCTCTCTCTCTCTCTCTCTCTCTCTCTCTCTCTCTCTCTCTCTCTCTCGCTTTCCTTCACTGCAATGTTGTTCTCTTCACTTGCTATCTGTGCTGAGAGGTGATTGGAGTCTTCCCAGTCTGATAATGGGCCGCATATACACACTCAGTCTCCCTGTCTGTCTCTCACATACACACACACACACACACACACACACACACACACACACACACACACACACACACACACACACACACACACACACACGCACACACACGCACACACACACACACACACGCACACACACACCTTTTTACAACCACAGAGCAGAGAGGAGTGAAAGAGAGAGAAGGAGACTCATCAAGTAATTAAGGCCTTGGCTCTCCCTTGGAAATTAAAGGAATGGCACTTTGCTCTCCTCTCTCTCTCTCTTTCCCCGCATCGCTCTCTCTGTCTCTCTCGCTCTCTCGCTTCCTCTTCCTGCTGGGCTGATTGCAGTCTGGCTTATTTCCTCACCTGAGTATTTCACTCTCTCTCCCAGGCAGCCAACCCATAGTGCATTGTGCTGGTGATTACCCCACTGTGGGTAATTGCGGCGGCTGTTCGCCCGATGTTATTTCCCCCACTCTCTGCCCTTATAGAGGAGGCACCTCCCTTGAGAAAGAGGATAGGGGAGTGCGCTTTTAGCTCTGTGTGTGTGTGTGTGTGTGTGTGTGTGTGTGTGTGTGTGTGTGTGTGTGTGTGTGTGTGTGTGTGTGTGTGTGTGTGTGTGTGTGTGTCCTGTCCTAAGCTAATAATGAGTGCACTGCATGTGCTCCCGTGTGCTTTTGATATATTTATTTATTTTTTTCCCTTCTTGAGTCGGCTCATCCAGACTGCTTGCCCCGGACGCCATGCAGCTGTGTGTGTGTGTTTGTGTTTATGTTTGTGAGCTGAGTGAAGCCCAGCAGGTCACGCACACGGTCAGTTCCATCTCTCATGTCCTTGAAGAGAAAAGTGGGTCAGAAAACTGCTTTTACCTTGGCTCACTTTTCCTCTTTGATAAGAGCAGGAAAGTCATAAAGAGCCAGTCCACTTCACTACCGGACAGCTTCTCTCACCCCTGAACCTCAGTGTCTCAGACAACACTGCTGTGTCCAAAGATATTTTCAGGAAGAGATTCTGTTTTTGTTTTGTTTTTAAGCTGGTGTAACAAGAGAGGACCCAAAAGTTAAAATATATTTGTTGATTTGATAATAGTGACTTTGTGGTTCACTTTGTGTTTGTCTGCTTATGTGCCCAGTGTGAGCTGGCTCCAGCCCTGCAGCCTTGAATAAGATTAGTGGGTAGACAAAAAAAAAAAAAAGGATGGATGGATGACAGTCGAAAGTGGTTATAGTAGTGCCATGAAATGGAAACGGGCCAGCTCAGTCCATTCGCTCCATTTTTAGGAGTGTGTTTTCTCTGAGCTCTTAAATCATGCTATAGTTTAGCACGATATAAATTCTCAAGCAGATGTACTTTTACCTTAACTATTTTATAGGCTGTTACTATTTACGGGTGGTAAATATCTCATATATATTATTATATATTTGAAGTACAAATAGACATTTTTGTTTTGACCTTTTTTATTTTGTTATTCCATTTTTCACGACAGTGAAGCACACTGCTTTAACTTCCAGCCAATCAGAGGCTCTCGGCTCTCATGCGTCCACATCTTGCCAGTTCGTTCCATGGATGTATTCGGGGGAACTGGATAATGTGTTCATTCTGATGCAGGTTGCTCACTGGTGCATAGGTTTCTGTAGGCTTTTTCACGCTCCCGTGTTTTTTGGGCACATCGTGCTTGTGTATCAGGGTCCTTCTTAGGTCAAGTTGTCTTATTGTGTTCACACCAAACCCCGAAGACAATTTTCACCTCGGGTTACTCGGGCGAGGACGGACGCTCAAGTTAAATATTTAAAACTTGCACGGATGCAAATTTTCATCCTTTTGCATCGCTCAGCGCGAATTCGCGGACTTTCGCATCGTTGCGTTGAAATAATTCACTTTGCTTTTGGTCTGAACACACCAGTAGTTAATGCATAGCCAAGACTTCGACAGGCCAAGCTGACTGAAATCCTGTCTCCTTACACACATGAATGGGATGAAATAAAATACGGCTCTTCTGAATCTTCCAAATCTTATCGGACCGAATCAATTAATCAAATGTTGCTTTCGTTTTGGGTTTTGTGATACTCAGAAAAAAGTATTTGAGGTGTCAGTTCCTCCTTTTTCTTTATTGTGTATAAGAAACATGTTTTCTTTTTTTTTTTGGGGGGGGGGGGGGGCAGTGTGCATCAAAAGATGAAAACAGAAGTTGCAATAAGTTGTAACAGGTTTGGCCAAAATGCAAATTGAAGCAGAAAAAAAAGAATTCAGCACTGTTCCTGGTTTGTTAATTTTAGCTTGAGCAATCACAATGACAAAGTTCAAACTAAATCAACCAACTGGCTGCTGATGTAAACACCCTGAGTAACTCTGTTTTGATCTACTTACAACTCGACATTTAAGCTCTGTTTGAAGGGCATTTCCATCCGAAGAAAAATACGTTTTTTTTTTTCTATATCTGAACCTCTGGCTGTAGCTCAAGCCATTATTCTGCCGTGAAGCAGTTAATGAGGAGGTGTGGCTGCAGCAGCAAAACAGAGCAGCAGCGGGGATGTGCCTTTTAACTGAATGTGCATGGATGTAATGAATAAAACAGCAACACAATCAGTCTATCTGAACGTGAGAAATGTAATCATCCTTCTGTAAGAATCATTACAACTACTCCAAAAAGTACCACTTAGTCAAACAGGTTATTAAATACATGCTACAGAATAAATGCTGACCACCTCTGGAGCCTTGCTAAAAGGCTGGAAAAAAAACATCCTGTAATATCGAGGTTGTCTACTTTCGGGGTCAGAGGATTTATTTGGCTGGTTTGTGCTCTATCACTGTTTTGACAGTGTGGTCAGTGTAATGCCTCGCTGGGATTTAGAGGGTTTTGGTGGTTTAGTTAAGGGATATAGTGGATCAGCTCTTTTTTATACTGAGAACCTTTTTGAATTACTAACCTCTGTGCTGTCTGGACTCGGGGAGAGCTCCTGCACAGACACGCTGAATGGACTGCTGCCTAAAATAATGACAACAACAACTACAAAATTTGTTTAAAAAGTAAATATAAATCATGGCCGTGAATCTGCCCTCTGCACAGCTGAACAAATAAAGACCACCCCCACTATATTAGCAGACATAAGGGTTTGGGCTCAAAATGGTGCCTCTAAGTTAGAAATAATACGCGTGCTGTTGTCTTTTATCATTGCTGTCCAGGGGAGCCATTGATTTCAACAGAGCATTGTGAATAGTAAAAGAGAGAATGTGCCAGCTGGCTTCATTATCAAGCTGAACCCATCTCCAATAAATACATATTTGTAGTTAGGCACGCATTAATTTCAGTTCTCATCCCCAAGTTATTTCCTACTGTCACACCATCACTCCCCTTTCTCACCTTCTCTCTTTTAAACTCTTGTTTTTTTGTTTTGAATTTTTTTTTTTTTGCTTGACATGCATTACTTGTTTGAGGATTTAAATATCTTATTTATACATGTAAAGAGTTTTCATATGCAACAGAGTAATAAAGAGCAAACAGCGACCCTATTGTCACCTAAGTCTGGGATCCATGTCGTTACACTCTGACAATTGTGTGTGTGTGTGTGTGTGTGTGTGTGTGTGTGTGTGTGTGTGTGTGTGTGCGCGCAAGAGGCAATGGACAGGCACTGAAAAGAACACAGGATATGGAACAGAGAGTGGGAGAGCAATAGGGAGAAAGATTTCATCTCCTCTCTGCCTGTATACATATCTGCTAGAATGTAGGTCAGGCAGCCCCAGTCACTCTCAGAGCCTGGGAGAAAGAGATTGTTGTGCGTGTGTGTGTGTGTGTGTGTGCATACACATCCTATGAATAAAGCATGTGTCGCTCTTGTAATATGTGCTCATTTGTGTGTGCCCCCTTGTCCTCATGTGCCATATGTGTGTGTGTGTGTGTTTGTGTCTGTATACGATGGGTGTGATTTTCTTTTTCTATACTTGTGTGTTTGTGGGAAATGCCTATCATGTGTAGGATGTGTCATAGAAAATGTTAGCGGAACTCACAGCCCACTTCCCATACTGCAGTGTATAACCATACAATAGGGTTTCATTACTGTGTGTGTGTGTGTGTGTGTGTGTGTGTGTGTGTGTGTGTGCGCAGCCAGTCTTTCTGTGCTATTTACAGTGTATACCTTGGCTTAGATAGGTAGGAGTACTGAAAAGGGCAGGCATAGTCCCCTCATTTACTTCAAGGAATAGACTGAGTAACCCCTCCACACACACACACGCGCACACACACACACACACACACACACACACACACACACACACACACACACACACAAACAAATTCACACGTGTCGGATTCTGGTTTGAGAGGAAGTCTAATAGTCCTTGATCGTAGTTTAAGGATAGTCTGTGCACATATGTGTCTATAAATGTGTGTATGTGATTGTGTAAGACCATCGCTCACAGCCATGTCTGGCTTCTGAGCAGCCTTCAGGTTCAGGAAGACTGATGCTCTTCCTTAGTATGCAAATTTAATGCAAACTTTGTGTACATACCGTGGTCCTTGCTCCTCCCCCTTAAACCGCTCCTCCCTAAATGCCAAAACAGTGGCAGAAAACTGAAACTGAAAAACATGTGGTGTTAAAAAAATAAATTTAAAAAAGAAAAAAGAGAGACGTGAAGAGAAATCTGAACACTGACATTAAAAAAAACACAAGAGTATCAAATTTGAATAAAATACTACCATTGTAAGATTAACATTTTTAAATGTTAATCTTCCATTCTTGGCTGTTTTTATTTTCAGTCAACGTTTTTTCAGTAGCAACACAACTTTTTCCAACATGAGTTTCAATGCTAATTTTTCCTTTTTTGTTTTGTTTTCAATGCCAAGCTTTAATGCCACTGTAAATTGTAAGGTCTGTCACTGTCCTTGGTGCTGAAACTTGCAGACGGGTACATCGCAGTAGATCCACTGCATAACTGAAATACCATAAACACACACACTTACAAAGCCTTCTTGTAATGACTGTTGTTGAATATTTTTCTGTTGTCTGGTTACACTCTTGCCATTTGTCTTTTTCCGTTTGTCTTTCTCTCACTCTTTCCTGCGTTTCTCACCTCCCCTCTTTTTTTTTTCTTTTTTCTGACGCACACACAGACATAGACACACATACAAGGGAATGTGGGCTGTGTCCTGATGAAGAGTCAGAGAGCTGTGATTTGTCATCAGCCTCCACATGAAGACCTTCATCAGAGGACAGACCCATCACTTACACTCTGATTATAAAGACCAAGCGGCCAGCGATGTGTGTGTGTGTGTGTGTGTGTGTGTGTTTGCGCTTAGGGGTCTCTGGCACCTTAAGAGGTAGAAGGACATAAAACCATGTGACATCATTCAGACCACCCTCGTTGTATTTCGTCAAATTCAGTAAAGACATCTAGAAAGTGTTCCTTTTACCTTCCGAGCCACTATTTTATATGAAGTTATACATTTTTACATACACAGGGCAGCAGCCACCAATGACCAAATTCACTTTGAATTTGATTTATTCCAATACTTTCTGGAAGAAAATGCGTTTAAGGTGCCCCAGTGGCTGCACTCTGATACAAACCAGCCTTTGATGCAGTTTTCATAAAAGAAAAGACTGGGCCGTGGTCATAAAATGAAAATACTGTATGATTGTCCCATTGTTTGTCATTAGGGTTTCCCGTTAATAACCATTTTCAAAGTTGTTTGCGCTATCCCCTTACAACCTACTCGCACTGTTTCCCTGCGTATTTATTCACACTACAAAGGAAGTATACCAAAAAAAAAAAAAAGTGAAAGCGGACGTGTGTGTGTTTTGCGTATGCGTAAAATTAAGAGTAGAAAAGGGACCCCCGCTGGTTCAAAGTAAAGTCCGCTTATGCACGGAAGCACCACCGCTCCTTTTACATAACACACACCAGGCACATTGAGCACTCACTGTGTGCCTATGGTTGTGTTTGTCCCGAGGGAACAGCTATTGTTTTGATTGAAGCTGCTCTGAGATAGGTAGGGAACAACTGCGGTGTGTGTGTGTGTGTGTGTGTGTGTGTGTGTGTGTGTGTGTGTGTGTGTGTGTGTGCGCGTTATGGGCTGTCTGGTGTGCTCCCTATGGGGGCCTTCATTCTTTGTGATGGTCCCTATACACTATCAACACCTCATCTGTTCGCTCCCATACGCTCTCTAAATTAGCAGCACCGGATGGAGAAAAACAATGACAGGCAAGCGTGCACAGGCAGTGTTTTAGTGCACACGCTCCCTCACTCCTCCATCCCTTCTGTCTCTATCTCTTTTCCGTGTCTCAGGTTATTTATTTTTTTTGACGGAGTGGGACTTCGACCCCCTCACTCACTCCTCTGCCACTTTCCGACTCTCTCCCTCCTCTTTCTGGGCTCCTCCGGCTCAGCGAAGGATGGAGAGCTGAGGAGAGAAATCATGGAGGCAGGCACGGATCATTAGCTATATTTGTCCCTACTTCCTGCTGCAGATGATAGATCTAGCTAATTACCCCATGTTGCCAAGCCTATCACACACGACAAGCGGCCGTCGTTACGGCGGAAATCATCGTTCGCTTTGCTGTGTGCTGCATAGCTGATGCTATATGACTATTCATGAGCCTGGAGTCAAAGGAGAGGAGGAGAATTCAGATCCTGTCATGGCTGTGTGTGAATATGATTGTTCTGGAAATGATTTTAATGATGTATGTTCCCCGTTTTCTTCCTCCCTTTGTGTAGAAAATGAATTTGGAGGAGAAGTGGTGAGCCGTTCCTCTCCAGCTGAACGTCAGTAGGTCACGGTGGAAGCAGAGGTCTGGACCAAAGAGCTGTCTCAAGCCCAAACCATTTCAGGTAGACTTTGGTACATGCTGTCTGCACATCACACCATATCCAATTCAAAAGGGTGTTTCTTCTATCATGTTCATATTTTTCTGGTTCTGAGGCTGATTTTCATGATTTTTAATTAGATGTCTAATTTATCCCATTTCTTGTGAGTGTTTTTTTTTTTCTTCACAATGATTTAATAATTTTAAAAATATAAACAGAAACATAGCAAAACATGACTGAATCAATATCAAAATTATACATTACATACATACGTGAAATGAATTTAACAAAAAGAAAGGAACATATTACTGGCATAATGGTATAGTCCTAATCACTCATGATATCCAGTCCTAAAGAAAATTAAAAAGATGAAAGTAGTCGACCAGTCAATTGACAAAAGGGAAAGCGGTGATTTGTCAATCACACCTTTTACAGGTTTATTCAACCAGAATTTTCAAAAATAAAATGCAGAATGTGTAAGTATATACACAAATGATTTAATCTACAAGTGTATTGTTGAAATGACAGTTGAGTTTCCACTTCACAAAAGTTTCAAATGCGCCAAATTTGAAATATGCAGTTGAGTTTTGTTAAAACGTTTTTGGTACAAGAAGCTCAGATGAAAAGTTTACAAGTTTCTAGTTGCCTGCTTGTTTTGGCAATAGGTGGAAATCAATATTTGTAATGTGTTAAATACGATCAGGGTATTTGTATTTTCATGGATGATTTCAATTTGAGAAAAAAACATATTCAAGCATGAGCTTGAAATAAACCTGTTTTTAAAGGCTCCAGTCACAGCTTGTTTCTAATAGCAATTTAATGTGTTCTGTGAATTTTTTTTCGATGCATTGTGGGCAACAATTCTGAGTAGAATCAAGATTTCATGAGCGAAATAGCGTTAGATCGACTTAAGCTGTATCAAAATCATTAGTGTTACACATCTCAGTTCAAACCTGTACTGTAACAGTTGTCTGTTATCACCGGACCAGCTGATAAATTGTCTTATTGCATTCAGATCACAGCTCTTCTCACTCTAACCATTTTAGGGCCCTACAGAGCAGCTGTCCCCGTTAAAACCCATTTTCTGTATGAGCTAGGAAGGATTTTAGTCTGTCTGTCCGTCTGTCTCTATCACTCTCGCTCTCTCTTCTCACTCCAGCTCTCACTCAGCGCCCACTCAGATGCTATCTCCACAGCCCTTCACACTAATTCAGATGCACTTAGCATCGGTTTGGCACCCGTGTTTACTGTCACTAGATGATGCATGGCGTAAATACCTATTTGCAGTGAAATTCGATAATGCCAACGCAGTTTTGGTGGCTCCATATTGCTTCACTGAACAGAATACCGATGTGAAAGTGTGTATCTGTGTGTGCGTGTGTGTGTGTGTGTGTGTGTGTGTGTGTGTGTGTGTGTGCATGTGTGTGTGGCAGAGGGTGGGGTTGGGCGCCATATGCCTGAAACGCATTCTCCCAAAACTTCAAGGTGAAAACAAAGGGAAACTGATAACAATGTGAATTGTTGTGACAGATGTCTGAGCCCCCCCACCCCACCCCCACCCCCCACCCACACACACACACACACACACACACACACACACACACACACACACACACACACACACACCATCACCGCCTCCAAATAAACACACTCACACGTACAGAATGCTTGTTTTATGTCTAAATACATATTACAATAATCTCTGAATTTCTTATCATGTTTCATATTACCAGTAATATGCTGATTTGCCTCTATCAAACAGTAAGAACCTTTTGTTTCTTTATACAATTTGCCTTGTCTGATGGCATTCCAGCATCCTGAATAAACAATGAATGCACACTAATAATAGACAAAGCCACTTAAAATTTCCAGGGAAGACAATTTACATTTTGTTTTCATATTGATCTAGACTATGATCAATACAAACACAGATGGCATTTGGACAGCTTCTGTTTCCAAAACGAGAGCTGAATAAAGAGTCGAGCTGCATTCTACACCTCATTCACAAAATGCATGTATTTTCAAAGAACGGCAATTTTCTATTAAAATCGTTCTTAAAATGCTGAATAAAATACTTTGGGGCTTGGTTTTGAATAAACAATGTCTTACAGCAAAACCGCTGTTATATAATACAATTTTAAAATCTTTAGAAAAATTAAAGTTAAAAAAATCATTACGAATTGAAAAATATACAATATATTCTATATTATCTCTATCTCGTGAAAAATTGAATGTCTGGGCGAAACTATCAACTGTTCACTGACAAAAAAACAACAAAAAAACAACAATTAAGCTTTCAAAAATTCATAGACATCCCTTTCTGGGTTTTTTTTTTCGCTGGAAAAAATACTATTAATTTTATAGCACAATCAGTAATTCCGTTAAAGGAGCTGGTTGTGGGTAAATATGCTGAATTTTCTCCATGGTCTGCTTTATTATCCGTGTTTGCTTAACTAGCCGACCTAAACTTTTGGAGCCGGGATCAACCTGACTCTGGTTATTCATCTGGGCCTATAATGCCACTGATCCAGGGTCTAATTGAGACACAGACAGAGGAGTAGGCCTCCCCCTAATCCTCAATAAGCAGGCTAACCTTCATTACAGCCGTGGCATTTTCCCATGGGGCGCTGAGAGAGAGAAAAAGCCAGACAGAATATGAAGCACTCTCCAACATATGGCAAGCCACAGAGGCACGCATGCTTCCTGGGTCCAACTCTCACGAGGAACCACGAGGGAAGGAAGCGAAGGCGGCGAGACTTATATTGTCGCTACCGTTATTGTTGCTGCTGTTTTATTCAGCTGCTGGAATCACTTGTTGTTGACGTTGTATTCAGCACTGATGCGGGCTTCGCTTAGAACCACGGCCCTCAGAGAGAGCCTGACAGCCTCAGATAGGCACTGCTCGTCTGCGTGAGTGTGTGTGTGTGTGTGTGTGTGTGTGTGTGTGTGTGTGCGTGCGTGCGTGCGTACGTGCACTTCAACACACATGGATTTAAACAAATCAATCTCATATTTTACGTCACAGCTGATATTTTTCTTTTAACAAGGGAATATTCTGAAAGTGGGTTGTTTTTCACATTTCATTTATTTTCATATAAAAACCAGTAGCCAGTATTTTCCAACGTTGAAACTGACTCTACAGGTCCTTCAAAGACATTCTTTTCGTATACCGTATCTATTGTAATGTAATTATCAGTGGCATTTTCAATGAACAATTCCAAGTGCACAATAAAGCTTGTTTTATGCGTTTTTGCAGTTTTATTTTCTGAGCTTGAAGCAAATGCTGTCGTCATGCTACTGAAGACGTTTTGCATTTCTAACAGCAGGAAAAGACATTTGTTGAGAGAAAACGAGGAAGAACAGAAACGGTGCCTTCCGTGGCTAAACAGACAAAGAAAAGAGCACCACCTACAGAAAACCCAAACTTTAAAACTAATGGGAAAAATAATCACAGCACCACCCACACTGTTCGACTGACGAGTGATCTGTGTATTTCAGAGCAAAAGTGGCAGCAACAGATTCAAATAGCAAAAACGGAAACGTCTCAAAGTTGTGCATTTTAAAAATTAGTCTGAAATTGGATCGATTGTGTTTTTTTTTAACGATACGAGAGCGGCCTTGTGCGAGGAGTCGGCTCTTGCATCAAGCGACGAAGACACTTAGGGCAGGACGCTTTAATGTCTGCGCCCTATTGTGTGGACATAAAAGAGCTGTAGTGCTGGAAGAAAATCTAGGTATGCAACATGACTTCGTCTCTGCTTTGAAGTGCATTTCACGTGTCGCAGGGATACTATCACTACTATCGCTGCTCATTGTGCAGATTGTTCCAGAGAAGCTTTGATAAAACCGAACAATGTTGAGTCCGCTCAGTGAGATGGGGCTAACTCCACTTTGCTCACATGACTACTTCGGAAACATTTAGGGCTGCGCGCACGCGCGCGCGCGCGCACACACACACACACACACACACACACACACACACACACACACACACACACACACACACACACAGTCTGCATGTGCGCCTGAAAGGGGAGAGAACTAGACCGATTGAATTTGGTATATCTTCCCTTTCTCTTTCTTTCTTTTTTCTTTTTTTTTTTTCCTAAGGAATGATGTCTTTTTCATTGCCATGGAAACCCCAGTTACCTTTCATGTAATATATACGTTAGGTATATCAGTCTTTCTTCCACGTCCTTACACATCCACAAACATACCCTCAGCCTCACCAAAATACTTCAGGTCGATCCCCCCTCACTACACCTAATAAGATTTACAAGGTATCCTTGCTTTTCATCATTTTATTTCTCTCCCGTTGAAACATTTATGGGCATTCATAAAGAAACACGCCATTAGGGCTGAGGGGCTCCACAGTAAAGTAAGTACGATGTTAATAAATCATGTTTAATAAAAAGAGACATACAGACGGAACTGCGACCCCCCCCCCCCCCATCATCCAACCCCAGCAAGCATGAATATTTAGGGACACATGGAAGTAACAAAACAACATTCAGAGGTGTTCAGACTCCTCAACAATTTATGATGTGTTGTCGATGAGATAAAGCTACCTCCACAGGGATATGTAGGTCTGACATACTGTACATGAAAGAGACGCAGAAGGCAGGATAATGCTTACTCTGGCATATGAATAGCTTGAAAGGGTTGAATACAGAAGAGAAAGCTGTATTCAATCGTTGCTGTTGGGGTGTGTTATATGTTCTGTAAACCTGTGCAGTTACTGAGCGGATGGTCACACATTTATGAATGGCTGCTTGATTTCCTGAACTGATGGGTGAGATGGACAGATGGGATCGAGAGACTGATAAATAAGGAACACAAAAATTGTGAACTGCCTCATTTCAAAATGAAAACAGTAACTTTATCAAATATATTAACTGTTTAATTATTAATCAAATATTTCCCCAAATAGTTTTGGTATGGATTTAAAAAAGGAGACATTGTAGTCAGATTTAGGAATCAGTTCATCGACCTTTTAGTCTAGATTTTATAGAGTAGTTGTATTGAGCAATTTTGAGTAAATGCAACTCTGGTTATGATACACTAAATATGAATTATGACTGAAGAGATATCCAAGTGAAATTTTGCATAAACGCATTGATGTAAATTCAGCAGAGCTGATATGTTGGCAGACAGATTTTATTTGTCCCGTTTACTCTGCAACAATTCAAGATCTAAATGTTCCTTCGCCTTTTATTACTTTAATCACAGACGCAAATGCTGTCAGTCTTCTGCATGAGATGTCTAACATCAGGTGTGAATTGAAATGTTTGACAATGGGGAGCGGGGGGGGGGGGGATTACTCTGAACCTGAAAAACATGTATCCAAATTAAATATAATTTGGCGATGCTGTCTGTTGTGTGTTTAACAGCTTGTTTGTGCCTTCTCTGCAGATGGAGGTGGATGCAGACGATAAGCGCCATCGCACACGCTCCAAAGGTATCTGCACGGATACACGCACATACACACGGGCGGCGCTGCCATTCAGGGTGACCTTCACTCCCCCAACACAAACACACATGCACAGACACGAGCGCACAGATACAGTGTACACACGCTACTGCACAAATCCCAGACTGTCACACTCGAGTTGCCTTTTCTCACTGCTTTCTCCTATATCTTTTTTTTTGTCGTTGTTTTTTTTTTTTTTTTTTTGGTATCTTGCAGGAACAGAAATCACAAAATCCACATTTTAAGAGCTTAGTTCAAAATGAAATATGTACCGGTGACATCTAATCCTACAAAACAACACATATTACAAAATACAAACAAATTATGGAACCTTAGTTTTTCAAAAACAAAAGGGTAACTTTCCGTTTTTGTTCGACAAATAAATGATACTTTTTTCTCGACATCTTTTTTTTTGTTTTGAACATTTTCCTCTAAGGAAAGTCTTACGGTAATTCCCCCCTCCGAACTAAGTCACATACAAACTACATCAAACACTGAACAGGTTCACAAGCCACCATGTAAGTCCCTGCCCAGTTGCTCCGTCCACTCTCAGAGGTCTGAAACATCTGAGATGAGGTAACCCTCAAAGGATCCTCTTGATACATTTTTGATCAATTCTACTTTAAAAAAAAAAAAAGTATCTAACATCTTTGACCAAACAAGGGAAAGGGAGGTGGCCTTTGTCCTCACATTATGTGGATCGAGCACTTTGTCAGCTCGTGTGACCGGGTGTACAGGTGTCCTCTGCTTGTCCGCAACAGAGGACACCAAAGATGTGCCGGTTCAGAACTGTCACTTAAATTCCTCTTCATGGCATCTTTCGCTCATTTACTATTTCCCTTCACGTGAGAAGTTTATAGTGAACAGCAAATTCAGACTCCTGAAATGTCTTTAAACACATTAGGAAACGTATCAAATGTGACACACTGCATGATGTGACTGTATAGCGTGCATGCCACAGACATTTTATGTTCATACATTTTACATTCATGATTCAGATAAAATAGCAAACAATAAATATGGTGATCTGTTGAGGTAATAGGGGTGATGTCACACACAGCCTGTTTCTGTGTTAGCGCTCTGCTGTGCATATTCACACATTAGTAAACATTCTGTTTATTGTACGTTTTTTGGGCAATTACCATGTTGGAAAGAATAAGAGCGTATGCCGGTTATTAGGCCTTGTAGTGGATTTTACTTTGCAGTCCTGTAACTTTTACTTCTTTCATGAAGCTCATTGTATCTCCCCACTGCCTCTGTGTATTTTCCTGAGATTTTGGAGTTTATTTTACTGATCACCTAAACAAGCCAGCCAGGTTTACTACACCTAGTGTACGTCTGCTCTGTGTTAACTATTCAGCCCATGAGCTCAATATCAACATTTTGTCATTTAATCCCTTGGAGGATAACGCTACTGATATTTGATCGTCTATTTTAAACTGATGTCTACATGGATTTTGTGTTGTTTTTTTTTTACATAATTGGACTGGACGGGACTGCAGTGGATTGAATTGAATTGAATTGAATTGAATTGAATTGAATTGAATTGAATTGAATTGAATTGAACTGACAAAATGACGTTTATTGTCCACAGCAATGGAAAGCTCACCAAAATAAAAGGACATATAACATAGAAACAAATGTGATAGCAAACCACTGAAGAAAAACATTGAAATACAATATGCAATCAGTTGATGCAAAAAACAACAACAAGAATAAGAATCAAATAATATTTTCATTATGAATCTGAATAAATTAAAATGCAATACAATTAAATTAAATAAAGACTTTGTTTGTTGTAATAATGTCCAAACCTAGAATATGCACAGCAAACTGACCTATTTATTAGATATTTTTATTTGATTTCTACAGACAGTCTTCTCATCACATGTTACTAATAAATGAACACATTAATATACAAATATACATCAGCCCTCCATATATGCTGTACATACAAGCATTCATTCACAGATATACAGTGTAGACCAATGAGTCTTTAAATGAATGATTTTCCCTTTTTAATTGTGCAAAATGAGAAACAGGATAACGATAAGTCAAGGATACATTTTCTAACTTTTGTTTTTCAGTTGGGTTGTTCTCAAACAAATTACTACATTTTACTAACTTAAGGTGTTATAATAGTGGTAATTTATAACATGGTCAACCTTCACAGATCATAACTCACAATGATCAACTATTCAGCAGGTTCATTTTTATGTGTTCTCCAAAGAGCCTGTGGACTTAGCTGCTCAAGTTAGTCGTGTTTCATAATGACTCTCTCTCTCTCTCTTTCTCTCTCTCTCTCTCTCTCTCTCTCTCTCTCTCTCTCTCTCTCTCTCTCTCTCTCTCTCTCTCTCTCTCTGTCTCTTTCTCTCAGTGCCTGTGGATCCAGCATTAACAGAGTTTTTCAGGTCAGTGAGATTGAAAAAGTGCACTGCACTGACACACACACACACACACACACACACACACACACACACACACACACACACACACACACACACACACACACACACACACACACACACACACACAATTCACAGATGGGCGGAAAATAGCCAGAGTTACAAACACATTCACACTAATACACACAGACACACATATGCACACAATTGGCCTCTTGTTATCCAAGTGTCAAGGTAGAGACAGTCAAACCTGGATTAGCTGTCACTTTATTACCAACCTTTCCTTTCCTGTTTGAAAGCTGCCTTCATATCAACAAGCTGTCCCTAATGTCTGCTTTGATGACACCTCTTATTTCTGTTCTTCTGTCTGTTCCTCTGTATTTTTCTGTTTCTCCAGCCACAGAGAGATACTTCACATAATTGTACTGTTTTTTTCTCTTTATTCCTGCCTCCTAGTGTGAATTTCTCACTTGGTCTGCCTCTCTTTGGACATCTTCAGTCTCACAAAAGACGATAACAGCGGTACAGAAAATGCAAGCACCAAATTCTTTTTTTTCCCCTCTAGTTAATACAATTTCTCCACGTGAAATATTAAATAAGAAGGTCTCTCCACTGTTAATGATCCAAATAGATGAGCTAAATAATTCTGTTTTTGTCTCATGCATTTGATGAAATTCAACATGATAGTCGATTATCAATTTATTACCCATGCAGCACAGATTTTTCTCTCTCTCTACGCCTACAGCCCTAAAGTTCTGTTGGGTGAGTTGAGTGGGTGGGAGGTAGAATCCAACTTTATTGCACATTTAAATATTTCCTTTGTCACTGGAAAAGTTTCCTCAGTATTTATTTCAGAGCTGTTAGTATTTTTTGTTTTTTTTAAATGCAAACGTGTGATGAAAACTGTTACGTAAAATGCATTTTAAAATACACCAGTACGTTATTATTTAGATGTTGTGAATAAGATAACACTTGATAGAAAGGTGTATTTACAAGATATACCGCATTCTAACCCGCATATTCCACTGAACACGCGACGCGTGTGCGACGCGACTTTGTTCCGTCCTCTGTGTGGCTTCATATTCCACCGGCGGCATGTCGGACGCGGAGTGCCTTGTTTGCCTTGTTTTGTCTTTCTTCCTCATTCGGCCGTTTCTTTGATTTCTGTGCTTCTATCGTGGGTAAACGTTGTTAAACGGTTTCTTTTTTGTCCGTTTTGTGGTTCTCATTGTTGTCAGCCTGCTGTGTTTTAGTCATTTTTCAATTTATTGTGTAACTACTTGACATAACGTGTCTGTATCAGGGGGAGAATGCATTTCCGGTCCAAATTGAGACTGCGGGGGTAGGCGGTGATGTAGTCAAATATTTTATTATGACCAGGCGTTTGCGCATGGGTGTTTTATTTTGAAAATTGTCCCGGAGGTATATTTTTGGTGTTTTCTCGACCAAAGTTCCTGCCCTGCCGATCTGCTCTGTTCAGACTGCTGCGGCCTCCGAGCGACTTCCGTCAGAAATAGACCCGCTGCCTATCTTCAGCGGAGCAGCGCGGCGAGCCGCTTCTGGGACGCTGGTGAGACGGATTGCGGTGCAGCCGGTGGGATGTGAAGCATTGACTTTAATGACGGCGATTCACTCCAGCAGCCGCGTCGGACACGGAACCAGTGGAAAATGGCCTTACGATTTTCGTTTTACCCAGTCTTTGAGACAGTTGAGTTTTGAGTTTTACCCAGTCAACTCTGAAAATCCAGTTTAGGTTGTGGATATGGCTCCAGCTTACTCATGTGGGATGTTTTTTGAATGCTTTTTTTTTTTATATATACAGTGGGTACGGAAAGTTTTCAGACCCCTTTAAATTGTTCACTCTTTGTTTCATTGCAGCCATTTGCTAAAATCAAAAAAGTTCATTTTATTTCTCATTAATGTACACTCAGCACCCCATCTTGACAGAAAAAAACAGAAATGTAGAAATTTGTGCAAATTTATTAAAAAAGAAAAACTGAAATATCACATGGTCATAAGTATTCAGACCCTTTGCTGTGACACTCATATTTAACTCACATGCTGTCCATTTCTTCTGATCCTCCTTGAGATGGTTCTACTCCTTCATTAGAGTCCAACTGTGTTTAATTAAACTGATTGGACTTGATTAGGAAAGGCACACACCTGTCTATATAAGACCTTACAGCTCACAGTGCATGTCAGAGCAAATGAGAATCATGAGGTCGAAGGAACTGTCCAAGGAGCTGAGAGACAGAATTGTGGCAAGGCACAGATCTGGCCAAGGTTACAAAATAATTTCTGTAGCACTCAAGGTTCCTAAGAGCACAGTGGCCTCCATAATCCTTAAATGGAAGAAGTTTGGGACGACCAGAACTCTTCCTAGACCTGGCCGTCCAGCCAAACTGAGCAATCGTGGGAGAAGAGCCTTGGTGAGAGAGGTGAAAGAAGAACCCAAA
Source organism: Brachyistius frenatus (assembly GCF_029030835.1). NCBI lineage: Eukaryota > Metazoa > Chordata > Actinopteri > Embiotocidae > Brachyistius > Brachyistius frenatus. The sequence continues at coordinate 124,291 of NW_027210774.1, read as the reverse complement.
GATCACTGTGGCTGAGCTCCAGAGATGCAGTAGGGAGATGGGAGAAAGTTCCACAAAGTCAACTATCACTGCAGCCCTCCACCAGTCGGGGCTTTATGGCAGAGTGGCCCGACGGAAGCCTCTCCTCAGTGCAAGACATATGAAAGCCCGCATAGAGTTTGCCAAAAAACACATGAAGGACTCCCAGACTATGAGAAATAAGATTCTCTGGTCTGATGAGACCAAGATTGAACTTTTTGGCGTTAATTCTAAGCAGTATGTGTGGAGAAAACCAGGCACTGCTCATCACCTGCCCAATACAATCCCAACAGTGAAACATGGTGGTGGCAGCATCATGCTATGGGGGTGTTTTTCAGCTGCAGGGACAGGACGACTGGTTGCAATTGAAGGAAAGATGAATGCGGCCAAGTACAGAGTTATCCTGGAAGAAAACCTCTTCCAGAGTGCTCTGGACCTCAGACTGGGCCGAAGGTTCACCTTCCAACAAGACAATGACCCTGAGCACACAGCTAAAATAACAAAGGAGTGGCTTCAGGAACAACTCTGTGACCATTCTTGACCGGCCCAGCCAGAGCCCTGACCTAAACCCAGTTGAGCATCTCTGGAGAGACCTGAAAATGGCTGTCCACCAACGTTCACCATCCAACCTGACGGAACTGGAGAGGATCTGCAAGGAAGAATGGCAGAGGATCCCCAAATCCAGGTGTGAAAAGCTTGTTGCATCATTCCCAAGAAGACTCATGGCTGTACTCGCTCAAAAGGGTGCTTCTACTCAATACTGAGCAAAGGGTCTGAATACTTATGACCATGTGATATTTCAGTTTTTCTTTTTTAATAAATTTGCACAAATTTCTACATTTCTGTTTTTTTCTGTCAAGATGGGGTGCTGAGTGTACATTAATGAGAAATAAAATGAACTTTTTTGATTTTAGCAAATGGCTGCAATGAAACAAAGAGTGAAAAATTTAAAGGGGTCTGAATTCTTTCCGTACCCACTGTATATGTATATATATATATATCACCACTTGCCACCTCCCTCCACCAGCCTACATGTCAAGTCTCAGATACCATCAAAAGTTCTAGCTGTAGGTTTTAAAGTTAACTTTTAACCTACCAGGACAAATGATATTAGTTCACTGGAAGATACTGTGTCACTGTCACGTTTTGCCTTGCCTAGGCTTGAAAACTAAGGTGCCTGGTGTTGTAACAGCTTTATGGACTCATGCTGCACAAGGTGCAACACAGTCTCTTGGGAGGATGAGGAGTGTAGGCCAAAGGATATAACTGGAGTTCATTAATGTTAGTCTCTCATTAGCTTGTCCACGGTTCCAGTTCTGAAAGTTAAGGCACCCATGCACACACACACACACACACACACACACACACACACACACACACACACACACACACACACACACACACACATATATATATATATATATATGAGTACACACTGTTTGGGAATTCAGGGTTTGGTATTTCGGTGTCCTCTACTTGTCTTTGCAAGTTGTTTCCACCCCTGTAGTGTGAATTTCATTTTGTCCTTGGCTGTGTTAGGGGGTGGTTGCAGCTAAGATAAGGGTTCCTGCCTTCCTATATATCAATAAATAATATTCCACCTGGAAGATTACTGTGTAGCCTTTAGCTGATATTCATAGATAGTACAAGGTGCACTCTCCCTTCCCTCTCTCTCCTTCATTTCCCTCTTTTTCACTCTTTTTCCACTTTCCCCATTTTCTATCATTCTCACCTCCTCTCACTTTTCCTCTCTCCCTTCCTCCTGTCCTCGCTCTGTCTCCCTCACTGTGCTGCTGCCTGCAGATAGTAATTAATCAGAGGATCGATGTGAAGCCTATCTCCAGGCTGAGGCGTCTATAATGTCGATAATGCTGCTCCATGGCATCTTTCCCCCGGAGAGCTTATAGTCTTCGGTGCGAACACTCTTGCTTTGCATAGAGCAACCTGGGCTGGTTCTTATGTGTGTGTATAGTGCTGTGTGTAGGTTAGCGTGTTTAAATGTACATTCCTTTCTTTCATGTAAGCCTGTACTCATATTCAGAACATGGGCTTAGAATTGTTGACTACTGTAGTTGACTGAGAGCAAATTCTTGCGACTGGAACTATGGGAATGCAAACTCAAGTGTGCTCATATGCAGCAAATATAATGAGGCAGTAACTCTGAAAGGTAAACGCTAAGAGGTAAAAGTCATCAAGGTAAAGACAGGTGTTTAATTGTAAAATCTATGTCACCTTGCGCTGCATAAAAAAAAAGCCAACGTGGCCGGATCTGCGCTGCGCCAGGTACAAAAATAGGACCCACGTTTTCACCATCTGTTGGTGCCACTACAGAAAGAAACAGTCATTTGTAGCTCAAGAAATATGCCCATTTATGGGTTAACCTCCAATAAGTCGGGAACTGAAACAAGCTTCAGCTTGACTCTGAAAGCAGAAACCTCTGCCAGCAGCTTCAAAATCAATTTAAAATGTAAGACATGAAAAATACAGAAGAATGTCGAACCTTCTGGAAGTGTTGTAGAGACCAGGTTAAAGGGCCATATTTTCGTACCCGGCATAATGCAGGCGCAGCACAGATCCAGGCACATTGTTTTTTTGGTTTTTTTGCACAGCGCAAAGGGCTTTTATCCATGCTCGCGCAGAGTTGCAATTTTCGTGGATCAACGTGAACCCAGCTGTGCCAATATGGTCAGAATGGCGCAACAGGGGGGTGTCCTTGAAGATGCGCCAGTGCAGTGCAATTTTGGTGTTAACTGTGACGTGAACTTGCACCTTGCAAACCAGCTCTAAGTGCAGCGCGGGGGCATTTTCATGGCTTCAGTGTGCAGAGCGCACTTGAACAGACCTATTCAACATCCCGCAGACAGGATTGGTGGATGTCCTATGTATTTAATCCCATTTACATAAAGAATCAAAACAAGATTTATTTGAATGCAATCTTCCGATTTAGTTACTCGTATAAAAAAAATTAAGCTCACTCTTGTCCATTTAAATCGGATGTGAATTGCATGGACGCAATGAAGTAGCAGTATGTCAGTTGTGAAGAACCAATCCAACTTCAGTTTGCCTTTAGTAAAAGAAATGTACAGTTGTTGATGAATTTGTAAACCCTTGACAGCTCAAAAGTAATGAAATTACTTGGCCTGGCTGATCTGCGCTGTTCAGCTTTTCATGATCTCCCGTGAGGCTTCCATCAAAAATCAATTCTCCACCTATCTATAGCGCCACAGAGTGTCAACCCACTTCCGGGACGCTGCAGACACTCACCATGGTGTGACCAGTGGGATATGAAGTATTGACTTGAATTGGCGCCAATCAGCTTCAGTGGCCGTGTCAGAGACGGCAGGCGGCGCAGACGAAATTGGTGAAAAACAGCCATGAGAGTTCCCTTGAATTATAGTATGACTAGTGAATTGCCTGTTCAACAAAGGCTGTTTGGCAGTATGATTGTCTGGCTTGTTGCATTGCTGTGTAGCGTTATTGAGAACACCACGCTGTGGACGTTGGTGAAGTCACGCTTCACCACGCTTTTCAACCATGTTGAAAACATTATCACAATATTTTTAAGTAAGGCTTGTGATTTCTAATTGTGAATACAAAATGAAAGGAAATCAACCCACTCCTGCATTTTGCAAAAGTAAAAAAAAATACATTCATAATGACCACACAGAAGTCAAAATTTCACAAATAACTGTTAGGAAAAAAACGTGGTCAGTTCTGAAAAATTTCTCACGAGATACCTCTAATTGTACTAAAAAAAAATGTATTTTATGTAATTTTATCATTTTAAGGGGAGATGGAGAGGTTTCACTGCAGGTATGTGATATATCTCAGGCCAAAAGAGCATCATGGACAAGTAAAATAACTGGGTGAAAATATGTACTTTTAGCCTGCAGGTAATCAAATATTTCACGTCACGTACCTGTGAAAATATGATTTTATTTTTAAAATAGCCAGTGGTGGAATTTAGCTAAGTACATTTACTTATGTACATGGTTCTCACGGGACAGAACCTATATCAATATATGATGATCTTATATGGTACTGCTGTATAGATTAAACTATCTAAGCATGTAGTTATTAAAATAAAATGATTACAACCTTAAACATCTACAGCAGTAAAATGAAAGATATACAATAATGCAGCATAATATTAACCTAAATACATCATTGAATAGTAAAAAGCTGACAGTATGTACTTTTACTTGTCATAATAATGTAAATGGAAGCTCATTGTCTGCAGTGTTGTCACCTTTTCATATTAGCTGAGCTCGCGCGTAACCTCGATGTGGTCATTCGAAAATAGTAACAGGTCCCACATAGCATCCACGGACAATGAAACTCTCGCAAAACGCGAGCAGATTCGAGCCCGGCCCAGCGGGTGCACTCAGTAGAGAAGGGGATTATAGCCGCTTCTGTGGCTGCGCTCGCAAAGCTGGGTTGTCAGGTTTGCAATCGTTTTGCCATCTAAAACGATGGATGTAGCATTTTAATGAAAATGTATTAATATCGAACGTGTCTCGGGTCCAAATCGCACTAAACTGGACACAACCCTGGGTCCCTGGCAATACACCCGGCGAGTTTGAAACAGATGGGGAGAACGGTTCTCGAGCTATGCAAAGGGAAAACAAACGCGCACGCATACATAGGGATTACTCGCATTATATAGAGAGATGATAGACTTTATACTGCATACTAAAAGTCAGAGTCTTGAAGTACTGCAATGCATAGTGCAGCAAAGAGAACATGGACTCCCCACATCACTTAGGTTGAGGTCCAGGTTCACTGTCATGTGGGAGGAAGCTGTTTAGAGAAAGTGCTTCCAGCATGTGGCCATGTGTCATTGCAGCTGCCTTCATCTGTGTGCAATGAAAGCAACAAAGACATTGACGGCAAAGGCATCCCTTCGCGTTCAAAGCTCCAATTACATGGATGGATTTCTTTTATGAAAGAAAAAGAGCAAAGGTGGCTTTAACAGAGACCCCATGTCAATAAACCTCATCACGGTTTTCATACGATGGGCAGGGCGGGGAGTTTGTGCTAGACAGAAAGCTCACAGCATAAACATTCCCTCTGCATCTCGTCTCTCATTTGCATATTTACAGTCTGCCATGCTAATCATGTTTATTGGGGTGTATAAGTACTTCACATGAGCTCAATAGGGAAGGATAGCTTTGTGCCAGAGACTGTATGGTAGAGGCACTGGGATAAAAAATTGTCCCCAACCCCCCCATTTCTGGAAATAAATGGTTCCTCCTGCGGTAATCCAATTTCAAAAGACAAAAAGAGCCGTCTTACATAACTAGGACAGCGCAGGCTCCTGCTAATTATGGCGTTAATGCACAGTGAAGAATTCCCCTGATTTCAAACAAAGGCCAAGATTTGTGCAGATATTGTTGGGTGTTGTGCAGTTGAGAAAGTGTACTTCTTACAGTATCACATCCAAAAATAGAACTGATTTCCTCATTGTGGAAAAATTATAGATGTCTGGGTAACGGGAATAAGATGCTTGTTAATTTGACTGCATGTATTTAGAAGAAATTTTCGGGAAAATTACAAAGTACAGAAAAGCTATCACTGCCAAGTTTCTTTTAAGATGTAAGTCTCATTGCCTGGCTGGCTGACAGGCAGAGGTAAACAATTCAAACAATTCAAATGAGTTTTGATCAATTGATTTGCATTGATCAAAAAATTGAAAGGAAACCAAATCCACATTTGCACAATTTCCCCTTGAACACACAGATTTCATTGTCAGTCCAAGTGTGTTTTACGTCTGAAGTGTTGAGAACAGATAAGTAAGGCGGATAACTGCTAAAGCCCTTTATTTTTCCCCTGTCAGATTTCTGCTTCCGTACAGAAGACGTAACGTTGTCGTCCGCCGTCGACTGCCCGAATGAGAGAGGTGTATCATCTTTAATTGCCAGTGTCAGAGCAGAAACTTTGCCGAACATGAAATGATCAAATCAATGTATTTATTCAACATACTGTAATTGTGGAACGTGACAAGCATTTCTGTAAATCCCTGCTCTGGCTGTTCACACAACACGCACATACAAACACATATACATTCATATATATATATATATATATACATATACACTCTCTCCTTCTTTCATTCCCTTTGTCTCTCCCACATGTGAACACTTGCTTGCCCATGGTGCTCTCCCATATCCTTATTACTCACCGTTCCCTTCAATGATAGAACGAGCAAGATCAGTCTGTCTTATAATTACTTGCCCTTGTCTACTCGGGGTCATTGCTCCGAGCTGCCAGCCACCACTGAGCCTGTATGCCCACTGGCCTGAACCCCTGCAGCCATTCTGCACATCACTGCAGGGCTGACAGGCGCTGCTGTATCGATCTGAGAGCTGGAGCGCGCAACAATGAAAGTCTTTTTACTTATTTTCTATCACCGTCTCAGTCTAATGCTCCGCACGTATACCCACACACAATCTGACCCGCTCTGCATGTCAGATAATTAAAGACAACTAAAACAAATATGAAGATATCTGTTCATCAGCACGCCCGAGACTCGTTTCTATCTCACTCATTGCCTTCGGTCTCTCCTTTCTTCCTTCCTGCACGTTCTTCATGTTGACATTCCTCCATGGTTTTCCATCCTGCCCCCTTTCGTCTTACCTTCCTTCCTTCCTTCCTTCCTTCCTTCCTTCCTTCCTACCTACCTCTTTCACTTTACCCCTCCCTTTCTTGCCTGTCTCTGGCAGAGCTAATTCCCTCTTCAGATGGTGCAGCTCTCATTTGCATACTTATCAAAGTGTTTGGACTATCCGACAGAAGCTGTAGGAAGGTGGGGTCATTAATATGTTAATTAGCCCCCGATTTTTTTTTTTTTTTTTTTTTTCCTCGTACTGCCTTTAGACGGTGGTGCACCATCCTCCACCTCTCTGTGCGCTTCACTCTCAGCCTTTGAATGTTGGAATAGACTCAGTGGCCCCCACAATTGCTATGGACATCCACACATGAGAGTTAGGGCAGTTTCACAATTATCGATAGTGTGTATGTGTGTGTTTGTACATGTTTTTGTTACCAAATTTCATACTCTATTATCTTGTATTTTATTGAACTCTGAGTCCTACCTCTGGTGTTTCCTCATTCAGATGTGTGATAGGCAGCGTTTCCTGTGTTTCCTTCACCTGATCTTATTGAGTCTGTTCTCCACAATGTACTTATTGCGTTGAGTGCATTGGGTGTGTGCATGCATTTGTGTGTGTGTGTGTGTGTGTGTGTGTGTGTGTGTGTGTGTGTGTGTGTGTGTGTGTGTGTGTGTGTGTGTGTGTGATCCAACTGGACAGTCTTTTCAACTATGCTGTGGGCCAAATGTGATCTTAATTGACTTGCTCGCAACATACGATAATCTCCCGCCGTTATTGTAGATTGCATAATGAGCCACGTGTGAATGGAAAACTTGCCAGGCATAGCAACAGTAATTGGGGGAAACAAGTTAGAGTAAACTGTCAGTTGATAACTGTAACCCACCTTTGAGTTTGAAGCTTGTCTAAAGGTATAGAGACATCCACACATCTACATGCTTCACTATACCTACATTAAATCTGACCCTGCCCTTCAATAAAGGTCGGTTACTGAAGAATCTTTCTTTTTCATAGCCCACGTCTTAATCTGCATACTGGATTTGAATGCTGTTCCCATGTCAGTTAAAGTAACATGATTACAATAACTGTCCAATACAGAAAGGTTGCAGGGTCACAAGTTAAGTCACTCAGCTGCAGCAGGGACATCTTGTTAATTTTGACTTATCTGCTCATGAACAAAGGCTAATGGGTCATTGGAGTGGTGGCTGTTCTAACAAGGCTATGTTGGCAGTGCGCTGCAGATTAGTCAACACTTATACGACGAGCAGCTTTGGCTGACATTAATTAATAATGGCACAGGAAGTTGAAAGTAAAGTTGGCAAGACATCTTGGGAATTGATGTCTTTGTTGCTATTCAAACTATGGGGAGGCTGTGGCTCAGACACTAATCGGAAGGTTGGTGGCTCAATCCCCAGCTCCTCCTGTCCACATGCCTAAGTGTCCTTGAGCAATACACTAAACCCTAAATTGGTCCTGATGGTGTACCATCGGTGTGTGAATGTGCTCCTGATGGCAGCACCTTGCACGGTGATCTGTCTCATTAGTGTGTGAATGGGTGAATGGGAAAACCATGTTAAAGCGCTTTGAGACCGAAAGGTGATGAAGCACTATACAAGTACAGACCATTTACTTGAATGTACTGTGTGGAAAATGGCAAAATACACATAATTCTGACATTCAGTAATATGTTGGCAAACAGAGGAATGAGGCTCTTGAAAGGAAATCTTGAAAATGAATCATCATTCATAGCAGAAAGACTGTTACAATGCTCCTGCTCACCAGTTTTGATATTAGCTTTTCAAGGATTCCAACAAATAGGAGTTCAAACAGCTCTTTCAATGAGCATGCTAATGTTAAGTAGACTTTCTTTCACTCGCATGCTTTCACCTCTTATGCTGTCTCCATTCTGTAAGTTACTGCACCGTTGCCACTATATATTTTTTTAACAGACATCCACAGTAAATTGGTTATAAAATTGTGATTTTACACACAAACAGACAACTCGTATTTTGCACACTCCATTCTTTTTCTGTCCTTCCTGTAAGATAGGACAGACCTGAGGCAGGGTGGTTTAACAGCTAGATGAGGATTTGATAATGAAGAATGAGGACAGAACTAAAGGAAATGCAAAGAGATTAGACAAGACAAAAGGTGAGATATGGACAGCCCTCACCTTGTTCTTAGCAACAATAAAAGACCTACAAATTCACCTGGCCTTGTCTCTGAGGACATATTTCTCTCTGTGCCAAACTGAGAGGGTGTTCAATTCAACCCACACAGGGCAGACTTAATAATTACTCTCACATTGAACGCAATTTCCTGGCTGTGGGAAATGATTGGCAGATTGTATCCAGGGTGTCAGGGGGCCAGCCACGCCCCTCCTGACTAAGGCCGAAATTAGAGAACAGCAGGAGCTAAATTACACCTTAGCAAAGACCTCTGGCAAGAGGACAGGAAGGGAGGCATGATGAATGAGAAAAAGATCAGAACAGAAAGGTAGAGGGTGAGTTGCGTGGGAGCATGGAGATGATTGGAGGAATAGCTTGGAAATACAATTGTAGCCCTACGCAAGCACACACACTGATGCTTGTAGACACACAAAGGCACGCACTGAGGTAATGGGTCTGCAGTACTATTAGAGTGCAAAGGAAGAGACACTTAAATGCCATCTTTGCAGTTGGGATGCTTTTTACTCACTCACACAGACATGCACGCAGGCAGCCATCTCTGCTCTCTCTACTATGTCATGCTCTCAGAGCACTCAGACTGATATGAGAGCAGCAAGCAACCAACAGAGTGGCACAATGCGTCTTAGGGTATACTACAGTGGAAGAGCTCAACAGGAGCTTGAAGTGGGCAGAAAGAGTGACAGAAGATTGTAATAACTGATGGACAACATCTACTGTGCTTATTCGGAAGGAAGTGCCCTCTTATCACTCCAGAATTTGACTTCAAATATACTGTAGGTTGCATATTAACTTTTCATTACTGTCAACCAATGCAGTGAAAAGAACAAAACCAACAGTGAACTGGTTTCTCTTGCAAGTATCGTGTTTTTCCAGAACCATTATATATAGTATTTTCCTGTGCTAAAGAGCACATCAGTTACTTTGAATGCACACTAATATCATATATAACAATTATATTATATTGTCAATCCCACATACACCATTACACTGCAGGAAATACTCACTGGAGCAGCAAATGTTGATTATAATAATATAATATAATATAATATAATATAATATAATATAATATAATATTGTAACGTCTTGCTGTAAGGACGTTCATGTATTAAGTGCCATGAAATAACCTATGTTGTGATTTGGCGCTATATAAATAAAGTTGAATTGAATTGAATTATTCCACAGATGAAAATATTCCCTGATAAATGTATTTACAGTGGCTTAAGTAACATTTGTTTTAGGAAATTACTAAAATAAAAAAAAAAATTTACCCTGTTTTAATGTCTCCGGTATAGATTAATGAGTGTTATGGGCAGGATAGAGAAGCCAAAATAGAAAAGACAACACTGTTAGTTTTCAGATAATAAACAATGAGAGATAAAGAATTATTTCAGATTTATCCTTTAAAATGTATATTTTTCCTCAAACAAGGTTAATATTTGGCCTGTGATATGAATTCTTTCTTTCATGTATGTTTTACAGTGTAAATTTTGTGAACTAAATCCATTATTTTCTTAAATTAGAGACATGGAGTGTGCATCACTGACATTTTCTGACTTGACTGACAGATCCTGGTAAACTTATTCAAAGAAACTTTTTATTTCAGAAAGGAATACAAGGATAAACCACTTGTTAATGTGGATATGGGTATTGTTTCTACTGTAGAGCAGCCTACTTATGACAAACCACTTGTTAGTTCGTCCAGTTACAATCAAATATGTTTAATTTTGCAGCAGCTTTTCTCAAAACATTCCTGTGAACTTTTATTTGCCATAAAATTGCAAGAATTGTCCAAAAATTGGAAGTTGTGTAATCACTGCCCATGATAGAAGCATACTGCACATCACAGACACAGCTAGAAATATTTCAATTTTCTTTTTTTTATTTCTGAACTTGAAGGACCATAGTAACCAAGTTACAACAAAACTCACGATACTTAAAAGTGATGTAGATTTACAAAAAAAAAAAAAAAAATCCCGTGACTTCAAGATGGAACACTTTACTCTACTTTCGCCAATGCAGGTCTACGTTCTGTGCACTGGGAGCACATGTCGGTGTGGCCAGCTTTTTTGGGAATTTGGTGAACGCAATTGAATCTCGTGCCGACTTCAGTCATGACCAGTCAAATCAGCTCCTCGTCATCATCAAGATACTCACCCCGGCGTAGGATTTCGCAACGTCAACAGTCCAAACTGTGAGCTTTTTGTGGCGTCGAAGTCGGTATATCAAGTGATGCATCAGAAATGTGTATAATTTGACTCAAAACTTTACATGATGTTTTGATGTTAGTAAATGAATTACATCGGGAGCTTTGAGTGTGCATAATTTACTTCGTAATCATTAAATAAATGACCCGAGCTGTCATGCGAAAATTGCCCTAACCTTTTGTGCCTAAATCACATTGTCCCACTCCGTGGCCTTACATGGCTGGGTAGATTAGTAAACCAGATGAGTAGGTGAAAAGGCTTTTGAATTGTTACTGCCTTATGTGTAATTTAACTGCAAATCATTTGTAGTTATTGCCAGTTGTCTTATTATTGGCTTGAGATGCCGAGATATACTACTTTGTCATGATTCACATCCACATTCAACAGACAACCAGTTTGATCGTTTATATGATTAACTGAATCAAAAATCTGCATTCAGAAATCTTGTTTTAATAATTTAATAGCTCACTGAAGCTACAAAAATAGTCCTTTGTTGGCAGCATTAGACGTGGTTTGAGCTGTTGGAAACGCAGATATGATTTCACCTAAAAAATGACACCAACGTTGCACTGCACAAGCATCTCTCATCTGTACCGATATTCCCCTTGTTGTGCCGCAACTGGGTTCATGCTGAGGCACGAAATTATCAACTCGACCCAAGCACAGAAAAAAGCCCTTTGTGCTGCACCAAATTGCAAATACACTTGGATTCGCGTTTAGACCAGCTCTGCGCCAGTACCAAAATAGGGACCATAAATCTTTTGTAGAAGTAAGTGCTTTGAATGCATTTTGAAGTATAATTTCTTAAAACTGAAAGGATGGACAAAACTCAGGTAATGTACCATATACTGTTTTGACATAATGTCCCATACATGTCCCATAAACCCCATTATGTTTCTGTTTTTCTGGTGTTTTTGGCCATCAGGTAAGCGGTTTGCTTTCCTGATGAGAGGAGATGTTGAAGGGCATTGCTAACTCTGAATGAGAAGTCATTTTTGCTGCTCTTCTTTCTTTCTTTTTTTTTTTTTTTTTTTTTTTTTTTTGGGGGGGGGAGGCTTACTTTGTGCTGTAATGCTTTCTGCTTTCTTCAAAACCTATTAAGAACACTTTATTGCCGAGAAACTGCGGGGAACCTTACAAAACTGCAAGCTCCCCCAAATATGTCAGAGATTGGTTGAATTTGAATTCATTATTGGAATTGCAAGATCACAATGCCCAGGAGGGAGTGACTTGTGCCTCTTGTCTGATGGTCCACTAAGTGTTTGCCACTAAGACAGAGGGTGCACTGTAGGTTTACCTCTATCTGCGCAAAGTGCTACCAGCCTGGCTTCAAGGGCCCTCGACTGGAGCAGAGCCCTCAGAACAAGCTCTTCACCTGGCGAAAGAGAGGGGACAGAGGCAAAGGGCATCGCACTGACACACACACACACACACACACACACACACACACACACACACACACACACACACACACACACACAAAACATTCACACCTACATAGACTCTCTTAATGTGTGCTGACACAAATGCAGACATACAAGCCACACGCACACCTCCTAAGCCCTCACACACACACAACCTACTTCACATGTAGAGCAGCATTCCCAGCTGAGTGCCTCTCTCCAACCTGGCAATTTGAGCGGAAAGTGAATCCAGCTAAAGTACACAGGGCGTCATGCTGATTTCACAACAGGGGGGCTGAATGGCAGAATGGCCTCACTACAGCCCTCGTTACTGATCCGGCAAGATCCGAATCATCTATTTCAATAGCACTCTATCATTTGTGCTTGTATGTATGTACAAGTGGAGCTAGATTGCAGAAGTCGCAGTTTGTTTTTTTTTTTGGTGTTGCAGCATTGTTGCACTGTTGCTGTAAGTACTTTTATTTAGGGCGGACAGACCTCTATACTTCTCGTGAGCGATGAAATACATACCACCACATGCACAGATACAGTTCGTACGTAAACACATAATGTACATGTACACCCGGCAACCTCTGACAGTGATGTTTTAGGTGACATTTTGTTTCTAGGTTGCACAAGATGCTCCTATAAATGAATCATGAGTAAATCTGTGAGGTGTGAATAATAGATGGGAGGAGAGGTAAAAACAAAGGAGTGCTGTTATTATTTGTTAATAAGACACTCTGGAGCATCACTAACTAGATCTCATTACCTCAATACTCGCAGGCATGCATGGGCATACACCAACAGCCACAGACACACACATGTTCTTCCACCCACATGCACACACGCCTTGCGCACACACCCCACATACCAAACACATACCGGAGTGTCTCATCCTGCGTGACTATTTTTACCTGTGAAGCCTGCCGTTGCTTAGCAGTCTGTAATTACATCCCACACTCCACCAATGAATGATTAGAAGCAATGATGGATGGGTTAGCACTGTCACCTTAGGATGCTTCGGTGCAAAGCTAATTATGTGACCATACATGTGTCACATACGTGATACATGTGATAGCCCTCTCAGCCTGCTGCCATAACTGTGGAACAAGTGTGATAAAGGTGAATGTTGTGTCTCCTGTTAATCATCAGATAAGACATAATGAAGTAACTCCACTGCTGATGAATAGATCTCTGTAGCTCAGTGGTGTTTTTAATATAGATGAATGACAGAAACAGTTCCTTTGGTCTCATTTGGCTTGAAACTTTCCTCATTAAACATTTCATTTAAATTACTTACTTCTGTCTTGGGAAAAAAAAAAAATACAATTACTGTTTTTCTATTGCCTGTTTTTGTTTCTTTCGCAAACTGCTATATTTTTTTTTATATAAAATGTCCCTTTATAATCAATGTCCTGATTTCATCATAATCCTCCATGAAAACACTGTCAAAAATGTTTTGATCTTTTCATTTATTATTCTGCACTTTGGGCAAAATTTCGGAATGCACTTTGTTTTTCTTTTTAGTATCAGAAAATATAGTGCTATGGATTTCCTGTCATGTATGGCAAAAAAAAAAAAAAAGAAGCTATATGGACTTTGTGCTTCCGCATAGACAGTTTTTGTGTTATTTGACTGAGGTGATGGAGTATGCATGTCTGCTTATACATGCAAAGTGTGTGATTGTGCGCAGTGTGTGTGCAGACGAGAGTGTGAGGGGTTGCGTTTATGATTGCCACGACTGCAGCTGGGACTGTTGGCTGAGTAATTGCCTGTCTTGGTAGGGAGAGCGTGGCAGTGAGCTAAAAGTCAAGTGCTCTCTTCCTGCTGTAGACCTCATTTGGATTCCACATAGCTAGCTAGCAAGCTAACGCCAGCCTTGGGCCTGTATTATTCATAGCTTGACAGATAGCTCTCACTAAAAGCATTGGAATTGGGCCAGGTGGTGATGAAGCGACAGGGGGAAGCAGCACTGCACCTCGGTCTCTGCCGGCAGAGAGGACGGGGAGGAAAGGAAAGGAAAGGAAAGGAGAAAGGAAAGGAAAGGAAAGGAAAGGAAAGGAAAGGAAAGGACAGGGAAAGGACAGGACAGGACAGGACAGGACAGGAAAGGAAAGAAAATAACAGGAAAAGAGAGAGCAGAAAAGGAAAGCAGAGCAAAGGAAAGGTAAGGACAGGAGAGAGCAGGAATGGGAAGGAGAGTAGGGAACAGGAAAGGAAAGGAAAGGAAAGGAAAGGACACGAGAGAATCGGAGTGGAGACGTGAGTTAAGAATAAGGAAATTGATGATACGTGGTAGACTGGAGCAGCAAAGAAATGAGCAGCTTTAAGAGAAACAGTGAAATGCTTAGTGGGATAGGTAAGGGAAGTTTAGATACAGAGATGAAGAGACCATGAAGGTGAAGAGGAGACAGAAGGTGAAGAACATAATCAGAAAGAATTATCAGAAGGCCATATGAAGTTAAAGAACAGCGTGACTACAAGATATTAAAGCAAAGACATAGAAAATTAGTGCACTTCCCTCAAAAGTGAGCAAATCGAGAGAAGACAGAAGCAGAGAGGCAGAGCAGTGAGTGAAAGCGTTTCAAATAGAGGAGAGAAAAGGGGTCTGGAGAAAGAAGAAGAGAACAGGCAGCCATCCACCCCCGCCAAGCTCAGGAACCCCTCTGCCTCCATGTGCAGAACCAGATAAGGTCGCATTAATCAAAATCTGCCACTTCCCCTTCCAAAAAAACATAGTCTATGCCATCAACCCCCCTCTGTGAAGTATCTGTCACTGAAACAGAAATTTCCATATTTAATGGGAAAGCTTTATATCACCAAAAAGACAGTGTGGGCTGAGGGTGAAAAGAACAGAGTTGGTTGGATCTGTCAGCTCTGTCATTAGCTTACACACTTTAGACTGCATGTGGAGCCTTGAGGTTCGGTCAGTTTGGCGCTGATACAATTGTTATTATTTCAACAGTATGATGGAGCTGGACAGAAACTGCTCCCTGCCATGTACAACTACAATCACTGTTGTAATAACAGTGTATTTTGACAATATTATATGGTCTATTCTACATCTGTTTCTTAGCACATTAAAGAACAATGGTGCTTTTGTCCTGATATTCTGTCCTCACACAAACTTCTACTGAGATTTAAAACATGCTTTGAAAGCATTTCAAAACCAGCGCCGCCCGATTTACAGTGGCATGCACATGCAGCTTCATCTCTCATGCCATTTGTTTATTTGGTTTTTTTTACCCTTTGTAATTTCTCTCCCTTTATTTTCCTCCTGTGCATAATATGACAAGCCCGCAAACTACCTTTCTGACATTACCCCGCATCAGATAAACAGGTGGTGTTTATGCTTTTTTTTTCATCCTTGTCTTTTTTTTCCTCCCTTTTTGCTTTTTTTTTTTCATAACTGCCTCCCCGAGGAATGACATCAAAGGGAATAACAGATCATGTGCAGTGAGTGTTGAGCATGCCAGGGGGACATGGGCATGAAGAGGGGAAGGTGGGGGTGGGTGATGGGGCAGGCAGCTGCTCAGGGCCAGCTCCAGGCCCGGGCACATCCTGACCTCTAACCCCTGAACCCCACACAAGCCCTCCCTGGTCACCCCACCCACCCCCGGCCAGCCCTCCACTCAGAGTCAGCTGCCAACTAAATTACATCAATGTCAAAAAAGCCCTCCTCCTCCCTTGGAGAGATAGGGCTTGGTAAATATGACACAGAGCGGGAATCACAATGCAACACACAAAGGGTTGGCCTTCTATTCTGGATGCCAGAATTAAAATCAAGGATAAAGATGATGGTGTTTTTTTTTTTTTTTTTTTTTTGGTTGTAGTCACCAAATCCCATGAACAGACCAAAACCATCCAGTGCATCTATACGTTCTCTGTTCTTCAGCTGGTCTGTGGTTCCCAACCTGTTAGTTCCTACTGAAGACGTAAATCTTAAATAAATGGTCCATACTTACATACTTGTATTTTCACTATGAGCAAGAAGTTCTGTAAAACATAGTTAGCAGTTTGGACAACAATATAACAATATCATGTTATGTTCTATGGGAATAATAAGATCAAATTCGCCTCTGGCTACACAAACGATGAGTGTTCTTCATGTCAACTCATTGTTTGTTTTGGAACATCACCAAACACGGTGTTTAAGTAATTTCTTCAGCAAAATTCCCAAATGTTATCTTGTTCTAGCTCAAATTATAGATTTTCAGATTTTCTTTGTCATATATCTTATAGTCGTTACGACTGACTTTTTAAAAACAATGATGGGCATTTTCCGCAACAAACAAATGGTTAATTATTAATAAAAAAAATAAAAAAAAAGAATTGAAAAATGAATCAATCATAATAAATAACCATCCAAGTGATTTTTCAGGATATAATATAAAGTCGGGCGGCACAGTGGTGCAGTAGTTAGTATTGTCACCGGCATCTCCCACCATCCAAAAATAACATGCATCTCAGGTTAATTGATGACTCTATATATTGCCCTTCAGGTGTGAATGAGGGCGTGAATGGTCTTTGTTTCCGTCTGTCTCTACACGTTGGCCCTGTGATGGACTGGCGACCTGTCCAGGCTGGACCATGCCTTCGCCCAAAGTGAGCTGGGATGGGCTCCTGCCCCCTGTGCGACCCTGTTCGGGATAAAGCGGGTATAGATAATGGATGGATGGATGGATAGTGTAAAGTCAGTGACTCAATATACACGGCAGTTTTCAGTACAACAATGAAAACTAAAATAAAAGGGTAAAAGTGTTGTTTGGACTTTGCTGACAGTCTAATTAGCCTTCTTCTTTCTGTCCATCCACATCATCATATTTCCAACAAATAAACAGCCATTGTGACAGCCTCCATTGTGGCTTCCACAGACAAATGGATAAGGAAGAGGAAGGAATTTCTTTTCCAAAATGGCTGATGGGCTCGCAGTTAACTAGCTAGCCCCTCTGTGTGTGTCTCTGAGTTGGGCAGATTGATTGAAGTCATTATTGCTGGTGGAGAGACTCCTTACCTGGCTAATCCAGGAGTGATTTCAGCTGCAGGATGACAGATAGCCGCATTACACCCACTGAATCTGATGCCTGATGAGCTCTCATGCTCGGGACTTCTGCTTGAAAATTATACTAGCTAATATGCCAGTCCAATATTCGACCAAATTCAGAAGGAGTCTCAAAGCACACACGCTTGATAACCCTGACATACTAAACCATTGCGTTTCTCTTCCAAATAAACTGCATAATGTATACATTTCTTTACACCTGCGTTATGCCTTTCCTGGAAATAAGATCAGAATACATCACAACATATTATGGCAGCAACTAATGATGTTTTTTTTTTTTTTGTGATTTAATCTGTTATTTTCTGTGTCAATCAGATAAACAGCCATTGGTTTCTAAAATATAAAAAAAAAATTGTCAAAAGAAATCCTCTGATTTTTGTAGTCCAAAAGCCAAATGTAGACAACGAGGGGAAAACAAAAGTCCAATATCTAATCAACTAATCACTCCAGCTGTACCCCAGAGTTTTAACATAACATTACTCTCAATCCCGATTTTCTCCTCCGTTCATATCATATGATAGAATCTCCAGAATGGTTTTGGTATCTCCCGTAGTGCAACAACAAAAACTTTCTGAGTAGCTCTCCTCCCCATCTTTAATGCTTTCAGCTTACTCTCACATCCCCCACACGCTGCTCACCAGCTCCTTGATACGGACACTATCAATATGGTGCACAAACAACCTGTGAGGAGGCGCTTTCTCCCAAGCACCAGGTTTGGTAGTTGTCAGATAAGACAAAAGGAGCTGTAAGGAAGCAGTTCAGGTCTTGGATGGACTTCGAAAGTGAGGATAAATTAAAGAGGATGTGGCTGAGCCCACTGGAGTGGTTGCTCGCCACTGTATCTCCGCCATGCAGCGCTCCAAGGCTCTCGCTGGGCTTGGGATGAACGCGAGACTAGGCAGACAGCAGGGTGTAAGGACATCGGCAGTGGCACGGATAAACACGAGTGCAAGAGTTAATGGCAAAAGTCAAGGCAGTGCAAGTGGCAATCTGACTAAAGTTGAGACTGCATTTATTAGCGGCAGGCTGCAAATATTAAAACTCGAGCAATGAATGGGCAACAACAGGCTTATTGAACAAATGAGATGAACAGCATGTCGGTCGGTCGAGGAGAAAATAATTAAATAACCGTCCTGTAAAGAAATGATGAATCTGGCGTATTAATGCTTTGTTGAAATATGTAACCAAACATGAAAAGATTATACTTAAATGTTGCTCTCATTGTTGAGACTTCTATATAAATCCAAGTGGACATCTACTTGCAGCACACACACACAAAAAAAAAAAATTCACTTTCACATAAATATCGTCTAAATTTTACCGACAGTGGGGATTATTTCAAGACCGCAGCTATGAAGTAATATTTAATGTGGTTTAGGACAGTCTGACAGGCATTCGGTGTGTGTGTGTGTGTGTGTGTGTGTGTGTGTGTGTGTGTGTGTGTGTGTGTGTGTGTGTGTGTGTGTCTGTGTTCATGTGTGAATGGGCCACAGCAGCTGATATGCAAGCTGGAGCCTGAGCCGCCAGAAAACGCCCCAAATTGCAGCGTCTGCCATGTGCTGAGCCTCCTGCACCAAGACACTGTCTTTTGTTCTCCCCCTGCTAGCGGGAGAAGCCTGACAGCTCTGAAATGATCCTTTTTCTCTTTCTCTCTCTCTCACACACACACACACACAGAGAAGTCTCCTTTTTTGAACTCTTCTACCATATATTTCCTAGTTTTGTGCACACACAAAAGAGATATGTTAACACATGCAAACATGCACAAAAACATACATTCTCCCGTCTGTCTCATTCCTATAGCCACTAATTCCCCCCCCCCCTCTCACCCCTCTCACCCCCTCCACCAACTCTCATTTTCGCTCCCCGTCTGCCTTTCTCTCTCATTTTTCCTCACTGGCTGGCTGTGAGGATGGCGAATCCCTCACGGATTTCTGGAGGGTATCACCATGGAGACGGGGCTCTGCCACACGTGTCTATAGATCCTCCTGCTGGATAGGGAGCACAGTCAGAGGTGGTGCATTCCCTCCATCTCCAGTGTGTTCTGTGGAGAGAGAAAGAGGCTTTAAGGAGAGATAGTGTGTGTGTGTGTGTGTGTGTGTGAGGAGGGGGGGGGGGGCAGGAGGAAGTGATGGAAATATGGAGAGAAATTCATGTGCGAGAAGGACTGAGGTAACATATATATATATATACTCTAAAATATAGGTGGGGAAAGTGGATGTGTGGGCGGAATAGGAGCAGGTGAGGTTATGATTGGGTGAAAATAGAGGAGGTCGGGTGACAGGGGAGGAGATGACAAAAGGAGAGAGGACTCAAGAGAAAAGCATCAGCGAAAGGAGGCAGAGTAAGAGGCAACAGC
The DNA here is from genome assembly GCF_029030835.1 of Brachyistius frenatus. Lineage (NCBI taxonomy): Eukaryota > Metazoa > Chordata > Actinopteri > Embiotocidae > Brachyistius > Brachyistius frenatus. Next base: position 104,445 of record NW_027210774.1, on the reverse strand, counting down.
ATCCTCATCCTCGTGTCAGGGAGACAAATAGTGTGTGATGCTAATGACTGGCTAAAGCTTTTGCCCCTGCTGTGAACAGCCGCTAATATGACTGCTAATAAAGGCACCGTGGAACGCTGTCGCATTCCAGCAGTCGCTCAACTGTCACCCAAATTTAGCCAAACGGGAGCTCTCCTTCTCCTGCCGCTCGTTTCCCCTGCCTCACATTAATGCTCCAGAAACGTGGGACCCCCCCCACCCTGTCTGTATAATGTTTCAGGTTTCTTTCTGCATTAGAGGGCCACTTGTTAACACTGTAATAGAATTTGTTCCATCTTATAATGCTGAGGATGCCCACTCCATGAAATATGAAGTAGTCGTTTTGTGATCTGAACCTCTTTTCTTCTTTGATTGCTACCTCTCGTACTGCACACTCTTCTTGGAGGATTTTGTGATTCTGCCAGGGGACAAAGCAAAAGGAAACTTTGAATGGTACAGTCTTTTCTCATCACCTTCCTTTTTTTTTATTTTTTTTTATATTTTGCACAATGCCTCCAGAATTTTTTTTTTTTTTTTTTTTTTTTTTTTTAAATTTAAATGCCACCTAATTATTTCTGGAATTTTAATTGCCATGTGCAGTGAGTGGGATGCGGTGCCTGTGATGACGAATGTTGTAGCCAAGGTCACACAGCGATGTAGCCAGGGAACGTGGGATGGCCAAGCTGTGGAGGCTTCCTGTGGCTTAGTCATCGTGGGGCTTAGAAGCGTCAGGGCAAACACACCTTTCACAGTGTCACTGCAACCTGACAGCTCAGGGACAAGAGGACACCTGAGAACCAAGTTGTTCTGTAATGCAAAGCATCTTAACACTGGTGTGATTAAAAGTCATTTACATAAAATGTTCTGTGGTTGCTTTCAATGTGCAGGAAGTTTAACGTGGAATCCAAATATCTGTTCCACTGTAGGTGGAACTTCGAGCATAGTCAGGTTTTAAAGCATGTTCACTCGCTGCTAAATGGCATCTTTGTTTGTACAGTCCTGACCCAAAATAATGTTGTGTACTTGACTCCTTTTAAAAATACAATGGAAAACACACTACCCAGCATTTGTTATTTGCTATCCATTAGCTGATGTTGCAAAGCAATTATAGCAATTCAATAGCTGTTTTTTTTTTTTTTCAGAGGGATTCAGGTGCAGTCGTATTAATACCTGTCAGCCACTGAGCAATGCTGTGGCTTGATGTTTGACAGCAAACACTTCCTTAAGACTGCTTTATTGTTAAGATAAAGGTAGGAATGCGGGGCCAGAAGACAGAGGGAGAGGAGGGTGAGGACCTGTGTCTCTCTGCCTTTCACACCACTTCTCCGTCTCGCTCTTTCCATCCCCCTCCTCCCTCCCACTCCCCTATGCTCCTCTCCTGCCAGCCCGCCTGCCATGGCAGCCGCTAACCTGCTGGGACCGGTCCTTGATTTATTTGGAGAGGGCCCTGGAACAGAAGGGCCAGGATGAGTGGCATTTTAATGTGCTTTTGAGATGTTTGGTCACAAGCACTATTGATCACTGTGCTGCAGCGCGCGCACACGCACACGCACACACACACACACACACACACACACACACACACACACACACACACACACACACACACACACACACACACACACACACACACACACACACACAAACCCCTCCCTCACTGTCCCGCAGACCCTCTCACTGCCCTGGGGGAGAGGTTGTCAGGCAGGGAATGAGTTTCCATGAGGGTTTAGATTAATGAAATGAGGCCCCTGGTTGCGGGGGGGTACAAGGGGTCAGACCATTAAGGAATCCCTGGGCCGGGTGAGATTGAGCCTGCCAGCAGACTGGACCCTGACTGACTGATGGACGTGCGGGACTGAGGAGAAAGTGAGAGAGGGATGGTGGAGGATGCATTGGATATTTGATGGTGGTGCACACTGACATGAGAAACAGAGGAAAAGAGGAGAACAAAAATGGGTAACTAAAACCGTCAGCACCTGACCACTGTGCTGAGTTTCTCCCATGGCTGCTCCATAAGAAAAGCAGCTCACAGTGTCAAACAACTACCATTTTCCTACTTTTGCAGCCTTGTGCCATTCATTCACATCTGATCTTTTTGTAAGTAGTGCAGAACCGGGGAAACATCCAGAGGTTGTAAAAATAGGAGCCAGGGATATTTCACAGCTGAGTGAACATGCCCAAAGCGTGTTTAGCTCTCTTCCACCCCAGCCTGGACAGAAGGGGTTCATTTGATGGCCAAGACACTCAGCAGAACTCATAATAATTCTGACCGTGTGTGCACTCTTGTTTTCATGTCCCAAACGTGTGCAAAGCCACAATGCACATACATTTGACTCATATACACAAACAGCTGCACACGTTCTAAAGTCCCACACATGCAATTTATGACTGGGCGCCACGCAGGTAGCAGTTTGGGTCTCTCAGAGGTTTGATGAATCAAATGGATTAAGCTCCTGTGATCAGTAGCCTGAGCAAATACACAGATTATCAGATTATCAGATTAGGATCGGTCCCCCTGCTGCCGAGGGGAGCCAGAGAATACATTAAAACCTGAGGTGCCTTGGCAAGATTCAATTAATCAGGCTACAGGTTGTCTTTTCCCCCTCCCCCCTTACAGTCAATCCTAAACAAGCAGCTGCACTCAGTTCATTACAGAACAAGGGCATATCAGTCCGGAACAAAGTGTTTGCAGGTCATGCACAGTCATTTTCTTTTGCCTGAAGAGCAAATTCATGTTACCTGAATATAAATTGGTGTGAAAATAAACTGAATCTTCTGCTCTGTTTCCTTAAAATTAGAGATTTGATCCATTTGTAACAGTTTTCTATAAGAAATGGAGCATTTGATTATAATTGCTCAATAGTTAATGAATACATATCTATTTAAAGTTGGTTCGGGAACGTTTTCTATTTCTCTCAGCAGCAGCAGAACTTGAGAGGCACTAGTTTCCTTGCAGAAAGCGGCTGTTGCTCCCAGGCGTCTCTGTCCATTGTTTTCCTTTCTGATATAGTTTGGAAGTCACAGCATTTAAACACAGAAGCCTGAGTACAAATCAGCATCAGAATTTATGGCTAACATCTGCCATCTTGTCTCTTCTCTGCAGTGTGTACGGCTGCCCTTTGGCCAAGAAAAGAAAGAGTTTAGAGAGACAAACCCTGGAAACCTCCCCCAAGAGGAGCACCTACCTTGATGACATGGACAACTCCACAATGGAGGAGTGCTATGAGACAGACGGTACCGAGGAGATGGACGACAGGGAGGACGAAGAGGAGGAAGGACCTGTAGAGGCGGAGGAGGAAGAGGGGGAAGTGGAAGAGGATGACGAGGAGGTTGAAGGCTACATGGACTACAACGAAGAGCAAATGGAGCACGAGGACGGGGAGGTGGAGAGAGGGGACGCAGATGGGGAGGAAGAAGATGACGAGGAGGAGGAGGAGGAGGTAGAGGTTGAGCAACAAGAGGAAGAGGAGGAGGATGAAGAGAGGGTGGAGGAGACGGAAGAGGCGGAGGAGGAGGAGGAAGCAGTAGAAGAGGTGGACTATGAAGAGGGAGAGGAGGAGGAAGGGGAGCAGAATCAAGGGCAAGGTGAGAGCACTGTCTCATCACGTCCTGAATAACAAGGACATAAATGTACTGAATGCATTCGAACAACTTTATAGAATTAAAGAAGAAATAGTTCAACACGCTAGGTTACGCAAGTACTCACTTTTTGCCTGAGAATTAGTTGAGAAGAGTGATTCCATTATCACGTCTGTGTGGTAAGTATTTAAGGTTGCAGCCAACAGCCGGTTCACTCAGTTCAGCAAAAAGACCCGTAATGAGGGGAAAAAACTGAAAAGGCTGTCTCTGTCTGAAGGTAACAAAACCATCAGCACCTCTTAAGATTAGAATGTTTAGAATCTTGGTTTTTTTTAACAGTAAAAATAATAATTCACTGCTTTATGGTGGGTTATGTGCTGCCATATTTGCCCGGCTGTCTCGGTAACATCGTGGTTTCTTCACCGAGTTGCTTCGCTTCTGTTAACTAGCAACAGAGCCAAGGCATAGTCCAACATGTAACACCTCCTGAAATGTGAATTGTTGTTTGCACTTTGACCAAATGAGACAAGATAATTGGTGAGGTTCAGAAGTGTCTTTTGTTACCTTCAGACAAAACCCGGCTTGCTGTTTTTCCCCCCGTCAACAGTTGTTCTGCAAAGCCAAACTGACAGGCTGCTGGATCTGGCTTCATTTTTACCAAAAAGACGTAAGACTGGTAAAAATCGAAACTTTCCACCAGAAAGTGAATGGAAATATTTCCCGTCATTTATACATTTCTCTATCAATTTAAAAATGCGTCCATTAATTTGAATGCCACATCTACATATTTGTGGTTTCACCTTTGATGGATTTTAGTTTGGGGCAGTTGGACATGATGCTCAAACGCAGACTGTGTTTTGCATTGGAATAAGATTAAAAGACGTGAAACGACAGACTGAATCCACCATGACTGAAACCACACAATCTTTTATTCATACAGTGATCGGCTATCTCTTTGACATGGTTTGTTTATGTCATTCATTTATTTCTACATTTACTTGCATGTGCACTCAAAGCATTTGCTTTCGGTGTATTGGCACCAGATTATTTATAAACTTCAACTTGCGTGCCCCTTTATTGATTTTTCAGACGGCTGTTTAAAAAAATATATATATATGAAAGCCTTTTTCTAATTACAGATAAATGATCTAAATTATGGGTTAAAATCAGAATGGTCCTCCTTTGCAATTGTTTTCCATTGTTATTGTTTAACCTTCTCCATAAGACCTTTGCCACAGCCTAAAAAGAACAAAATCATGCTAAGTTAATGAAACTGCTGCCACACTGCACGCATTCTTCTTTTTTTGAATCAAAAGATTTTAAGTTGCTGCTGTTGCAAATCAAAGCATGAATTTTTAATTGAGCCTCTCCGGATACAAAAGCACCACCTAGTTTTTGGACTGGGATTTGAGAAACTCCTGCCCCATATGACCCCCACCCACCCTCTCACACCCCACCCCCAACATGCCCAACACCAGATCTGGCAGGTTTCTCTCCAGCAGATTCTTCTCCGCACCGCCGCATTACGATTGGACCTGACAGTGCCTTCAAGTCCAATTAAGAGCGAAGCTCTGAGAGAGGAGTGTGTTAACCTTGTTTGGCGCGCAGCTCTACCCACCCAAAGTGTTGATGCGGCGTCTCAGCAGCCGCGCTCTTATTTTCTTGCAGACGTGAAAACATCTCCACAGACTGGTTCTCATTAGAGCCCACAGCCGAGGTCTTATCCTCAGCAGTCAGACGGTGGACTGCTGCCACTGTGTCTTCAGCCTGTCAGCAGCCTCTCTCTCTATGTAGTAGCTGATTACCGTGTATTTTTGATCAGTGCTCCACATACCACACCATGTCGTGGTTGCCAGTAGGAATTCTGCAACGCTTTCTCATCGTTAATCTCTCTAATCGTCATGATGTTTACCTTATTGGAATAGAAGGACTTAACAGCATTTGAACCATGCGAAAAGCAGAAATATCTTTCCATATGCATCATTACCACAGTCCCTATTTACCCCGACACAGCTGTACTGAATGTTTGCTGGGCAAATTCCAATCTCCTACATGTAACAAAGGTGACTTTCTGCAGCTTCTCTGTGTCTCTCAGTAGCATGCACATCTCTGTAGCTAATCCAACACCAGTTGAGGGAAGGGCAGTCTCTCTGTTCCCTCTTTAATCTGTTTCGCTTCCATATCCCTTTTGTGTACCTTGATTGCTCTTCAAATTGCTTTCCCGTGCCGTGTTTTATACCATCAAAAATTAAACCCCTAGTGCAGAAGGTTGCTGTAAGAAGCCCCTTCACTGTCAAAATATGTGCCTGGTCATTCGTGACTGTTCTGTCTTCTCGCTCTAAAGCCCTCACTAGGCAAGCACCAGAAACGGTGTTGCTCTCGTTAGATTGGAGTGTGTGTAAGTGAGCGTGTGCACACTATGTGAGTGAGAATCAGCATGATCAGTGTTTTTGTGGTGTCTGTTCTATGTTGTGTGGATTTTTCCGGGTTTTTTTTTTTGCACATTAACGTGTAATAAGTCAAATTCATTTCTCTGTGTATACTTTGATTACAGAAAAGTCTTTTGAACCTATTAATATTTAATTACTAACATTCATTACTATTGTGTTTTTTTCTCTTCTGTTTTTCTCTATTATCATAATTTTTTGTCTTGTAATTTGCTTATTCCCAACAAATGTCATGAAAACTTGTATTATGATCTGTGTGTGTGTGTGTGTGTGTGTGTGTGTGTGTGTGTGTGTGTGTGTGTGTTTTTGTGGGGGGGCGCTTTGGGTTAATTTTCTCTGTAGGAATGTAAGTGGCAAATGTGACGCCAATGTGAACGATGTGCTCTTGGCGGCTCAGGGCGGAAATGTGAAAGGAGAGATTGGAAGTGCTCCAGGAGTGAGTGCTTGAAATTACTGACAGAAGAGGTTCAGTAACCTTTTGCAGTCTGTCAGAATCAATTAGGCACTGAAAGGAATTCTAAAGATGCTGATGATTGAATGAAAAAAAGAACTTTACAAGCAAACGATGAATAGCTACTGACTGGGGTTCATCGTGTTACACATGGAACATCATATTATTTCTCAGAGTTTTAGACTCTCCGGTAAAAAAAAAAATGTTCTCTCGCATTCAGAGATTTTTTTTTTTTTGTTCAGCATTCTTACAGTGCTTAACAATGACTAAAATGTCATTTAATTTGCAACTTTTAGCAGAGCTTTTTTTTTATTGATTTGTTTCATCATAAGAACTGTGAATATCTATTTGTAAAGAATTATAGGAAATTTAGGTAAAAATAAGATTTATTTTTACCTAAATAAGCCAAAGTTATGGCCCCTTGTTTCATAAATTATTATTTACCAGAGCATCTTTCTCTTTAACTTCCCAAAACACTATATTTAACTTCCTGTGCTGATTCACAATTCAGAACACAAGCTGCTGTTAAGACTCTCAAAGTAAATTATTAGGGGAAGCAAAGAGTTCCTTATCCAATTTAGATGGACCGAGCCCAGAAATCTGATTTACCAGTAAAATAGAATGACGGAAATGAAATTACAAGACGTTTGCTCTTTCTCTCCAACAGAGGACGATCAGATGAGCAGTGGCGAGGGGGGCGAGAGTGATGGTGGAGGTGGCGGCATCAATGCCAAATCAGGCCAGACAACGGAGAAGGACGATAACAACAACGAAGAGTACGAAAACTACGACGAACTCGTGGCCAAGTCCCTCCTCAACCTGGGCAAGATAGCAGAAGACGCTGCCAACCGAGCCATGACGGAATCTGAGATGAACAGCAATTCGTCTAACAGCGCAGAGGATGAAGAGGACGAGGAGGAGGAGGAGGAAGAAGAGGAAGAAGAGGAGGAGGATGACGAAGAGGAAGAGGAGGAGGAGGAAGAAGAAGAGGAGGAGGAAGAGGAGGAAGAAGAAGAGGGTGAAGGGGATGAAAGACAGAGGGGTGATCTAAGCTTAGACATTGACAGTGACGTAGTTCGGGAGACGGTGGACTCCCTTAAACTGCTGGCACAGGGTCACGGTGCCGTGTTGTCTGACAATTTAGATGGACAGGAGTTTGAGAACAGAATAGGCGAGAACGGAGACGAGGCTGACTGTACCCACAACGGGCCAAATGCACACAATGGTGGCAACGGACTAATTAAGACCAGTAATGGACAAATAGAAAACAGCGATGAGGAAGTGTGTTTAAGCAGTCTGGAGTGCCTAAGGAACCAATGCTTTGACCTGGCTCGGAAACTAAGCGAAACAAAGTCCGTACCATCCCAGCAAAATCATTTCTCTTGTGGGGATCCCAATCAACAACCCCAGCATCACGGCTACGGGGATTACCACAGTAGCCAAGACGACAGGCGATCGCTTGACAGGAACTATTCCGACATGGACAATCTCATGAAGCTGGAGGAGCAGCTGAGCCCGCGCTCGAAGGCCTTCGCCAGTTGTGCACGGGACGAGCGATATCACACCCACCACCGGGACTTTGATGAGGACACAGCCTCGGTGACATCAGACCGATCAGAAGAAGTGTTTGACATGACAAAGGGTAATCTGTCCCTGTTAGAGAAGGCCATCGCACTAGAGTCAGAACGCGCCAAGGCAATGCGGGATAAAATGGCAGCTGAGGCGGCCAGGCGAGACGGGGTGAGGTACACCCATGACGACCATGGCCCGCGGCATGGCTACGGTGTTGAGCGTAAAGCCCGGCTTCCTGATGGTCTGAAGAAACCTTTCTACCATAAAGGTGAGTGGTTCTTTCAAACACTGACACGCTCAGATGCACTCCACGATTCCACTGGAAACCATATCTACACGAGTGGAGACATGTTTACCTCATTTAACAAGCTCAGGTAAAATGTTTGTCTGCCAATGTTTGACTATTTTATCTATCCTGTACTGGAGACGAGACAGCCCACATGCATTCTGGGAACCTCACTGTAACCCCAGGACAAGCTTTTTCAGCCAATTTGGAAATTCACATCTCGGTAGCAGCGGGAGCGGCAGCAGTAGCTTATGTTGTTAAAATAGGCCAGCATGGAAACATCAGAGGGTAGGCTTGTCAGGCATAAGTAATGGCAATCTGCACGGCCTGTTAGGACCGCAAATCTCATCCTTGTGATGCAGCTTGGGGTAAAGCTGCCTATTTTTAAACCAGCGCAAGCACTTGGGAGAAGAAACTACAAAATAGAGGCCTTGTGCCATTAGAAAGGATTCATTCTGCAGGGACCAAGGCAGCTTTTTTTTTTGTCTGTTTAGGTCGCTTTTGACCTACCGTTCAGATTAATACTTACTGATACCTCAGAAAAAACATATAGACACATCTGGCTAATTATGCATTACACAGAAAAATTATATTGGCATTTCACAGTGGTCTGATTGCAAACTCCTTTGTTTAAATCTTAATTATTCTTCTCATCATATCCTTTACTGCAACAATATACAGACTTAACTAGGTTAAATAATTTCCTCCCATAAGGAAGATATCAGATGAGAGTCACAAATAGGAGCATGCTAATTCACAGCAGGATGATATTACACCTTAAATGCCACACAACTCACAGCAGGTTTATATTGTGACTTAAATGCCACACAAATGCTAATTTCAAAAGCCTTCCATGGCCTCCGCATCTGGCTAATGTTGGAATAATGAGAGGACGCAAGACAGTTGCATCACGATAACATCTTTCCTCTGGCAAGATAGTCGAAGACACTCGTTGACCAGGGTTCTCGTGTGTGATTTATAAAACAGGACATGGCAGGGGAGGGGTGAAGGGGGGCGGGGAGGGGGTGGGTGTGGGTGTGTGTGTGTGTGGGGGGGGTTTAGAGATGAGCCCTGCTCCCTAAGAGAAGCATGAGGTTGAGATGAAAATTGAACAGTATCAGAATAACCGATAACGAACGACAGGCCCACTGACTGCACATTAATTATCCAGAGATGGTATGGTAATGGGGCCATTTGCTATGCAAAGCGCAGACCGACCCCAGCCACAATCAATATCCCCTGCTTTCTAATATGCCTTCCACTTGACTGCCTGCACCCTTTCGCAATAGAAGTGTGGCAGACAGAATGCCCCGTGCATCATGTCTGTGTACACGTGTGCGTTCATGTGTACGGAAATGGAGAATTATTTCCAATATACTGTTCAAACATTAACATTGAATGCAATAAGAAGCTATTATAAAGAAGACACGTTTTACATGCAGCCCGAGTTCCTTATCAACATGAAATTTCCCCTGCCGTTATTGCACTGGTGCCAAACAGAGAAGCCAGACATGACATAGCAATATTGTATGAAACTTATATGCCCCCGACGTGGCAGAGATGGATGATAGCCACGGAGGATAATGAGGTGCTTTTGTTCTGATGAATGAGACATGGGATTGTGTTTGGTGACTCACTTGCAAATGTATGAGTAGGTGTACCTTATGCCACCTCTCAATTTTGTCCTCTCTGAGCAGTCCACCCCCCCTTTACCAGATTATTCTTTTCTTTGCTCTTGTTCTATCATATTGGTCCATCAGTAAATGCCTCAGTTGCAGCTACTGAGTTACACAAGCCTTTGAAACATGAATCTGTGGTCTTTCTCTCCGTGGTGGGAGATAATCGCCCTTCGCCTGCTTTTCTTACAATAATCTCCTGATAAATGACAGATGACAAATCACTCCAAATTGATTCTACAATGTGATACATGTGTCACGTCCTGAAACTCTGCTGTGGAAATATATTATCGGTTAGGACTTTCTTCATTTAAAACAGCAATTTTAAAGAGCTGTTGCAGCCAGTTGCGGTAAGAAGAATGCTTGACCTTGTTTGAGGGTCAAAGTATTTTAAAGGAGGACAGTTCCATTTCCAGAAACAACGCCAGTTGGCACAGCTCGGCATCACTTTTTTTTTTTTTTTTTTTTTTTTGGTGGTAACCATATCTGATCTTGGTTTGGAAGAAATAGGAGATCCAGGTTTTTAGAGGAGAAAGACAATCTCATCCGGTGTGTGCATGTGTGTCTGCGTGTGTTTCAGGGTGTGAGTGAGTGTGTGGGTGTACTTTTTGTACCCTTATTGTTATACTCAGGTCAACAAGCTGTCACGAGAAGCTCAGACTGATTTTAATGAATAAAAAGTGAGATACAATTTTGATTTGATTTAAATTGGAAAATGAAACAAAGGTCATCAACCCAAAGAAAATTCACAAATCTCACAATTGTACTACAGTAAACAAACTTCATGATCAAAATATCTGTCAACCAGCAGATGCTGGTCTTTGTCCTTGTCAGTCTTCATTCTGTTTTTTCCAAATAAATACAGAAATGAATTATGGCCAGAAAAAAATAAAAAATAAAAAAATCCACTCAACTTCAAATGTGTTCAGTTTCAATAGTCAAGTAAAAAAAAAAAAAAAAAAATTCCCCTCGGGGATTAATAAAGTAAATACCTACCTACCTACCTACCTACCTATTTTGGGCAGTTATTTAAAAACTGAAGATACAAAATAGAAATGCAAATAATATACCAAGCTTACTTAAAATCATATTTACATTTTTATTAAACAAACCTTAGCATGGATTATATCAATGTTAACTTTGGCATCTGATATTAATTTAGGTTTGGTTTTAGTCTTTTGACAAAAATGTGTATTACTTTTCGTCAAATATTAGTCCTTAAACTTTTGGTTTAGTCAACTAAAACCATTTTAGTCTAGTTTTCCAGTCTAATTTTTATGTTTTTTGTTTTTAATATCTTCTAAGCACTTTGAGGTTAAAGCTGTTGCCACCTTTGTGTACAGTTACCATGTTTACAGGTGTTATACTCATTTATTTTGAGGTTAATGGAAAAGGTTTGGAGTCCATGTCCCTCTGCTCTGCTGTGATACAACAGGTTGACTCTCCTCAGTAAATCCAGTTTACGTTATCATTTCAAACTCTGAACCGCTCTCACCAGCGAGTCTGTTTAATGTCCCGTCCAACTGATTTGGACATTTGCTTTCTCGCATTCAGCTCCTCAGGGTAATGTTTCGATAAGTTCAGGGTTGTAGTGCATGTGAGCAGCAACGTCTCTCAGATTATTCACTGAACATTACGCGCTCACTCAAATCCTGTCAAAGCCTGTCTTTAGCATGATAAGCGATGCCAAATATTGAACAATATAGCATTAGTACATTAATCCAACAGTATTTCTTTAATGAGCACCTGGACACCAATTAGCTGTAGACAGTGTTGTCATTAATTCTGGAACTGAAACATTCCTTCTGACAATGACACAAAAGAGCCCTGACTGAAAGCGACATTAACGTTACATCTATATCGTCCCAACCACAACAGCAGAACAACAGGTCAAGCAGATAAATCTCCTGAATAAGAAATATTTTTGGGTGGGAGAGGAAACTTTAACTCATGAGGAGAGGCGATGTGTGATTCCACAGATGCTGCAGGTCACGGAATAAGAAATGTATTCTTGTCTTTAAGTATTCAACTGTTTTTTTTGTTGTTGTTTAGTTTCCCTTATTAAAAAAAGGCTGTCATCGAATTTTTTTCATCATAGTTTTTAATTGGCGGGTTTAAGGCATTTTCTCTAAAATGAGAACTGCCATATAATTGAAATTTGATATGAATTTTTGACACGATACTGACTGTACATAAAATAAATTGATAAGATCTATTTCAAATCATGCAGTGGAAGTGGTGTCTACAGTCTTCCTCAGACAAAAATAACATTTTGAGAATTGATTCATTCACAGTAGAAATTACATCCTTGGCAGTTGCCAGACTGACAAAGCAATGCAGCTGTTTATTGCTTTAAGATCAGTGTCTGCCTATCCTTCATGCCAAACTCTCTGCTCCTAATAGCTGGCATTTTTGAACCCCCGGTTTCTTGCTCGCCCCAAAATATGCCGGCATGTTGTACTCAAGGCAGTGGCACAGCCTTCCAGCATTCTGTGAATGCGTAATCACCTCCATATACCTCTCTGCTTACAGATGCTTCACGTGCAGACAAGAAGGACAGCCGGTGTCCAACACCTGGCTGTGATGGCACGGGTCATGTGACGGGCCTGTACCCCCACCACCGGAGCCTGTCCGGCTGTCCGCACAAAGACAGGGTGCCACCAGAAAGTAAGCACATCAGTCACACCCCAGCCCAACACCAGTTTAGTGTATTTACCCCGACCTGTGTCCTTCATGTTCTTTGATGTTCCGTAATCGGCATGTTACCCGTGATCGCTGCTGTGTCTGTGTGCTGTGTACTTGCTGCTGTGGTTAGACTGTGTGGGTACTTCAGCGCAGGCTATTGTGAGGTGGGTCGCAGCTGCACTATTGCGACCTTTTGCACGGGGCCATGGTTTTGCTTGTTGATTGCCTGCCTGGTGTGCCATGATGATGAGGTAGGAAATGAGGCCTTGGTAATGTGCTAACAGTGGCAAAGCAGCAATTGGTGAGCTGGTCAAGATCTGTCAGTTAGTGGTTTCCTGGACTGCATGAGAGTTATCTAATCAGCTACATTGACTAACAGTGATTGAGAGTGATTGGTCATATTTCCATCCACTGTTGTTGGTTTCATCATTGTCGGGGACATTCTGTATGGTTTGCATGTTTCTTCACAGCATGGTTTGTCACTGCATATTTGACTGAAGAGAAAAGTTTAAATGTCATGTTTTTGTCCTCCATTAATATGCGTAGCTTTTTTATGTTCATTGAGTATTAATTTTTTTTTTTTTTTTTTTTTTTTTTTTACAAAACTTGGAAATGCTCATAAACCTTGATAACACTGAGCATGCTTCGATCATCCATTATTTAACCCCCATTCATTTATTTGTATTGTTTGCTCAATTAAGTTCTGTTGAATGGAAAGGCAGTGTCATATCTCGAAGCCACAGATCAAGTGAATTGGCAATAAAGATTAGCCTTGAATGAAAACCGAGTTTTCCCTTTACAGAACTCACCCTGGCTCTTTAGTCTCATTCACCTTGTGCAAACTTCTCAATAAAAGCCCCTTTACACGTTTCATTAACTGCAGCGTGAAAATCAAGTTATGATCTACCATGACCCAGACTGCAATCAAAATAAAAGAGGGTTTTAACAATGGCAATGGAATTAGTTAGCATTAAAGTCAGGCTTGCAAAGACCAGCGATGTCACAGATGAGTCTTGTTCTGTGGAGTGCCGCCCACACAAAGGTCCCTAACCTGAGACGTACTCAACTCCCAGAAATGTGAAATGAGTCGAAGCAGTTGACCTTGTCTCGAATCAAGAGCCCCAAAATGGAATTGGGAATGGGCCTGAATTGATTGTCACTGGAGATTTTGGAATATGATGTCTGAGTTCCTCCTCCTCCTCTTCCTCACTTATGTCAGGCTGACTTTTGGGGGAAATGATAGCGCAAATGGTGTCGGGATACACACAACGCATCTTCAGTCCTTGTCCCCCAATTACAAAAGGATACTTGAGATTGAGACACTTCTTGCTGAAGGGTGACCTGCTTTAGTTATTAGCAGATCTCAGCATTAACAGCCATCTAGCGGCCGGTCGCTATGTTTTAGGTAAATTACAAGTGGTCTCACGCAGACAGACGCTTTGCTTTACCACTTTAAAGATAAAAATGAGTACATGTCACACATGTGACTGCCTGCAGGGCAGACTCAGCTATGGGTAAGTCCCCCCCCCCCTCAACACATTTGCCGTACTGAATGGACGATACATTATTAATGCAGTGGCTTCATTTAATTGGGAAATCACACAGGGCAGCCAGACTATTCCTTGTGAAAAATGACGATTAAATTAGATCTCAAATTCATTAATTCCCATTCCTGTTTGCTCATTGTAGCTCTTTTCTGCAGAATATTAAGATATTTAATCAGGGAGTCCTTGTTTTTGTCTTTAAAGTCATTTACTTTTGTAACATAAAACGCTTCTGAGACCAGTTTTGCCTCCTCACTAATGTTGCTGTATATGTAGTTATATCTGTGCCCCCTGTATCAGACCCAGTGCTTTAATTTCTTTCAATTCTATCCGTCTCTTATCAGAGGGCAAGGCAAAACTGCATAATGTATTGGCTCGTGGCATGTTGAGGTGGCAAGCTTTGTCCAATTACCTGGACTGAACACCAATTAGTATGTAGGGGAAATAGGATGACGAGGGGTGAAAGTTTAAGGGGGTGATAATGATGAAGCTGATGCCGATGGGGTTTGGCCCTGCATGCCACTGGTGTCGAGACGACCCTTCCCCGCGCCCCCGCCCGCGGTGCTCCAACGGTTCCTCTTGGACATCCATAGATCATTAATCTAATTGGCTGGTTGCCTAGGGGATGTGAGACAGTTATGGACTGTTTTAATGCTAAATGGTATTGAAGACTGCACTCTCTGTCCTAACAACGTACGGATGATAACAAAGCACACTCTATCAAGGAGCCGTATTCCATCTGTCTGCTTCTTCCATTGATTTTACGGCTTGTGTTTGCATGATTGCAAGTTGTTGGATGCTCTGCTCTTTGCATGTCCAAAATTTCCTTCCATCCCTGGCTCTTGCTGGCTTTGTCCTGTTAAACTTAAATGACATCTTTTTATTCATGACTGTTCCTTTTCCATGAATACTAATTTGAAAGAGCTGGATAAGTGGAAGCAATATGGTGGGAAACCTTGCCTGCCCTTTCAAACTAGTGTTCATTAAAATGAAGAAGAGGTCATTTGGGTTCACACAGGCTCATTTCTTAATGATGTTTATAATGCCAAGCTCCTCACACACTAATAGAGCTCATGCGTGTTTGTAAGGGGCTCCTAACCTTCCCTGTCTTTCACTCCTATCTCCTGTCCGTACGAAGTTGTGGCAATGTATGAGAATGTTCTTAAGTGTCCTACGCCTGGCTGCACGGGACGCGGCCATGTCAATAGCAACAGAAACTCCCACAGAAGGTAAGAGCACAGCCCATATGAACGTCGCACTCTCCATGTTGTACCCTCCTTTTTTTGTGGCCCTTATTTTGGAACACACTTTTTCGGGTGATTATTTTTTTCCATCCTGAATTTTTTTTTTTTTTTTCTATTATTTTTGTATTTCGTCATTTTTAAACCCATTCTTTTTTGTCTTTTTCCAACGCATCATATTTTTTTTTTTTTTTTGTGTCTCCCTCATAATGTTGGCTCGTTGTAAACAATCAAAGTAGTGCAGCTGCTCAACAATTCCATAGTTTAATTGAGACGGATTAGAATGCAGCAATTCGCACCTTCCAACGCATAAATCATTTATCAGCTCGAGGCGAAAAATGGCATCCGTCAGGTGCAGGTTCGGAGGGAGAAGTCGAAATAGCACGGCGCTCTTGCCACGGCTGTCAGACGGGGCGAGGTGACAGTGAAAGAGGAGTGTCACCCACAGCAGATGCTCAGGGAGTTGGGCATAGCAGCAGCCATTAGCACCTTCCTGCCACTCAGCCAGGGTGACAGGAGAGGTGCAGACCTGGGAGGACCAGAATGGCTCCGTGCTGTGCTCAGTGACGCGGCTTGCAGCGCAAAATAGGCACGCGCGGTAAACTTTCACTTTTAGTAGAAAGAGCTGATGTAGACCTCCATATAGGGCTTCACACTTTCCCACCTGACACGCTCTTCTCCCCTGCACACATCCATGCCCGTCTGGTGGCAGATACTCGTGAACACAACTCTATAATGGCTTCAGGCCATTGTCAAAGATCGTTTTTCCACCGCTGACCGACACACTGCAGTTGACAGACCGGATGGAGAATAATAGGAGTTAAGGATAACAACAAGAACTTTTGTCACGCACGGTCAGTTCGTTGTCCGGAGGAAGTTTTACAGACCTAAATTCTGTTGGAACACACTTAAAGTGCACATTTTCAGTGTATGTGCGCGTGTGTCCCGTCAGCAGGTGTTTGAAGGAAAGAAGCTGCAGAATTCATATTTGTCCACGCCTGACTATCTATTTCTGAGAATTATTTGAAGCTTTTCAACCAGAAACATGCAAGCTGTTGCTGATTGTGTTGTTATTTAAAGTGTTAAAAAGTGATGAAAATTAATGAATTTGCATTTTAAGCAGAAACTTGCTGAACTACAGTCAGGCGCTCTCAGAGTGGTAGGCGCGGAGTGACTTGGCTGACAGGCAGATGTGCACGAGCTGTTTTTAAAGCCTGGCAGACTGGCATACTGGCTGACAGGCGCTCAAACACGTTGAACGTTTTACGGCATGTGCATTCAATGTAACATTTTCACTCATCAAAATGTGTGTTCCACAATGCCATTTAGGTTGCTCTCTCATTTCAGTCTGTCAGGTTGTCCCATCGCTGCAGCCGAGAAGCTGGCCAAAACCCAAGACAAGCACCAGAGCTGCGAGGGCCCAGCCAAGTCCAACCAGGCATCTGATCGAGTCTTAAGGTAGTATTCAGTCTACGCTTTCATCCACATCTTTTATCATGAAATCCAGGAATATTGTAGATGTAAAATGTGTTGGTAAATGTGTCAGTCAAATGCAGCTTTGTTGATTTAAACATGATAAATTACTCATGTCACATTGGAATGTTTTGTTCTTTTTTGCTATTCATTCTGTAATTGAGATTTGGCGTCTCCCCTTTTTGTTTTATGTTTATGTTCTCCTGTCCCCTGAGAATATCTGCAAGAGGCTGCATGTTCATCTCTTTGCTCACTATTGAAGGCAAATCTCTTCATAAGATTTTCATAAAACTGGCCTCATTTATCAGAGCGAAGGCAGAGCTATTTGAAAGAGTTTCTTTGATAGTCGTAAAAATGCTGTGATGAGCCATAAGCCATAAGTAATTGTCAATTTTATATTTATTATGTTTACTTGAACATCAGCAGTGTAAGATCGTACATGTCAGTTCTTAGTAGTCTTAGATTAAGACTGTAAATATATATAAAATGATAAATGCATATCAAAAGTATGCAAGAGTAACAAAAGAAACTAAATCTGGCATGGCTTTATTGTCGACAGTTAATAAAAAACACGCGTTTGTTAAAGGAAGAGCAGGAAAACATCCGTGCAATGGCATCAAAAAGCAAAGTCCTGCACCCAAAGTTGCCGCTTCATTTTCCAGCATCATCCTCCATGCACTAATTCTGGAGTATCACCATAACAGTCTGCTCCTTCCCTTCTTCCCCTCAGTCTGCCCATTATTTAACCAAACCCCAAGTTTCCTCTCCTTCCCCTGGGCAATGTTGAGTGCCTCGGTCCAACTTCCACCCCCTCGTCATTTATTTTCCAGGCCTATGTGCTTTGTCAAACAACTGGACTATCCACAGTATGGTTACAAGAACAATGTTTCCACCAGCACGCCCCGCTCCAACCTGGCCAAGGAGCTGGAGAAGTACTCCAAGACCAGCTTCGACTACAGCGCCTTCGACGGCAGCAACAACCACCAAGTATATGGAAAGCGGGCCATCGCACCAAAAGTTCATGGACAAAGGGACATCTCCCCCAAAGGATTTGATGGTACTATTTTACAGTAAAATAAAATCACAGGCAGACATTTATTTTTTTTTATTTCACCATAATACTCTTGTACCCACACAAGATTTAGAAAATCGTCCTCAAGCATAGACACTTCAGGGCCACATCTTTTGATTGGCATTTTTTTTAAATGTATTTAAATTACACTGTCGATGAAAATAACAAATTTCATTGGCCGGCGAGGGGCTTTTTTCAAGGCTGTGTTTTATGACTGAGAGGAATGGCAGTAAAAGCTATGATGTTCTTAATTTAGTTTAAGATTACACTTTTTGTCCCACCAAACTTTAAACAAACATAAAACACACTTCATTGGGGATATTTTCTTGGAGAACTAAACTTGAGTTTGAATTTCTTCAATGCGTCCCGCAGCCAAACGTTATTGCAAGAACTCCAGCTCCGCCAGCAGCACCACCAGCACCTACGCCCCCAGCAGTAGCAGCAGCAGCCTAAGCTGTGGAGGTGGCGGAGGGGGCGCGAGAGGAGGTGGAGGGGGCGGGGGCAGCAGCGCCAGCAGCACTTGCAGCAAGAGCAGCTTCGACTACAGTCACGACATGGAGGCTGCGCACATGGCAGCCACAGCCATCCTCAACCTGTCCACGCGCTGCCGGGAGATGCCCCACGGCATGGGGGTAAAGCCCCAGGACCTGTGCTCACAGGTAAGAGGGGAGAGGAGGGACTCTGGATGTTTGACACTGAAATGGTCAAAATATTCAGTTAAATTAACAGATTTAAATCTAGGTGTAGTGTTGCCAGAGCTCATCGGAATGATGCTCCACCACTTTTTTTTTCCAAGTGGGAAAATAAAATGTTCATTTACATTTTTTTAGGTGTTTGAAGATCCAGATTTTCTCTGCAGCGTATATCATGCAAGAGAGAATGAAAAAAATAGAATGGTCAAAGTTTTCATTTGCATTTAAGGTGTATTTAATTAATTCACAACATTAACTCATGGCCTTGTTTTAATCAGCTACCGTTTGCCCTGTTACAGCATTGCATTATGGAAACTCAACACTTTCTGTGTCTGTTTCAAATTAAAGGCTTTCAAGCCTTTCAGTAGAAAAAAAAAAAGCCTTCATTTCTTAACTCGGCTTTTATTGTGAAACATTTGGAATGTGTTGTGATCGAAATATCACACTTTCAACGAGTAATCCAGAACAAATGTTGAACACAATCATATTGTTGACCTTGCTAAACCAAAGCGATTAAAATATCGACCCTACCACAGCAGTTACACAACCTAACAATGAGCCACAACTTACAGAGTTACATCCGTATATTTGCTCATGTACGTGCATTACAGATTTCAATACTTCAGCAAATAACACTACATCCCTGGACGTTAACGATTTCTACATCAAAATGTCTGGTTGAGACGGACATGTCTCCTGTTTTATGGAGGAGAAGTATTCCCTGATGTGACACAGTGGCCTCGCATGACTCATAAGAGTCTTATAAAGGTGTAGTGTTCGCTACACTTTGTAAGACTGTGGCCTGCTGTAGCCAAAGAAAAATCCACTGACAGATTATCTCGGTGCTTCCTTCATTATACTAATGCTGGCAGTGAAAACTGACAAAGATAGGGAGATTTCAACTGTGCACACCACACCTGCACATACACACACACACATTCCATTGAAGATCTGGGGCTGTGTCTTACACTCAGAGCTCAGCAGGGCAATTTTTTATTTTCCGTCTGGGGATCAGATAGGCGCAGGACGAAGCACCGTTTGACACTGCATGAGTCCAGTGTGTCATTTCTGAGGAGATAAGGTGACAGTGTTCCTGTATTATCTGCACCCAGATGCTGAGCGGGAAAATGGAGGCCAGAAAAAGAGTGCACAGCACAAGGCTAATGCTGGCTTAATGCTTATGTTGACAGCGGAGAGTGCCAGAGAATCAGAATGAGGATGATAGAATTGAAAATAAAGAAGGAGAGTTAAGATGGTGGGAGCTTTCTAATTGTCACAATACAGGGAATGAGGACAGGAGAGAGGAGAGGAGAGGAGGTGCAGCAGTCAGGACTTCCTCTGGTCCTACCCCATTTCATTGTCTGAACCCTCGGCTGCTCCGGGGCCAGACTACCTGTATGCTCTCAGGGCAGGATGGGGAGGACGAGAGACTTCAGAGGGCTTTTTTTTGCCCCTTCTTCCTCTTTCATCTCAACACCTCACCTCGTCACACACTATTCCTTCCTTTCTGTTGAGAATGAAACTTTACACACACACACACACACACACACACACACACACACACACACACACACACACACACACACACACACACACACACACACACACACACACACACACACACACACACACACCCCTGTTCTCGCCTCCTTGTTTTTTTCAGCCAGCCTATCCACCCGTATCTCGTTCTCTCAGTCTCTTGACTGAAAGACTGAATTCGAAATAATTGTTCTTCCCTCATGTCTCAGTAATCACCTCGCTGCCCCTCAGATTTACCTTGTGCTGACCCTTCAGGCTGAGAACCAATGAACGATAGTGTAGCAGCTCCACTCAAAGTTCCAGAAATCCTTAAAGGAACTACCCTGTATGTAGTAAACACAACCCAAAGAGTCTCTGCACACTTTGCAAGTTAGAAAACATGACATCAGGTAGACTTCAAGTATTAAAAATGCACACACAGGCAGCTTGCCAAATATATAAGGAATAATTTTAATATTTCAGCAGGATTGAGGTTAAATGTTCAGAAATAATAATAAATATGAATAATTCATATTACAACAGAACAGAATTCAGGAACTAATTCTGTTCTTTTTCTACATTTCCTGGGATACGTGTTGGAAAAGTTAATCAACCAGAATCAAAAAGAGTGTAGTGTAAATAAGACTGGAAATATATTAAAGGACCAAAGTCAGAGCAAGGTTTTTTTTTTTAAATCAGTCTTTACTTGTGTTGGTAGCCAAAGCAAAGACATCAGTGTTGCATAATTAAACCTGTCAGAGCCACGAAGGACTCAGCTGACTGCATTTTAGAGAAAATGTAATGGATTCTGGCTGTTATAAAAGCTTATATGAGGATTTCAGTGTCTGAATTGGGTAAAATAAAGTTACATAGATAAAAGAAGGTAGTCATTGAACGACTCAGATCGTCAGTCCATCACAGGACCAAGACAGGAAGACAGACAACAAATTACACCTGTGACCAGTGTAGAAACACATATTAACTCAACACGCATGTCTTTGGACTGTGGGAGGATGCCAGAGTATAAAAGGAAGACAACCCATGCAGGCACAGGGAGAACATTCAAACTCCATACAGAAAGGCCCTTGCTGAGGTTATTGATGTCAAAGTTGGATTATATTACAAATCAAACTTTCTTTTACTTATATGAAGGAAAAAAAAACCACAATATCACTAACAATCAACTGCAGTTCAATTCCATTCACACTCAGAGCTTGACTATATTAAGAGTAGACAATATAAAGAGATGGATGACACGACAACTCCCCAAAAGTAAAGCCTGAATAATTCAGTCTGTTTTAGTTCGAGACATGAGCCAAATTAAAAAGAGTTTGGCTCATGTCCAAAACATATACAGAATATAACGACTTATATTATTGATAGAAAAGTTGTTTTGAAAACTTTGGAAGATGCACATTTTGCGAAATGATGATAAAGTTGTGTGATATGTAAAGATAAAGTTATGTGAATAATAGGAAAAGTGTCTTGATTAAAAGGAATAAATTAGTGTCTGGTTATAAAAAAGAACGTTTTTTTTTGTTTTTTTTATGTAACAAGTTTCATGTATCCATTTTATATTCCAGATTTTCTAGTATAATGTCATTCAAAGAATGTTAATGTTTAGATATGTTGTATGTTATATATATATATTTATATTTATATATCTATAGGTTGACAGAACCTCCGACAAGATGTATTTCCCTGTGCAAAGCTGAAACACATTCTATGGACATCCGAACAGTTCAGCTAAATGAGATCATCTTGGTGTCTGCGTACTATCAAACTGCACTCTAAGATGTAAAACTGGCAGCTATGGATGTTTGTTAAGTTGAAAAACATGAAGACGGGGAGGAAATGTGGAGCAGAGTCAGAGAAAGAACCACCACCCTAAAGAGTGACACTCAAGTGAAGAAAGGGTCAGAGAGGAAGAAAGCTCGTATTTTTTTTAAACCTGGAATAGGTGGGCTGAAGTAATGTGGTGAGAATTAACCAATTGACCCCTCATACTGGGGCCCTTTTACACCTGATATTACCATGGCAACAGAGATCAGGGGTTACCAGCTGGCTAAATTAGGAGGGGGTTGGTGCATCCTCACATATCTTTGTCATTAGTTTGATTTAAAGGACAGTGA
The DNA here is from genome assembly GCF_029030835.1 of Brachyistius frenatus. NCBI lineage: Eukaryota > Metazoa > Chordata > Actinopteri > Embiotocidae > Brachyistius > Brachyistius frenatus. The sequence goes on along the minus strand of NW_027210774.1, from coordinate 82,059 downwards.
CATACAATACACAGAGAGGTCGGTCTGCTGAGCATATTCACAAAGACAAGTCACGCGCGATGAGGCACGTTCCATAGGATCTATTCCTTCACAACTTGACCTTTATTCAATGGAGAATACTATTATTTTTTTCTTCCCACAGTCCAAGTTTTTCTACTTATCCTCAGTGACCCTCTTTCTTTTTTTTTTGTCAAGCTTCTACTCAAATCAGAACATGGAATAATATCAGCTGAGTAGTTTTAATTTAGGTGCTAAAAACTCCTATGATGAGTGTTCTTTGTCCGATCACCCTGTTGTGCTTGATTTCCAAGCCGTCTTTTATTAGTGATAGTGTGATATTTGTCTCCACAGAATAATAACCCAGCAACAGTAGTAGTTTGTTTGTTTTTTTTTACACTTTTTTCTATTATCCTGAAATCCTTGCTTGAGCCACAATTGTTGCAGTATTCATGCCCAGTCCCAAATCTATCACCCTGTGTGTTTCAGTCAGTGTGCACCACAAAGGTTTTGGCTTCAGACACCAGGAGAATCCACCCCTGGGGACACTGTCGGCTGGAATCAGCATTAAAGCGGGCTTTCCTACTCATAAAAAGGAGCAAAGAGAGTGAGGAGGGCGAGGAAGAGAGGGGAGATGAGAAGGGGATTCAGAGAGAGGAGTATTTATGAGAGCAATCATGTACATGTCTACCAAAACACAATCCTTAATACGGTGGCACTCTGTTATATACATATACAAGATATAGGTTCAAGAAAAAAAAAATGCAAGGGTAGATTGAAAAATACACTGCAGAAATAAAGCGAATGCTTTAGTGGACTGTCGGTCTTGTACATGGCCCACTTTGTTGGAGAACACAGTATAGTTCTGCCTCTATTTTTGGGTATGCTGCAGTCTTGTTCAGCCACTGTTGCTCATCACTGCTCTCAACCCCACCCCTAACCCTCAGTCCCTGCCCTCCCTGTGATGTCCACTCACATTAGGCTCACACACACCCAACACAAAGTCACACACACACACACACACACACACACACACACACACACACACACACACACACACACACACACACACACACACACACACACACACACCACCCACCCTTGTGACTGCACAGTACAGACCCTGGTGGGATAGAAGGGAAGAGAGAGAAAGAAAGAAAGAGGAAAGGAGGGGTTCACAGAGGGATGCACTCGTCCTTGAGCGCCGACAACCTCTTCTTCTTTTGACCCTCTGATGAGTGTCACGATTCCATTGTTACTGTACACTGCATGTTTCTAAGGTTTCTTCTTCGCCAGATTTGGGCAAAAAATAATTTGGAATATTATTTCCGATATTTGAACTGCATGTGTTCTCGATCCGTCTGTCCAAGGTACCCGAAAAAAGTTCAAAAGTGAAACACTTCACCGGAGAAATAGAACATTCAAGCACTTCTCGTGTACTTTCTTCAGCATTCAGTATGTATACAGTGACTGTTTTGCCCAGCTCTGATCCTAAAAATATGAAAATGTTTGACTGCTATTTAATCAGAAACTCTCTCTCTCTCTCTCTCTCTTTTATCCCTTTCTCTCCATCCCTGCCTCCTTATGTTCTGTGTATCCCTCTTTCCTTCATCATAATCATCTGACTTAAAACACACAACACAATTGGCCGCGCGCGCACACACACACACACACACACACACACACACACACACACACACACACACACACACACATCACCTCCACATATACGGACCTAACCTGACTCCAACTTAAACGCACAATCACCACATCCAAATACACTTTCCAGAGTCCCAGTCTAGATGTTGATGAGAACGGTACGTTGGACCTGAGTATGAGCAAGCGTCTGTGCAGCGGCGGCAGCGCAGGGGACTCGGTGCTCACCCCTCTAGAGCCCATGTCCCCCCAGAGACAAGCCGCCCTACTGGGCTCCCGCTGCTACGGCATGGGGGACGCTGCCGACTGCTGGGACCTGCCTGTAGACTACACCAAGATCAAACACATAGACGAGGACGAGAAAGAGGTAAAGGGGAAAATAACCAGGACGATATTAGAAATGTAGTCAGCCGCTAGTATCTGGTAATGGTCAGATAAATAAGTATGTATCATTTTCTCGGGAAGGAAGGTTGATAACCATCTAAATTTTGTATCTTTAAAATATAACCTTCCTTGGTTGAGCCACACGAAGACACATTTTGTTTCATTCCTGTTGAAACAGAAACTTTAGTTTTGATCGGCAAAAGCCATAAAGTTAAGTTCTTCTTTGCCTCAGAATGTTCCACCACAAATGTATTTCCCCTTAAAATGTTGATGGTAAATGCTGGGATCAAGAGAGAAACGGTGATGAGTGATGATGAGAAGAATAAAAGAGAGAGGTTGCAAATGACAAGCGGTCATGATGTTGGCGACAATTAATAACACAGTAGTAATGGCTATGGAAGCTGACAGACCATACACTTGGCATGTGTCACTTATACGGTCTGTTCAACGTGTCTCTGCCCAAATTATCTTCCTCCAAGCCATTGATTCAACACAGTGTCTCCAAGTCAAATATTTGCTTTGCTGTCTGATTGTCTTCTAGGTTTCTCACCTCCCCGTCTGACTCGCTGTTATATTTAGAATCATTAGAAAGTCATATTAAGGATTTTTGAGGGAAACCTAATGAATCCGCATGTTAATTGATGTTAGTGTTGCCATGCACGGAGGTTTCTGCTCTGTTTGTATCATGCTCCCCGCATGCTGGCTTTCTGTTTTTACATTTCGCTCTTCTCCAAAATGAATTATGCAAAGTAGCACCTTGGGAGGGAATCGGAATAGCTCATCTCATCAAAGAGCTGCTGGAAATCAATGCACCACTGCTGGGTGCGCCTGTCGGTGTGCACAGGCGCATGCATGTACAGCACATGTGCCTCTTTTGCTGTGTGTGAATATTCATAAGAGTGTGTGTGTGTGTGTGTGTGTGTGTGTGTGCGTCTGTACCCACGTCTCTTTGGGAGTGTGTCTGTGTGTATATGCGAGTTCCATCCCCAGCCTACTTTTTGCTCTGCATCTCTGTATGTATGCATGTGTCGTTCTCCGTGCTCTCTGCCTCTCAGCCTGCGCTCCCTTTAATTGGAGAAACTCGCTGGCTGACCCAGCATCACACACTCCGAGACAGCTTGGGCGCTGGATAATTTGGGCTGTATCTGGACCTGTCTCTTTATGGGCATTACTGTACACACACTGGTAGCATGGCAGAAAGGAAAGAGGATTTGCATCAACAGCCGTCGTGCCCTGGCTGCATGCACTGCAGACAAAGCACAGCCTCACATAACACAGCGAGCAGCGGTGTGACACTACACCACAGTGCCATCTAGTGACTGACTGCAACCAATCCAACTCCCTCACTGTACTGTACTTACGCGCACACAAGTACGATAAACGCGTACAACGGTACGTAACCACAAATGAGCCCCCCCCCCCCCCCCCCCCTCCCACACACACACTGGTCTCCTATCCCGATTGGCCTTGTAATGCTGGTGTGTTAACATTAAAGATGGTTTCATGAAGTAAATGTGCCTACCTGCACACACACACACACACACACACACACACACACACACACACACACACACACACACACACACACACACACACACCAATCGTTTGGCGCTGAAGCAATGGCAATAGCGTTCAAATTGACAAGACTGTGTGCTCTGACAGGTGTGCTCATGATGTCTGCGTGTTTGTTAAAAGAGATGAGGAAGGTAAAGGAAGCAGACTCTCAAAAGTAGGAGTTTGCACCACGTGCTGACGCACGAAATAGATTGTAACTTTCGGACTGTGGAGTGCGTGTGCCGTATAATTTGCGCATACAAGCATGTTTCTTGAAAATGTATCGCCAATAATGAAGTGAGTAACTTAAAAAGAACACTTTTATTTCCTCCCTCCTCCCTCTCCTCCCACCTGAACCTTAGCCGGATGACCTGGATCCCTTCCACGATCTGCTGGAGGACCGTTCCTACACCACAGATGTTAACATGCCCAGCCCCAAGCCCAAGTATGCCCAGTGCAAGGAGAGTAAGAAGGACCTGATAACGTAAGAGTCCTCCTCGTCTTTCCAATTTGCCAGTGTTCCTCCTGTCCACCTGATCCCACTTGCTTCTCCCAATCATTGCTTTGCTTCCCCCTCCCCTTCCATCTTGTTTCCTTTTTCATTCTTCTCTTTGCTCCAGTTAACCTCAGTGAACCACCTCTCTTTTTACCTCCCTCCCCCACCCTCTGCTGCTTGCAGTGGCTTGCTATAAGACTTTTATTTACCAGCTTTGTCCACATGTCCACACTGATCCCAGACCCGGTAGCTTCTACTTATACCTTCATTGCGGTGTCCCTCTTTTAATGCTTTGGCTTTCTTATGACACGGTATCATTCCACATCAAGTGTAGCTGATCTCAGGAAGCACAATATTAATCACAGACAGTGAAGCTAAACTGGAAACAATGAAAACCAACAATGAAAAAAAATCAGAAACAACCCCTTTTTCTGTAAGTTTCACATTTTCTTCTCCTTCCTTTTGGACTTATAAATCTGTCTATTTTTCCGGTGGCAGATGTCCCACACCGGGGTGTGATGGAAGTGGTCACTTGACGAGCAATTTCTCCTCACATCGAAGGTGTGACTTCCTTTTCTCCTGGTGGATTCTAAGTCTATTTCTCTTTATTGTTTTCAGCTTACCTCAACAATGCTGTCAAACACCTGTAGACAGAATGTCTCGCTCTCTCTTATTTGTTAGCCCTTTGACTATTGGCAACTTGACGTGCTGCAGCAAGGGAATCACGAAATAAGAAAAGACTAAATTAATTAAAGATTGGGTACATGTTAATTTTCTAGCTAAACCCTGGGATAAAGTTATTTCTCAATGGGCCGTGTGTAAAGCCTTCTAAGCTGATGTTATTCAGTCCTCCAGGCCCTTCCCACAGTGCAATGCAGACTAAGCATCTACCATTCAGAGCAGCGAGATTTAAGCAGAATTGCTGAGGGTTGCGGTGTGAGTCTGCAAGGACCGAGTGATGTCAGACATTCCTGCACCTACTTGAGATTTCCCCTAAAACAACCAATTCCCGATTGGGACAAAGTTCAAGTTTTTGAAAACACCCATGTGTTAATGTACTGTACTTTATATGCTCTCAGTCCTGTTTGAATCCAGAGTAGAGTGGCTGCAAGAAAACAAGCCTTCCATTTCCCTATAAATACAAATACTCAGAGGGTTAACTGTTTTAATCAACTCTCTGCACTTGCATCATGGCTTTTTTTTACATTTCCTGTTTAATTTTTTAATTTTTTTTTTGCATGTCTTTGAAATGGGGATATGAGTGACTGTTTTGTGTCACCGTGGTTGGAGTGTCTTTTCTTTTCTTTTATATTTTCGTATAACTAATGTTCCATTGGTGTATTTTTCAGTCTCTCAGGTTGTCCTTTAGCTGATAAAAGCATTCGAAGTATGCTGGCCAACAACGCACAAGAGCTCAAGTAAGGCCTGAGATGACTCACTGATACTGTTTATGATGATTTGTATGTTTTGCTTATTCTGCCTCGGGTAATGTCAACTTTAGAGTTAGTGTGCATAAATGTAAAAACTGGTTATATAAAGCACAAATATGCCAAAATATAGCGCTTTACTTCACTGCGCTTTAAGGAAAACAATTTAAAGCTCATATATTAAGGTCCTATATTCTATTTTTAGTCTCATATTTTCAACAAATCATACAAAATTACCATAAACAACAATGGCGATATCCCACCAACAAGTATGTATGAATGGGTGTGTATCCAAATATATCTTATTGCTCTGTGCCATGGGGGTCCATTTTTGCCTCAAAGCACATCTTGTTTCTTTACCATGAACACATACACTGTAGTTTACTTTGACTTAGTCCCACATACACTGTCCTACAACCCAGAATACTTTCTAGAGCACTAAATGTACATCAGTCCACTGCCGAAAATAGTCCCGAACAAATACACCTACTTCTTTTGTTTAAGAAAAGTGTGCTAAAAAGTGCAATGGCCAGCTATTTCAGAAAATGATCTAACTTTTTTCCAATATAAAACTAAATATTCACAACCCATTTTAAAGACTTAAGTGTTCAGTAGAAACTAATGGGCTTGGAGTTGAGAGCCACAGATACATTTTTTTTTAAAAGTACTGTTAGACGTAATTGTTTGTTTTAGTCTTTGAAGGAATTTATGAAAATATAATAAATGTAGAATATCACCATTCTTATTCTTAGCCAATCTATTAATTAGACCAATGTGCAAATACATAAGATCTCAGGGGATGTCAGAGCCCGTAATTATATATTTATTTATTTTTTCTGGTGAGGGTTCAAACATAAAAAAAGGATTTAGCGTTTATTCATGCTGAAAATATCATTTCATGTTGAAATCCTAAAAGTGAACAGTGAACAACTTAGCTAATGTATATGTTGCTTGTCCTGCTGTATATCGACCTGTTAAAACCATATGTCGGCAGCTGTTTCATGCTGAATAGACAATGAACTTTGCAAAAAATTGTCCAACCTATAGATTATTGCAATTTGTATTTCATCCTCTTAAAGGCACATTGCATATCATCCTTCAGCTACAGCACTTTTGCTGTAGACCCTGAGCCCTTTTTGTGTTTTCTGCCCCAGGTGCCCGACACCAGGGTGCGACGGTTCGGGACATATCACTGGCAACTACGCCTCACACAGAAGGTAAATCACGAATTCAACAAACACATGAACCATTCTTTCTCTTTCCTTTCTTTTCTATCTGGTAAAGATCCCTGTTTTAACTATTCTCTCTCTCTCTCACACATACACACACACTCACACTCTCACACACACACACACACACACACACACACGCACGCACGCACGCACACACACACATACCGCATGCTCTAACACTATCATTTATCTGCAGTCTTTCAGGGTGTCCGCGGGCCAGGAAAAGTGGGATAAAGATCATCCACAGTAAAGAGAACAAGGAGGACCAGGAGCCTATCAGGTACAGTACAGACACTGATCATCAGTCTTCTGTCTCCCTTTAAAACCTTGATGCTGAGGCTCTTCCTAGTGCTATGCACACTGCTCACTGCTCACTGCTCACTATACATTTCCCATGTGACATATGACATGACATATGACTTTACATTTCCTGTTTTAAAATGATGCAACGAAGCTGCATGAATGCAAGCAGAAGTGCACTGAATATTCTGATTCCTGATCAGTGTTGCCGTGTCTTGCGCAGTCAGTGCATGTCTTCCTGTTTGACATGCATTACAGTAAGCGGGAATAAATCAGTATTAGCTCTGACAAGACAAATGTGTTCTTAGTGTAAAGTTTCAACCCGGGTCTAAAGGTGCAGGAGAAACTTCAGAAGTGCAAGGTTGTAGCAGTTTGGGGGGGTGGGGGGGGGTTTCCGCAGTCTCTGGTGAACTCCTGCAGACGTCTAGGTAGGGAAAGAAAGAGAGGCGAGCAGAGAGGGAGAGATGGAGGCAGAGAGAGATTGATTGACTCTACCTAAATCCCACAATGGGCTTCTCTGGCCTCATCCCTGCAGCTGCATTGATTTCTCTGGTGGTGCAGAGCACAAACAACACAGTTTGATCATTCTCAAGCTTGTCATTCTGTTGGATTCTGAGGACGGTTTGCCACAGGTAACAGGATGCTCTGTTCATTATAATGTGTCTTTATCGGTGTCTCTAACTAATAAAATCAAATAAATTAAGAGGATTTAACACATTAAAAAAAAAAATTTTTGATTGAAGAGTTTTCCAGTTGTGCAGTATTGAATGTAAAAGGAGGTAAATCAACTCTACATCTTGATCTTTCCAGCTACCCTCTTGGGAGTAGGGTTAATGACACCATCCTTCTCCATCTTCCTCGTGATCTTATTATACCCAGAGGGAAGGTCACTGCACCCTCCCTCAATATTCTTAGCCTATGTGTCCTTTTCAAGACAAAGATCATGACCTGACCATGTTTCTGTCATTTGGAATGCGCTCCTGTGCTACAGGGCCTGGTTTAAGCTTTTACACTCAGGGGCTGCATGAAAACAACTAGGGGGAGCAGTAGAAGGGTGAAAACATTGTATTTGTTATCTTTGGTAGACTTTTGGGTGAGCATGTGAGGGGATTTTCTCACATTTTCCAACTTTATTTCAGCCGTCCCTTGTGAGATATTTATACAAAATAGTATGTGATCAAATATAATTACAGGTATTAATAAAGAGTGGCCATATCAATGGTCCTTTCTTGCACATTCTTGGACAGTTAAAGGGAAACTCGAGTATTTTTTACCTATTTTCCTATCATTTGGCATCTAAGTGACTAATGGAGACAACAATTTTTGAAATCAGTCCTGTATAGAGTGAGAGTGCTTCAGGGGCTCAGCTAAGAATCAGATTATTCATATGATTTTCTGACAAAATTATTGAAAGGAGCCCCAACCGGAAAGTAAAGTCTCGCTCAACTCTCTCTCAACGCACTGCCTTAAGATAATAGCATTACCGCCACTCTTTCTCCAGCAGCTGTCTCCACTTTTTGAACAACATTTTTCTTCAGAAAAAGGGGCTTTAATTTAGGATTTCACTGCAAAACCCAATAGTAGTGTAATGCATCAATTTATAGCACAACTAGCCACAAAGGCAGCGCGTCCCGTTCCAACAGTCTATGAAAGATGCGTGAAGAGTTAGTTTTTCCATATTTTGTACAACACCAAGCCATGGTTTCTTCACTCTAACACACCAGCACTCTCTCCAACGCTCACTCACTTTTCCGAATTTGTCTTCCTGCAACAACTCACCTCCAGCAAGCTTTTAGAGCAATACTTCTGTTTGGTGTCAGCGATCATTTCCGTAATTGTTTTAAGAATCATCATTAAAAGATGATGATATAGTCAAGGGCATGGCAGGGAAATTGGGATTCAAATAATGAATTGAGTGGCCTACAGAGGAGGAATGGCTAAATCAATACAGATAGATTTGGGGATAGAATGAAATTTGAACCTGGACAGCGAATTTTGGCAGAATGTGGTCAATATCTGAAGGGATCAGCAAAAGTTTACATAAATATGATCAGATATTTCTCCAAAGACTCCATAGAAACTGATAATGGATTAAAATGTGTGCTGGCAGTGCAAAATAGAAGATGGAACTATATGTATAATACTGTAGTCAGAGAGTTAATGTTTTGGAAGTGTAGTGAATCAAGAAATTAACTGATTAAGCAAATTCCTCGTACTGAGGACAGATCTCAGATACTAAACTGTACAAAGCAGTGCACCTGATACTCCCTTTTTTTCTTTTCGCAGTCAAAAAGCCATAAAGTTGAACTAAAACCAGGAGGCTTCTATTGCAGAACAGATGCTGGTTTTAACCATAATCCATTTTGCAAGGTGTGACATTTGGTATAATTTGCTGCCTCATTGCATCTGATTACCACTGATGTTGATGCACTGTCACTATTCCAAAACTGTGATAAGGCCGCCACCGAGACAGCTTTAAAATAAGATGATCATATCTTTATTTATATCAAAGCTAAAAAAAAAAAAAAAAAAAGATATAGGTAAACAGAAAAATGAAATTTGCTCACATAGTACTTGGTGTTTTACCACTGAGAAGGCAAGCACAGCCAGTAGCTGACACTTCCAGGTTAGTCTTTGTAGAAATAAGGATGCTGTCTCCTGTTTGAAGAAAAGCTGAAGGATGTTTTACTTGCAAGTGAAGTTATAAAAATCCGCCACCCATTAAATAAAGGTCACTTTGTTTCACACCAGGTGTCCAGTCCCGGGCTGTGATGGTCAGGGACACGTGACAGGAAAGTACGCATCCCACAGAAGTGCATCAGGATGCCCCATCGCAGCCAAGAGACAAAAAGATGGCTACCTAAATGGCATTCAGTTCACATGGAAATCTGGAAAGACGGAGGGCATGTGCTGCCCAACTCCCGGCTGCGACGGCTCGGGTCATGTCAGCGGCAGCTTCCTGACACATCGGAGGTGGGCCCGGAGTAATAAACATTGGTATTCGAAAGAAAGAATTACTATGTGTTGTTGCTGCAACTGACTTATTTCATAACCAAGATGGATTGAACGAGGTGTACATTTTTTGTGACATGGGCCATACATATTTTAAGTTTGATATGAATAGCTGAACACTGCAAAGATTGTTATCTGTACTACAAATATGTAGCTGGAGCCAGTAGCTAGTTTGGAAGGCTGGAAACATGAGGGAAATTGTTAGTCCACGTCTGTCCAGTGGTAACAAAATCTGCCATCCCCTCTGAACCTCTCTCATTAACAGGTCAAATCTTGTTTGACGAATTGCCGGGGCAACCAGGAGACTTCAGGAAAGCTACTGGCCCAGGCCAAGACATAGTCAGGTGTCTAACCTTGTAAAACCTAGTGCTGCTAGGACAGAGTCCGGCTCGCTGTTTGCTCCTGTTTCCGGTCTTTATTCGCAGCTAAACTAACGGGGCAGCTGCACAGATATTCCCCTTACAAGAAAGCGAATAGGTGCAGTTCCTAAAAACGATTCTCTTTAAGTGTGACACTGATGGAATATTTCGTCATCCTTCCTTTAAATAAAACACAGCAGTCTATAAATCATGTTGGGTTATTGGTATTTTGCGTGTGGAAAACCACAACATGCTGAAACAATGCTATCGTCTTCTTGTCGCCGCCTCCAGTCTGTCAGGTTGTCCACGTGCCACCTCCGCCATGAGGAAAGCCAGACTCTCTGGGGTGGAAATGCTAACAATAAAGCAGCAACGTGCCAGCAACGGTAACTACAACTACCACTCACCCACACAATGCGGCCAATCAGGAACATGGACGCGGAATGATTTACTGAAGAGAGTTCCAATTTCAGATAATAAACCATTTAGGAGGGGCGTGTGTGTGTGTGTGTGTGTGTGTGTGTGTGTGTGTGTGTGTGTGTGTGTGTGTGTGTGTGTGTGTGTGTGTGTGTGTGTGTGTGTGTGTGTGTGTGTGTGTGTGTGTGTGTGTGTGGCGAGCAGCATCAGGATGTAAATAGAAGAATGGCTCCAATCTGGGTTGGCAGTATTCAGACATGGACTATCTGAACTTGCTCGTGGTCGTGTGCTCCATCTGTTAACCACTTCACCCTGGGCTGTTGTCAATTTTAATATTTTTGACGAAGGAACGTGCCAAAAACTTAATGCAATTTGTTTGAGATAGTTGAGCCTTAATCAGCTAAAATGACCTCTCCATATTTTGTTGTGGAGGCGAAGACAGTCTCTCACACACACAACAGAACATTCCAGCAGAAATCCTACACAAAGCAGTCACATAGAGTCATTTTGAATCATTTCAGTCCCAGCATACTGTGAAGGCTGTAAATCTCATTCCTGACTGAGGTCTTGTAGTCTAGTGTCAGTTTTAATGCTGCTCCTCCTGCACAGGGCTGGAGCACGAAGAGGAGATCAAACAGCTGGATGAAGAAATCAAAGATTTAAGTGACTCTAATTCGCAAGTGGAAGCAGACATGATCAAACTTCGAACACAGGTGAGTCCCTTCCTGTACGCTCCACTCACTGACCTGTGTCTGTATCTGATTCGGCAGTACAGTGTAGCCGCCCGTGATGATCGCGAAAGCTGCACTGTGACATTGTGTCATCCACCCTTCCTCTCTGCAGATCACAACAATGGAGTCCAACTTGAAGTCCATAGAGGAGGAAAACAAGGTGATTGAACAGCAAAATGAATCTCTCCTGCATGAGCTGGCCAACCTCAGCCAGTCACTGATTAACAGTTTAGCTAATGTCCAGCTCCCTCATATGGTAAGGGCCAACAGGAACGGCAAGCCAGCAAGTTGCAGAATATAGCAAACCATAGCATTACTTGTGTATTTAACCACAGCCTACTGTGCATGCTTAGTCTAAAATGTGGAGCACTGCTTGTCTTTCCAAACAGTGAGGGGGAGTTGTGATAATTCGGTTTGATTGGGCATGTAGTTTGTCACAGTGGTTAGCAACTCCAACAATTACAATTAACCTTCTGAGCTGAAACAAAAATGTATTTAGCGTATATTGAGGTTTTGATTGTTCTTTAAAGCGATAAAATGATTAAAAAGCTTCACTATATTGTATTGTAAATCGGTTGAGTTTTCAAAGCAAATTGTCTTTCATTGTCATTTTAATTCTTGACCGTTGACGTTTTTTTGAGGAATGAAAACGTCAAGGAAAAATGCAAATAGTTAACCGGCACATAAACATATAAGATTAAACGCTTCAGATACTTTACTCTGTTCACTTTCATTTCAACTTCCATTCTTTTTTTGGGCTCTTGACAATATCACAATAAGTACTACATAGTAATCACGCACAATTATGTCCTGTTTTATCCATCACAGTGCCATTCTTTCATGATATCCTCTTACATAATGGACCAGTTACCATTCACTGACAAAGGACTTTATTAAACCTCAGTTAAGTATCCTTCTCCAAGTGTTAAGCCATTCTTATAATCATACCCTGCTTTTATATTTCACCAGTTGTTCAGACAAACAAAGACTCATTTATTTTATTCATTTTTTTTTTCTCACAAATGATAATATAACACCAATTGGTTTTGTCTTGTGTGTCTTCATTTGTGGTCCCGCTTCTATTTTTTTTTTCAGTTAATCCGAGGGCTGCTGTGTGCCGCTTTATGTGGAATACTGCCCTCTATTGTTTATATTTAACAATAACAACTTACTTCCTCAAAATGAGCTAATAGAAATCTATCCCTTCTTTCCCTTCCCAGAAACCACTGGCACACAAAGAGCCTCCTCTAAGGAATAACAGCTGCTTACAGCTGCACCAGCAAGTAAGTTAATTATTTGAATCATTCAAACTGTTTTACTTGTTATGTTATTATGATCGAGGCAAAGAATGGAGTTTAATCTTAAAATCAACTAAATACCTAGAATTTACAAGTCTCAAATTGTTAGGACCTTTATTTGCTTCCTTTTCTACTTGTCATAAACCACATACCATATCCATATGTGTGTCCATGTTGTTCTTTCTAAATGTGCTGTAATGATCTGGGAATGTGATGGAAGATGAGAGATTTGCTGTTATAATAAAGCTTGGTCCATCACTGAGCAAACTTAAAACTAAAAATGTACAAAAGTACTTTCAAAATGACACAACACTGATTGGACATTTTCTTATATCATTTTTTTTTTATGGACACACACAACTCAGACATTTTTTGAATTAAATCAGATAAAAAAAATTTTTTTTTACATATTTCTTCTTTAAATTAGAAGGAGATACGCAGAGCCTTTTCTTCTACCAACCTACATGTCATGTTTTTTTGGACCTGCAGGAGCCAATAAGCGAGCAGAACTTCGATGCCTACGTCACCACTCTGACGGATATGTACACAAACCAAGAGCAGTACCAGAGCCCAGAAAACAAAGCGCTGTTGGAAAACATCAAGCAAGCTGTTCAAGGGATCCAAGTGTAACATTTCAGAGAAGGGAGATTTTTGTTCCCCCGGCGGCTGCGCGTGGTGTATCAGGATCCACACACAAACAGGCAGTGAAGATTTGATCTCCTCGATTTGGTGCAGTAACTTATATAGTGTTATATATTCTAAATTCTAAATTCTGTTCTTTAAAAAAAAAAAAAAAAAAAAAAAGGTATTATGCTTAGGAAGACCTCACGATAATTTATTTCTCTCATTTCTTTTTATGTCTTGCTTTGAGGAAGAACATAAAAGAATAAACCGCAAAATAGTTTTTGAGGACATTCACATTTTGTACGTTTTCATATGAGCTGACATAGTGTCATGTAATGTTTCTAGCTGCTCATGTATGCACATTTTTAGTGTATATTTCTGAACAGTAAGCTAATGATAACGGAACGTGAGTTCTTTTTATTGCTTGACAACAAAGCATTTTAGATGAAAAAAGTGGACAGTGAAATAAAAGTGAAAAAAAAACTACAAGCGAGGAGGAAGCTACTTGGTTTTGGACTTGATGATTTTAAATGTTGTTTTTTTTTCCCTTCTTCTTTGTCTTCTTACTCTACTTGCGTGTAGATTGTTCAAGAGCAAGAACTGGTTTGCAAATCGCTTTATTTTCTGACAATGCTTGAGAAATGTTTGTGCTTTGTTTTGATGAAAAGAAAAGATGTGTAGCTGTAGGTGGGGGCATTTCTAATTGGTGCTGTAAATGATTCTGGAGAGGAAACTGACTTGATGTATGTATGAATGTATGTATGAACAGTTATATTGTAAACATCATTACACGGAAACCCGATGGTGGAAATCCCATGATCTAGGAGAGCCAATTAATTCCTAGAGGAACACATCTGTGCAGCGCATGCATGTTCACATGCTCATCCTTAATTAGTTTTAAGTAGAAAAGATGTGTAAAGACAATGACGTATAGAGACTACATCCTAGCCTTTCTTGTATCAAATCTGCTCAATTTCGAGACTTGTGTTGCGAGGATCAAGAAATGTCTCAGCAATATTACAACTAAATCATTTGTTTATAGTAGGTACGGGATGCAATCTGCAAAGGAAAAAAGGTTGGGTATATGCAATTTCTTGTTTATAAGCATAGCGGGGTAACATGAATCTTTTTAATATAGCCTATGTAAAATATTGATTTTTATACAAATCTTTTAATACAAAAAGTCTTTTTAAAAAAGAGGAGCCAACCTGGACATTGAGTTTTAGAAGCGAAAGTAGCTTATATGAGTTCCACTTTTTTTCTGTACGATTTTGCACAGGGACACCTTCGTTTCCATGTTTTGATGTTCTTACAGAAACTAAAAGCAGTACCCGAGAGCCTAATAAGAGGGTTTCAGAGGGTTTTGTAAAGAGTATTTATAGAGTATGACAGCAGGACTTACAGGGTCACTGTCCCCACTTATGTGCCAGTAGACTATTTGCACTTGTCCTTGAAGATATTATCCTTACGTACGGCAGCGTGCAATTTTCCAGGTGACCTCTTTGGCACACGATTGGAGCAACCAACTGCTTGGAGCCACTGTTGGTGTGGATTTAGTACCACTGAGAGAGGAAGAACAGGGACTTGAAATCAGAGAAGAGGATTATAACCATAGCAGTTATACTGTAGGCTATTATCAAGTGTAAAAACATTAACAAAGTTCTTTCATTTTTGCTATGTTTTAGGAAGATGAAGTTATCCCCCAGCAGCACTTTATATCTAATCACTGTACAAAGGATTAAATAGTCAATCAATTCAAGGTTTTAAAAAAAAGCAGAAGAAGCGAAGGCCGAGTGAAACGAGACCTTCGTGGGGTGATACAATCCAGCGTCACATCCGTATGCCTGACTGTATACGCCCCGCCATTCTGTTGTCCTAGTTGTTAGCGATCATGTTCAGAATTTGCCTTTTTGAGAGCTAATGCAAAAGGTGCTTGTCGTTCACCTGATTGAATCTCATTTATTGTACTTTACTGTCCTCTTTCAGGACTCTACTACCCATCATCCATGACTGCATACGCCTTTTTCCACAGCATCGTGTCTGCAGCTTTTTGCCAATATAGTAATGCTTCAGTAGAGTAATAGCTAGTACCAGTTTTTGAATTAATTCTCATTATCAGTGAAAATGGAAAAAGGGATTTTAAAGCACAAACTGGCTGCTCATCTGATGTTGGTACATAAATCACAAATCTGAAAAGAGTTATTTGTGACTATCTATAGGGAACACAAAAAGGTTGTCACATATTTAGAATGCTGACTTTTCATATAAATTATTGTGAATTCATCAGAGTTTATTCTTTTGTTTGAGCCAGTTCATTTTGAGATTGATTTCAGTGACCATTAACAAAGACAGGATTTTGTATAAACTATTGTGCTCTCTGTGGAACTGAAGTTTGATTTATTTTTGTACTACACAGCATGGATTTGTTGACATTTTAATTTTGCTATAAATGTGTGAAATCACAAGTTGCTGTGATATTTCATTTATAAATTGTGAACTTTGTACAATTTTTGTCATGCTGGATGTTGACACATCTTACTCAGAATAAAGAAAAAATGTGTTGCCAGAGGCCTGTAAAAGGATTTCTTTTGTGTGTTCATTAATCATTCCCAGAGAACCTGTCTTTTTTATTAATTGTAAAACTGTTACAGTTGTATTTCATATAAACATGCCACCTGCAGATGTCAGCAAACTCAAGCCACAATCCACATATCCTGCACACTGTGCAGTGTGCCGCTGCCAAAGATGAATGATCCCTGTTACCGGAGGCTACGTTGATATTGCGAGGGCATTTTGTTAGATAATATTTTACATCAGTGATTGGCAAGTTGCAGGCTGTGGGTCACATCTGGCTCTCCAAAAAGATATTTGGCATCCCCAACAAAAGTTCTCCATTTCAAAGTCTGCATCGAAACCTCTGCACATATCTTCTTAATTCTAATGTAACTGGATATGTTTAACAAACTTGACCCTGCAACGGGGTTTTTTTAAGGCGGCAATATCGACAGTATTATTATCAAGTCAAAATGAAGCAGGTCAGCTTAAAAAAAATATATATTTCTTGCGACTAAACACAAAAGCGTGCTTTTGTGGCGATCAGTGACAGCTGATGTTAATCGATTCGTTTATCAACAGAAATTGGCATAATCAAATATTTGTTCTTGTCGCATCAAAGGCTCCTCAAATGGGAGGATTTTTCATTCGAACTGTTGACAGCACAAAACCTTTTTAAAAGGCATGTCTTTACTGTCTTCTAACATTTTATAGACAAAAGACTGAGGCTCCGAGAGCTTATTTTTACAGACCGAGTAGTACTCCCTGCGACTATCAAAAGTGACTCCTCATTGTGTGTATGAAATATGCAAATGGTGCAGTCAGTAAGTGTGGGGTTTATTTTTGCTCGATTTGGAATCACCAGTGTCTTCTCAACGGTTGAAACAACAAAAAAAAGGCCTTCGTGTCATTTTTTTTTTGTTTTGGAACATAAATCGAATGTTTCATCCCATTGTTTCACTTCATACCACAGGCAAAAAAAAAAAAAATTAAAAAAAATATTTGAAATAAAGAAAGGAGAGACAAGTAACATAGAAAGTTTGCAGTTTCTCTATGAACTCTAATCATCAGGCAACTGGAGATTTGTATTATTCCGTGTATGTGTACATGTGGTATCTGCATTGGTAATTCTCTGTAAAAAGGTCATTTCTACTTGTACTCACATTTAGATTACTAATAGGGCCGGCAGGAACAATACAACCTCCAGGTTATTTGTGTATGAGCAGAAATACAGTGTACATTCTTCAGTTTTGCACTAACATTTTTCATACTGTGACTGCCCTTGTATTTTCAATTTATACATCGAAATTAAATTGTTTTCTCAAGGTCAGTCTCTTGTGCTTATTATGAACTTTCTTTAAGCATTTTATTGAATACATAACGTACATCTTCTCTTGTATCTCTCTGCTGTCCTTTTCTCTCTCTGCTCTCCCCTCACCCCAACCGGTGGAGGCAGATGCTCCGCCCACCTCTGAGCCTGGTTCTGTCGGAGGTTTCTTCCTGTTCAGAGGGAGTTTTTCCTTCCCTCTGTTGGAGCTTTTTCTCCCTTAAAGAGGAGGTTTTTCCCCTCCAAGCTTATGTGTGAATTGTTGAATTGTTGGGTTTCTCTGTATAATATTGTAAAGTCTTGCTGTAAGGACTTTAATGTGTTAAGTGCCATGAAATAACCTGTGTTGTGATTTGGCGCTATATAAATAAAATTGAATTGAATTGAATAACGGCGTAAAGGAAAACAACTCAAACTTAACTGGGCACCATGCAAGTGTACAGTATGCACCTTAACCATGTTGCTACCAGGGCACTACAGATTACTGTATTTTAAACTAGAGATCATAACAAGTCTAAAGGGATGATTATCAAAGGTCTGCTTTTAAGAAAGTCTAACCCAGAAAAACATTCAGGCTTGTCAGAATGTTTGGACAACACACCTTAATGTTCTATGGACTGATGATTCAAAGACTGAACTGTTTCTGAAGAGTCCTGTTAAAAAAACACAAGAGTTCCACAAAGAGAACGTTATAGCTCCACGTTGAACATGGAGGCAACAGTGGGATGTTTTGCTGCTTCAGGGCAACTTGACATAATTGAGGGAAACAGGAATTCTGCTCTCTGACAAAAAGAAACCGAGGGAGGGAGAATGTCAGGTCATCAGCCTTCGAGTTGAAGCGGACCTGTGTTATACAGCAAGACAGTGATCTGAAGATTACCAGTATAAAACATGTTTTTTTTTAAAAAAGTACGTGTCCTCTTTTTTATGCAGCTCTTTTTAACTCCGTAGGTCAACTTCTGCTGCAGTGGCAGCTTCTGGACACATGGAGGGATAACATGAGTCACAGTAGCTTAGATTTGGAAGTTTTAAATTGACTTTAACTTTTTTTTAATCCGTGGAGCTGCCGGGGCCTAGATTTTGAACAATGCACCAATGGTCATTGACGGAGTTAAATATTTGAACTAAAACTCCCCGCAAATAAAATACCACAATCCATAGAATGTCTTGGTGTATTATGGAAAGCACAATGTGCTGCTGAAACAAAGCTGCCCTCGTTAATCTGCGCATCGGGACTACGAGGTTATGGAAATGCGAACAATTGCAATGGAAAAGCATTGTTAGTGGTGGAAATGAAAACAATGACAGAGTAGCGTGCCAGCAGACACACAACTGCCTGTGACCCGCACAATACAGTAATCAGGAACAGGGATGTGGCCTGACACTGAGCAGAGTTCCAGTTTGAGATAATAGACCAATCAAGAAGTTGCAGACTGTGTATGTCCAGCGAGCTACTGGCAGTATAGCGGCTTGAATCGGAAATAAATTGCCAGGCTTCTTATATGGTCATTAAAAATGGGTTTTGCAGTGGATCTCCATTAAGGAGGACAGGACCGAGACTCTCATGCGTTGATTGAAATAAATAGTCACCAGTCGTGCGGCTTTGTTCAGTAGCTGGTGTCTTAAATGAACTAATGCCAAATACGCTGAATATTATTTTATGAAAAGTTGTTTAAAGCGAAAACACATGCAATACCGTCTTTATAATACATAGAAAGGCATATCTAAAATGTTGATATAGCATAATGTCAACACGCTATCTCAGGGCCCGGAAAGATTGTGTATTGATATGTAGTGTTTTTGTCTACAATTTCCAGCAGATGTCAGCAAACCCAAACTTTTAATAAAGGAAGGCAGTAGTGGATTAAAAAAAGATGCCTTCCTGTAAAAAAAACATTTTTTTTAAACTTTATAGTCTAGTTTGACTTAATGAGCCATGTAAATGTGGAACATTTAGTTTATTCCCGCTTTCCTCTCTGATTGAAGTGCCAGTTGGACCATTTTCAGACTACCTCCCAATATGCTAATTATCTGGCCTGTCAGAACTCCAGGATTAGCCTGCTTTAGGCTTTCCATGAGAACTGTAGGAAAGTCGTACGTTTCAGTCTTTTCATAAATTACATGTAATGCTGCGAACACATTCTGGCCAAAGAGATGTTGAACACCACTTCTTTAAAAGCATTTATTGACGATTTGAACGTCAACCATGGCTTTTATTGTATGAACACATCATAATGAATTGCTTTAGGGACCAAATAAAAACCAAATAGGTTGGTTCTGACAAATTCAATCGCTTTTATCAGGGCAGAACTGACAATTACAGTTTGCAGGGCTCAGGTACTGTGTGTTCTGGCTCGTGGTCGGAAAATATTCACCTAAGAAGCCACATTTAGGGAGGAAAAACACTCCGGTTAATTGACACTTGGTCTTTTATTGATTGGTAGGCCGAGTTATTGTCACTTTGCACTAAAGTACCCTAAAAAGGAGCTGTATCAAGTATCTTAGTTAAAATTGTGTCCTTGAAACACCTATTAGGTGACATCATTCAATAACAGGTCAAAATCATAACACTTGACCTGCATAGTAATTTAATATTCTAAACACATTTTTGTTGCATCTGTACTTGTACTTAAAAAAAAAGATTTTGAATACTGGCGGGGGACAATTTAACTTGTAACAAACAGTAAGGAAAGCACAGCTGCAATAATGATGATTAAGTTCCAGTAAGTATTCAAGTCCGCCAATGATTGTGAACCAGCTTGTAGGAGTGAATGTCGCCAAATCATTCATACACTTTCCCTACTGGGACAAGTCCAAATGTCTGAGGTGAAAAAGCACCATGGAGTTGGCTCACCTTTGGTATTTCCTTACTTTTACATCAGGAGGTGATTTTACCTTCTTTGTATCATTAATCTCACCGTGCCAACGGATATGGGCCTAAAGGGAACACCATATCATTAAAAAAAAATAAAAAAAAACTGTAGTTATTGGAGGTTAAGTAGCCCACCGCCACCGAGGAGACTTTACAATGCAACTTCTACGCTTCCAAATATCGCGAGTTTTGGTTTAATAAAGTTTATAACGCTATAACACATTCTGGGATGAGGTGAATTGCAAATTTGGACGCTATGACAAGTTTTGTAAATTTCTCTTTTAACGACAATTTATATACAATTTATGTCTTTGTGTCCTCAAAAAAAAAAAAAAAAAAAAAAAAAAGTGACACATAACATCGTCTCAATGAACGCCAGTCAAAAGTTATTCCTCTCAACTGTGGTTGGACGGCGGAACTGCAACACGGTCTCTCTCTCTCTCACCCAGTGTGTGCGTGCGTGCGTGTGCGCGCGCGCGCGTGCGAGAGAGAGAGTGTGCGAGCGGGGCAAGCTGGCGGTCTGCGCTCTCGCTCGGCTCACTGCTAGCAATGGCGATGCGGGCTGGCCAGCTCTTTCCTCCGTGTCTCCTCGCGGCGGCTTTGCTCTTGCTTGCAAACGGTCCGCAGCTCGGACTCGGCTGTCCGAGTCGCTGCTTGTGTTTCCGAACCACCGTGAGATGTATGCATCTAAACCTGGAGACCGTACCGACAGTTTCTGCCCAGACTACCATTCTGTAAGTAGCCCTTTTCTTTTTTTCCTCCAATCTAACGGGAACCGACCCTCCACAACAGGCACAGTCCAGACGGGGATGAACGCTCAAAGCATCGTAAAAGCGGGCTCCGCGCGTTTCTCCACATTGATATTGTTTTTTTTTTTTTTTGCGGTTATTAAATCGTGTTGAAAGAAACTTTTTTTTTTAATTTTTTTTTTTTATTTGTGTTTATTATTTTTTTTTGGTGTGGAAGCGCTGATTGGATTTTTAGTTTGAAACAAAGGGGGGGCCTGTGGGGACGTCTTCCTTGCGCTCCTGCGGGTAGAGCAGAGAGGTTAATGTCCAATGTCTCGGGACGTTTTCACAAAAGTTATGATGACACCTGCCTCTTGGGTTCATCTGCGGGCTGCAGAGGTTAATGGACAGGGTTTTTTGTTGTTGTTGTTGTTGTTGTTGTTGTTGTTTTTTTTTAGGGTCACACAGCAAGTCAGCCTCAAAGTCCTTCGTGCAAGACGTTCAATTACTCAGCAAGAGAGAGAAATTGTCAAAGTAGTCCAAAAAAAAAAAAAAAAAAAGACTAAATAAAGACATCCGGACCTGTCTAGTCAGTCCTGCGTATCGTATCGGGTGCGTTTTTTTTGGGGGGGGGGGGAAATGTGTCCCTAATTTTTAGGGCACATCTTTGTTCAAAACCCGAGTTGACCAATAGGGTCTCTTGTCTTTATGATGGCAGCATGATGTAAAGGACTTTTGGTCAGCTGCTGACTTCTCAGCTGTTGGAAAAGTTGTCATGGTGCTTGGGTGAGATTTGTTCTCCGTGTTTTTTTTTTGTGAGTCCTTTTGAGATGAAAGGAAGGACATTCTTCTTCCTCCACTTGTGAATGTGTCCCTCATGTGTCACGAGCACCCTCCTACACTCGCCCTGCTAAACAATTTCCTTTTTGACGTACACAACAGCTCCAACATCTGTCAGGTCTTCCAAATCTGTGGCATCCCCCCCCCCCCCCTCCTTTGCCTTTTAACTGGCCTCTCAATTCTTGTTGCACATTTCAGTCCATGATACGTGGCCCTATAAATAGCTTCATTCAGCCTGTAAGCAGGAGTGGGGGGGGGACGACGACAAAGGGGCAACTCAGCCAGCAGCAGACTCAGAATTAGCCTTGTCCTCGGCCATCTGCGGTCAGCCCCCACAGCCTTGGAGGGAACGCAGGGTACACTCTGCACGGACACCCCACCCCACCCCACCCCACCCCCAGGAGGGGAGATGAAAGTCCACTCTTTACCACACCGAAGGAAAGAATAGTTGGAAGTGTCCTGTAGGATGTTCCCAGATCTGTTAGAGGGCTGATCAGAGCGGGAGAGCACGCTGTGGTTTTCCCAGAAGCTTTCATGCTGGTTGAGCTTTGAAGCTGCAGGTACTTTGTCCCTTCACTCCGTTTGCTCAGCTGTCATGTCAGGACGTGAATGCCCTTCCTTTCCTTTCGAGCCTTCCCTCATTCTGTAGCATAAGACGTTCAATGCGATGAGGTCACCGAAGGCGCTGTTTGAAGTTTGGCATCCTGTTTGCTGGTCAAATTAAGCCTCGTACAACACTGCAGGCCACGTTCATGTCATCCATTGTATGTAGAGGAGTGTACAGTGTCCACTTCTAGTTTTACTAGTTTTGAAAAGCTATTCGTTTAGACAGCGAGAGGTTTTCAGGGTTCAGTAAGTTTTGGTTAAGCTTTTTTTGTGTGTGTGTGTGTGTGTGTGTAGACATGTGACCTGGGGCTATATATGTACAGGTATGGGGACTGTATTTTACCAGAATGCCAATCTAGGAATTTAAAATGATGATATCATACGAGTGTGATGATCCTCCATACAAGCCATAAATCTGGACTGGAGGGATTTTGTTCAGTTTTATTATTGATTTTATTCAATTATTTGTAGTAAAATTAGGGAATTTGCAAAATTTCAAGTATAGGAGAAAATTGCTTTTTTTTTTTTTAACTATTATCTAATAAAGGAAGTCGTATGTAATCACTTCCTGGGAGAAGCATACTGCACATAACAGAAATCAGCTGGAAAGATTTTAGTTCTCATCTTTTTTAATTTTTTTTCCACTTAAAGAACCATGTGCTTGAATTTACAAAAAAAAAAAAAAAAACCATCTCTGATGACAAGTTAAAAATGTCATCCTTTAAATTATTTTTAAATAATAGTAATTCAATACATATGAATGCAAAGAAATGAAGCGTGGACTGCTGAAAGGGTGCATGTACACCACATTCCCCATATAAACCTCATCACTTCCCAGTTTTGTCATCTTTTCCAGTCATCTGGCAGAGCCCTGCTGACTATCAATGAGAAGTTATTTTTGTTGATAGTCTTTTGTTGTTTTTTTGTGTGGAAAGGACAGCTGTGTGCAATAATGCCTTCAGCAGAGCTTCTGAGAACCTTTGCAGCAAGGAGATGGCGGGGAGTTTGCCAATTTTGCGAGCTCTCGCGGACGTGCTGAGAAAGGTTGAGCATGCATTCGTTATTGCAGTTGCAAAGATCACAGTTTTCCTGAGCGAGTTTATACCACTGCAGTTTAGCCACATCTGTCTCCACCGTGCTGTGCTGGCTCTGGAGAATGCTCACTCGTTTCCCCCCGTGGCGTAGCGAATGAAAACGCTCTGGCTTGTTTGTATTGTTCGGGCTCCTATTTTCTTCAATTCAGACACCGCGCGAACGCAGGTCTTTACCATTTTCTGCGCGCTCGGAGCAGGACGTAGGCATGACCAACTTTTTGTTGTTGTTGTTTTTTTGGGGAACACAAATGAGAGCGTATCTGTGGCGGTAAAACTAGGAGGGATAGGTAATTAGGAGGTGTGTCAGAGCCGACTTGACGAATCAAAACAGCTCCTCTTATCCCCTTTATAACTGCTTTGGTAATGGCTGAAGAAGGATGCATTACAATCAGGAGCTTTCCACTCATTCATCAAATGGCTGCAGTTTGCCCGAACGTCTTGCACATGAAATGGCAGTGTCACACCCTTTGGTCTCGTCCCGATGGGTCGATTGCTGAATTCGACGAGTAGACGAAAAGCCTTTTGAATTGTTACCCCTCCACGCGCCGTTTAAATACAATTCATTCGTAGTTAACCCGAGTGCCTTTTACGTTATCCGGCTACTTGCACGCACGCCGTATGCCTGATTCGCATTCATTCCCAAAGAGTTAGCTTTCATCTTAGATCTCGTTTGAGCTGGCGGGAAAAACACGGGTCTGATTTCACCTAAAAAAATATATTAAAAAATGGCACCAAAATTGCACCGCACACGCGCATCTTTTACATTTATCTTTTCGACACACCTGTCCACACACCTCGGCGCCGCCGGGTTCGTGTTAGGCCGCAAAAGTACAGCCATGTAAAGTGGTGTTGCTTTTCTTTTTCATCTCTGTTTGATTTTTTTTTTTTTTTTCTGTTCAGCTGGACAACAGGAAACACCGTTCATGTAACAAAGTTGCTAGGGTGATGGTTTTTAGTAGTTTCTTCATGAATCTCTAAACATCACATCTTTTTGTTTTTGGGCCACTTCAAAAATAATAATAATAATAAAAAAATCTTCAGAAATATTACTGCACGGACTCTTTGCCAAGAAGTTTTCTGTATGACACATGGGCTAAAACGTGGGGGGGGGGTTGTTCTTTATGGGCTACATTTATTCATCAGCTGTTTTCTCTACGGACTCTCCGTGTGAAGCAAAAATAGTAAATTATGTTACATCAACACTATTTTGCCAACATGAAATATAAAGTGGCAGTTTTACTGGTATTACTACCCTCGCAGCTCCAAAAAGGCTCAACATGAAAAGTCCTACATATTTGTATGACATTGGCCGTTTGCCAATGGAAAGAAGTTCAAATATGGAGCACATATTTTTGTCTGATTTTAATGGTCCTTTAAGTGTAGGATTATGTGATGTTAAACACAAATACTCCTTTGTGACACTGCTGTACTACACACATTCTACATACTGGATGTGTTATGAATCTGTTAATGCAAAAAAAAAAAATGTATCAAGTGGCATGTTTTTTTGTTATTTTTTTTTTTAGCTCCAAGCATTGTGCTTGTATTTCAGTGTATGGTATGCATGTGGCATCTAGTATATCATGATGAAGGAGATTACTTTTTTTTAATTATTATTATTATTTTTTTTTAGCATAAACAGACATTTTGAAACTGTATGCCGTTATAGACGTTTGCAGTTGTGTGAGTTTGGAGAATTGCTGTATTGAATGGATTGAGAGTCCAGATCATGAGTGGAATCTTGGTGTTTGCGGATGCTGGTGAATAATTCCAATGTGGATTTGTATCACGGTGTCACGGGGTGATCGACTTTCCATCATCTCTGTCTAATCAGCCAATGTTCTCTGTTTTAATGTCTTAATGTTCTTTCCCCCTCCCTCACCCGGTTCTCTGCCCCCGAACAGTGGCCCGGTCTGACTGAGTGACAGTGTTAGTGAGTCAGGGAGAGTAAGTGGAGTCCCATTGGAATTTGCTGCTGTCAGGTTTTGTGAGGCACTCAGTCTCTGCAGCATTATGGAATGCAAAGCCAGAAATCCCCCAAAGCTTTGCTCATTTGCACAGGGAGATTGTGCCCAAGATAGTTGTTGAAAGAAACTCTGCTGGCCTCTTCCTGCTGCACCATCCAAAGCAGGACAGCTGGTGAATTTGGGGTGGGGGGCATTTCATATTTCTTCTAAATTGGTCACAACATTTATCTTGGACAAATGCTGATTCTGCTTATTTTAAACATAAACCTTATTTTACTCTCTAGAGTTCAAAGCTTACCGCGCTGCATAAATGTGTAAAACCCGTTTGATGGGATACTATCCTAGAGGTTACTAGGACAACTTCTTTATCAATGAACACAAACAAACGTGAAGCAGAGACTGCGAGTCTTATTCAAATTGGAGTATGTTTGTCCTTTGTCTTGGTTGTGTGGCGAGGTTCGGTCATTATCTGATTTTAATTAATTCTATTATGATGTCCAAAATGTAAACTTTTGTACAACAAGGAAAAAAAAAAAAGAAAAAAAAGGAATGCACTTACTTCAGCAGATCAGTGCAAACGTGACCTGTTGCATGTGTGATCGGACCTAAATGAGACATAAGACCAGCAGCCAGTCAGCTAATGAATAAACTGTTGGATGTGAATGGCAACAATTGTGGACACAGTGCAATAAAAACATAAATTAAACTACTGTAAACGTTGTCATTGTAATGGTTGGGATGGATTGTTGTGTTGGTCTTTTGGAAAGCAGCGCTCCCACCTGAGCCCATTGTAATGTGGAGTATTGGGCAAGTGAGGTAAGTGCAAGTGACGAGCACGGATGTGATGGAATAATGAACTCGGTCAACTGTCCTGATTGTCAGAGAACCTAGAAAATAGACCCGGGATGACAAGAACTGGAGCTGGTCTCTAGCAGATGGAGTTCATGTCTGTTGTTAGAGTTATTGAGGCTTGCCATGCATCGACTTCAATTTGTTTGGCCAATTGGTTCACCATTTGTGGCTGGTATGTATGACTTGTCTCCCCTCTCAGAGAATCACTCCAGCTCATTTTAATTGTCATGGCCCCCTCAGCTTTATGTTCTGGTCCAGAGCTGTCTTTGGATAAAAGCGTCAGCTAAATGTAATGTAATGTCTTGTGATTTTTGACAGGCTCCAGCACTCCCTCGACAAGAAGCAAATCCTTGTCATTTCTACCACAGGATATGTTTTGCAGAGAACCATCACAGCCATGTTTGGACATCCTGGTTAACTGTTGCTACAACCAAGCAAGGAGCCAGCAATGTTCTTGTTTAAGTAAGAATGACTCACGCACGCCTGAGAGTCCTTGGCTTGTCCACTTGGGCGTGTGTCACAAAGCTTAACGACTCTCCTGACTGGAGGGAGAGGGAGAGAACGAGAGAAGAGGTGCACACATGGCACTCAGATGCTGGTTGAGTTGGGCGGCGGCCAGGTTCGCTCATTGTCGTGGCTCAGACAAGAATTTTACAGAAACCTCTCTCTGAAATTGCCCTTGCAGATATAGTGCCTATTTGCGCAGTTCTGCTTCGTATGTTTTTTTTGTTTTGTGAATACACATTCCGGTCCAAACGTAATGTACGGTTCATGCCGTGTTTGCACTCGTACAGTATTGTCTCAGCAGAAACAAAACATCGAGCCCAAATCTGACAGCTCAGCAACAAACTGTCACATCACGTAGATCCAGAAGAAGAAGAGAAAAAAAGGTCAGCACCGACAAACTTCATCCAGCTAAAGTAAAGATTGTCAGGATTTTCAGAATCGGGATCGGTTGGTGATTTTTGTCTTAATCTATTAATCCATAATCTGTTCACACGCTGATTATTGCACATTAATTGGCTCCGGCTGCCACCTCTGATGTAGAAGTTGGCCACATTAGTCTCATTCGCACCGTCATGAGCGGGATTTAATGGGCACATTGTTGTTGAAAGTAGGTCTTCCACTTCACCAGTTTCCTTTGCTTACAGCAGTGCTTGTGGTGGTACAACTGGTCACAAGTTCACTGGGTTCTGCTGATTTTTCCATCAGCCCTCTCTGCATTTTGTTACTACATTTTCAGAGAACAGCGAGTTCAAATCACTTGTGGCGTTCCCACATACTTGAGCCACATACTTAACCTGTGAAATCATGGAGAGCAAGATTGTTGCTAAGTAAAACAAGATAAGGGTTCATTTTCATCAGAAAGATTTTAATAAAACATGGATTACCACGGACAAATTGAGGGAGGTTTCCTTGTAGTACCACACTGAACTATGGCTCTTCACTTTTGAGTAAGAGCGCCATTAAATAACTTAAGAGTCTTTGAGAACTATATATTTTTTAAATCAGTCTTTTAATGGTCAAATAATAAGATGTTAATCATCTGCACAGAATAGCAGTTCTGACGAGTTTCATCACTTACCGATTCAAGGTTCAAGGCAGGTTCAAACGGCAGGTTTCGGGTCATTTTCCTTCATTGCTAACTTTAAAATTTGGGGATTGAATGGAGGCCTTTGGCAGGTGAATATACATATTTCTTCTCAGATTTTTGTGCTGCCATTGTCCGGTCATGCGTGTTCACTTTAGAATCTCTGAGCTGATGCCTTCACGTTAGGTGAGGACTGTAAGCGTTTGTTAATATTTCAACCAGAGTGCAGCCGCAGGCTCGTTAAACGCTTATACTGACACATTGATCAGTAACTACTGTAATTCCTCCTATGTGGGTCACCCGTTGGTTTGTGAACGGCTGTTATGAAAGACTCGAGTTCAGAATTTCTGAGCCATGTTCTGCTGGAAAAAAAAATTGGGAGTCCTGGCATTCATGTGGATGTCACCGTACTACATACCTAGACATTGTTACAGACCAAGTACAGCCGTTCATGGCAATGGTATTGCCTGATGGGTGACCACTTTCAGCAGTATAATGTGTCCCTGCCACAGTGAAAAACAGTGTTCCAATTTTTTTTTCAAGGAACAGAATGAAAAGTTCATGGCGTTAACTCGGCCTCCAAATTACCCCGATTGTCGATGTGATCGAGCGTCTGGGATTTGCAGGAAACACAAATCTGATTCTTGGAGGCAACATCTCACAACTAGCAGGAATTTAAAGAGCTATGTGGTCTTGATGTCCATACCTCGACCGGTTAGAGGGGGACGCACACAATATTAAGCTGGTGGTTTTAGTGACTGTTCACTAATGGCATTTTGGGTTTAACATCCGGTTTTGTGTAAATCAAAAACTTCTCTCTTTTAAAATCGAAATCAAATTGTCTGTTTTTCTACCTCTTAATGATGCTATTGTTGTCAATTTCCCACGGATACTTCATTACTGAGCCTGGGAAGCCATTCATTTTCAGGCCTTTTGTTTTGGCGAAATCTTGAAGAGTCTGTCAGCCCCTTCTCTGCAAGGGTTGTTAGCCTCGCTGTTTTATAGTTCCCTCTGGCATGGTGCCATCAAAACACATTAATGGGAGTTAACAGACTGTTTTAATAAGTCACGGAACAAATATAAAATGTTCAGCAATCTGTGCAAATTATTTGCGACAACATTCCAGTGGTTTCTCGTCGTATTTGCTGAAGAAGGGTTTTGAAAAGTTTTTTTTTTTTTTTCTTCACTAAATGTCCTCCCAATTCTTCTTCCTGTATTTTTCCCCTTTGTGTACTGAGTCATTCTCCTCCCCTGGCTTTTTCTCTTGTTTCTAAACAATCACAAAGCAGCTTTGGAGACCATCAATCAGTACCTCTGCTTAGGGCTTGGCGATATTGACCAGAAAAAGAAATCAGGTCTCAATAGGCTACATTTTGGCTGAATGGTGATACCCAATCTTAGTATGTTCATCGGAGTGGGCTAAATGTTCCATTGTAAGTCAAAGACACATGTGAGATGTCACAAGCACTTTAATTAAAGCAGCGTGATGAAAATAAACCGCTAAGACAGGATTTCGTTCCCTGTTTGAAAATATACAGCTGAAAAACATGTAAATGAAATCAAATAAATAGCTTATATTAAATATGAATAGGCATATTTCCTAGGATGTTCCTTTTCGTTGGTTAAAACATTAATAACAGACTCATGTATTGTCTCATTTCTGGTTGCCAGAGTGTCTGTTAGTAGCAGTGTTGCTGTTTCAACCCAGTTTCTCTTTTTTTTTTTTTTTTATTACAGTGGTTAATAACCAGTTGTATATTTAAACTTACACCAGTTCTGCTCAAGAACTCTTTCTCTTAGCGTTTTTTTTTTTTTTTTTTTTCTCATCCCACAGTGGTTTAACAAGCTTATTTAGATCTGCAGGTTACTTTAGCTTAGCAGGTCTCTCTCCTGTTCTCTCTTGCGTGGAGTTTAGCTGAATGTGGTTTCGTCGCCATGATGGAGAGAAGACTCAGTGGCTCCAGCAAGAGTGGCTGTGTGAAGGGAGCAGAGGCCTACGAATTATCAACCAACCTGCAGCTGCACCTACTGGAGTCAATGCAGAACCTTGTGGCAGTGAGCAATTATTAATTAGGCAAATCAACTTGTCGGAGCGCCAAGAAGTCTGCGGTGAAATCCGACACGAGCTCCTCGCAGCTTCGCGCAATGTCGGAAAGAGAAAAGTCACAGAGCACAGGTGCAAACAGTGGTGCGGCTTCACGGTGGGCTGTGTAACATAACATTCATTTATATTGTATAACCTTACTCTATATCTCTGTTAAATAATATATATAAAAAATTTTTTTTTAAATGTAATGCATTGCCCAGCCCTACCTCCTGTTGAATTTTTGTAGATTCATGCTTACAAAAAGAGCATTCATCTTAGTGTTAATCTTATGAGTTAGTGTCACAAAAACAACTCATCCCTCTGAGTAGGTAATTCAAGTGTAAATTGTAGATGTGTTTGTGGTTACGGTGGAGAGACAAAACTAAAAAAAAAAAAAAAAAGTACAGCACAGTTCAGAGTACCAGCGCTGGCATTTCCACGATCCAAAGTTTTCCCGTTTTTAGTCTCACTCGCTGCGAGCTTCAGAGCATTTGTAGGATATATATATTGGCGCCGATGTCTTGAATTTCAGTACTTCCTGACATTGTGGTCAGCTAAGCCTCTGCTTCTCTTCAGTCAACAGCTGATGCTTTAAACACACCCTGCTGCCACAGATAACACTCCGATGGGACCTCATTTAGCGTTCACTGCAAAGAACGCTCGGCCACCTCAGCTGTGAAAGTGAGACACACACACACACACACATGGAGCCAAAATAACATGGCCACCAACCAGGACAAATTAAGTCCAGTCCGGTTAACAACCTCTCATTCACTCACAGCAGTGAATAGTGATTGTAGTCACGGCATCATCTCTCAAGGGGTTTTAATAGGTTTTAATAGGTTTCGATATCGGCGAGAATGTGTTCTTTAAACTTTTTTTTGGCCAATAGTCCATCACAAGAAGTGTGTAGAGGACTTTTCTCAGCCAAAATCAGAACCATTGCTTTCATGTTTGCTCCTCAGATGGGTGCTGCCTGAACCGGCCTGCTGCCCCACCTCCTCTTCTTTGCCCTCATCGTTTGTGACTTACGGGCAGGTAGCGCATGTCTGGACAGGGCACTCTGGAGAGAGGTGTTTGTATTTTTTTGAATGGGCCCGTACTTTTTCTTTCCATCACCCCTCTCGATTTAACATGTTTTTTTTTGATAGTTTCTCGATACCGTCATTTTCTTAGCGCCAATTGCTTGTGGATGCCGAGCTTTTGTTCAAACTTTCCGACTGTGAGGTACTATGGTTTGGTCAATGCTATACGTAGCTCAAATACTGTTGATTAATTTTGAAATTGTAATCAGCAATGGTTCAGTTATTTTAAGTAGGAGTACCAAGTTGATGCCAGAATTCAGAGGATGTGATGATGCTTGTTAGTTAATGCTGTTGTATGTACCGGAGATATTTGACATTTACATTTAAAGTGGCAGCAGTAAATGCAGGTGCAGCCACAGGTCTCCTTTTAACTTACTAAAAACACCCCGAGCAGTGTACGGAAGTATTTAGCGTTTTGACTCAGATGACACGTACTGCCAGAATCCAGGAAGCAAATGTTGTCACAGAGCATTTGTCACAAAAGGAGGAAACCCTCCCAGGTTTTCCAAGGAGCTCAGAAGATGACGTTCAGATCTGTACGCATAATTAAAGGAGAGAGTTTTGTTTTTTAACTTTATATGAATAAAATGTCATCCAAATGTTCATATCCTCAAAGAGTTGCACGTGTTGTAGCGATGCTTCACGCACAACGATATTAAAGGCCAACGTAGCGACAGCTCATGAAGTGAGTTAGGCGCTGCTTGTGACGACGGTAGGCAACCATTTTATACCAGTCAGTCGGTCAAATCTAATGTGCATGTTAGCACACTGTGTGTAAAGCAGCTTTTTTTTTTTTTTTTTTTTTTTTTTTTTTTTTAAATCAAAGAGTTTATATTGAAAAACCAAAAGCATTTATTTGATCAATTTATATTTTTGGGGATCAATTTAGTATTGAGAATCAAGAAAATTCAGTGATATTGTTATCGACTACCAAATTTCGGAGATCTTGACATCCCTAATTTGAGGCGTTATCGTCATTATTAAGAACTTAAAAGTTGTCACTTATAAAGATGTCACCAGAAACGA
The DNA here is from genome assembly GCF_029030835.1 of Brachyistius frenatus. Classification (NCBI taxonomy): domain Eukaryota; kingdom Metazoa; phylum Chordata; class Actinopteri; family Embiotocidae; genus Brachyistius; species Brachyistius frenatus. The sequence goes on along the minus strand of NW_027210774.1, from coordinate 49,945 downwards.
CAATATCAAGGACGTTCCTCATCGAGCATATCAGTTTCAGGACAGTTTTCGCCAATAGATTCTTGCACTATAGCTCACAGACGCTGAAAAGGAAGTCAGCATATGAAAAAGTTTGGCTTCCTCTGATTAGATCCATATGTGTAGGCTTTTTGCTGCGGGAATGACCCATCAACATCTCACTGACTATGAAATCTCTCTTTTTTTGGCTCACACTTTCACAAAAAGCTAGAAGTCAGGAATGCAAAGCTTTATGATGCTTTTTCCTGTTGTTCACAAAAGGTGTAGGCAAGATGAATACTCAACTAATGAAAAATATAGCATCAAAATTAAATCTGTATGTTCGGGATGGTTTTAATAGCGTGGGAAGTCCGAATACATTTAACAGGGGGGAAAAAAAGGGAAAAAAAAGAGTGAAAGTAAACGTGTAAACTGATCTTAAGGCTTTCATCACCCTGATGTCTTGACAGTTTTGCATAGTCAGTGAAGTAGGCAATGTTATGTCTGTGTGACCCAGTCTTAGACTATTTACTTTTGAAGGTCATTGGCTAACAAGAATGTTGGTAGACAGCCCGGGCCCAACTTGGGGAGTTGAGCTTTCTAGAGGAGAAAAGGTTGGTGTATTTCACTGATGCCTCAGTTGAGTAATAAATCTGTTGTGTGTGTGGTTCCCTCCAAAAGCTTTCCTTCTCTCTATGGCCGGAGATGTGTTCAATAGGCTTTTCTCTGAGGATGCCATGCAGGGTAAAAAAAAAAAAAAGCACAACTCTTCTGCCATGATTGTGTTGGCTTGAATGTCAGAAAAAAAAAATCATGAATTATTAGAAGGTGTGAATGATTTTATGAAGAATGGGAGGTCGGTGTAAACAGTGATTTTCTTTTAAAGGCACTTAATCTTTAGCCTTCTAAAAAATGTCCACATATGAATGGGTGGTTTCATTTTCAGAGCTTATCTTATACAAATACATTTAGCAAATGGCCTTAGATAAAGGATCAGATGACTTAGAGCCTAAATTCCACAAACATGACATCACTGTTGAAACAAGACGTTCAGATTTCATGTAACTTGTCCTTCTGTGGCTTCTAATGCTGCATGGGGTGAAGAAAGATGTCACCTTTACTTGGCTAATTGCTGTATTAAAGTATTTAGCTTGTCATACTGATGGTATGCTCAGTCAATTAGTATAGAACCAAGATGATTAGTGTCATGTCAAGGTAAATTGTTATGATTATACAGCCTCTTTAAATTAGAAAGTTAAAAGAAGAAAGATACTGAAACCTGCTGAGTGCTGCAACTCACCTCGTGCTTGTTATCTTTGGGGCATATGTTATTTAAATCTGCCCTCATGATTAAAGACATTACAAAGACATTCTTGTGAGATGAGTAATGTGTTCAATTATCCTTCGGGATTATTATGTGATGGTTCTGCTGTGGACTTCAGTTTCTGCAGATGTGTAATGGCTGCTCTCTACATTTTTAAGAAATCTTACCAGTATAACTATTGAGGTTTTTGTACAGCTCCTCTCGAAACTGTTCTTAATTAAATACTTTTCTGAATATGAACATATTTCCCTTCTGTTTTGCAGAGACCTGAGGTTCAACAAAATCAAGGACATACAACCGGGTTCTTTCAGACGATTAAAGAACCTCAACACACTGTAAGTTTTTTTTTTTTTTTTTTTTTTTTTTTTCCGTTCCTGTTCGGACAGACTAATGACAGACATCCTCTTGGTAGGAATTGTCAATGACCCAAGAAGACGACTACTGACAAGCAATCAAACAGATTTCTATAAAACAACACTCTGCAGAGTGACTGTAGCTTGAATACATGCTACAGTTTGTATAACACACACACACACACACACACACACACACACACACACACACACACACACACACACACACACACACACACACACACACACACACACACACACTAATTCTTGCTCCGTCCTGCTGTGATTGTCACACTTGTCGGTCAGCTCGTAATCTTAAAGGAATGTATTAGTTCACTTCCGCTCACAGGGTTGTTTATCATATTTCCAGCATGCCAAATGTCTAAGCTGATACAGCATGAGCAAAGATATATGCGTTAAGCAACTTTAACTATGAACTGTTAAATTTACTTCTTTTTTTTAAAGAACTAATGTCCACGTGTCAGTTAATGTGGCCTTTTCAGTACTTTGAGATGACCACATTTTACTGTTTGCAGACCCTTCTGGTGAATGCTGTAATAAATCAAACATACCTCACATTATTCAAATATTTGCACACATTATTCATATGCTATATATCATGCCCTGCTCCGCATGCTGTGGTGCATTGGAGGAGTATACTAAAGAGAGGTTTCCCTGCACATTATATATCTATAATAGCTAATAAATATGAACATATGTGCAGGGCAATGGCCTTGGTGCTGAGCTTTAGTTTCAAAGTGTGGAAAAGTCCTTTAAGGCAGAAGAAAATCCCAGCTTTTCCTATTAGCCAGCCATGTGTCTGTTGAGGGATTTACACTGTATCCTGAACAGCACTTCTTTGTTTTAGGCTGCAGTTCCTCAGACTGAACAATAACACATCCTGAAGTCTATCAGTCTTTGAACTGCAGTGACACGTACAGTATTACTGTTATGATTTTGCCATCAAAAAAACTTTCTGTCCATCTTGTAACCACAAGTAACCCATATTTTCTTTTGTTCACAGCCTTCTCAACAACAATCATATACGAAGGATTCCCAGGGGGGCATTCGAAGACCTGGAAAACCTCAAATATCTGTAAGTTGCTCTCATCAGTTTTGTTTGCTCAGAAGTTCAAGCGGTACATTTTGAGACAACAAAGCAGTATCTTTGTTCTGTCAGATGACAGAGGGCCACTGTTACAGGTTTTTATTTTTGTTCAATCAGCAGAAAAGGAAGCATGCAGAAACATGCCTTTACTGATTGTTTATTGACTATAAAGTGAAGGACAACTGATGTTGCTAGACGGCTCAGTTGGTGAAAATGTATCAGCGCAGTTTACGGAAATTGTGGCAATGAAAGGCCTCCTTTTGTCTGATCCTCTGTACTTATGTGTCTGGAAGTCATGACCTGGAGGCAAAGAAGAGAACAGAAGTGGTTTCCAGGCCTGTGTAGCCTCAAGGTTTTTTGTAGGATTGCCAGTTTGTTCACCTTGTTAGTCACTTAGATTATTATCCCACTGGTTTCAGTTGTGGTGAGTACAGTGTCTGTCTTTGCAGTCAGATATGATCTAATTTCTCTGCTGGGACTTCAGACGGCCTACTTACAGCATTCTAACTCTGGGACAAAGTGAATTGGGGAAAAATTGCAAGTTGAGGAAAAGAATAGTGTTTCTTTTTAATTACCATCTAATGAAGAAAGTCAAATGTAATCACTTAGTATGAAAACAAGCATACTGCACTTTACAGAAATAGCGGGAATAATATTTGGTCATCTTAGTTTAAAAAAAAAAAAAAATTTAAAAGCACAATATATAAAATGAACCAAAGTTATCCACAGCCATTTGCAGTGATGATGTTATGTCAAATATATATTTGTATGGCGCGGAATCTGATATCCACTAAACCTCGCATGTTAACCAGCTAGCCCAATCCCTTATCTTATCTTGTTTTGATGATGAGAGGAGAGGTTGAAGAAGAGTTATTTTTGCTGATATAGCAAGTTTTATTTGAAAAAGGCTTAGGTTGTGCGACATTTACTTCAACAGATTCTATTGAGTACTTTTGTGCCATATGAAAATGTTTGCACAATTGCAAGCTCCTGCAAATATTGCGAAGATGGGTTAAATTTGCATTAATTATTGCGATTGCACCAGGGAAATATTACTAGCCAGCTAAAATCAAACAAACACTGCGTACCTGATACAAGATCGTATGGCGTTATGTGAAAAAGTAAGTACTGGTACATATGCCTCTCACAAATATTTCATAATCACCTGATACGGTTTGTTTGAGCTGACCTCAATCATTTCGCATAATTGTTCAAATTGTTTCCACACGTGTATAAATACAGCTGGGCGAAACTAAAATATATGTTTTCATCATTATTTTGACGTAGTTTTCTCCAGTTTGAGGTTTGACTGGAACTATTTTAATGATGTCCTCTCACTGCGCCCCTTCCTCTGCTGTGATTTGACGGCACGTGGATGTAGAATTGACGCCACCGTTCATGTCAAGGTGCCAAACTATGAGTACCTATTGGCATTAACATCATGGATTCACCTGCCAAGCCAAAAACCATGCAAGTGGCTCTTTTTCAAAAGTTGTATGTATATTGTTAAACTAAGATTAGGTTTATACTATCATAGAGAGTTGCTTAAAAGGAATTGAACAAAAACTGATCGTGACAGCCCTACCGGGACAGACCATGGAAATTGTTGACCTTATTTGGACATTTAGTTTTCCTGAAATAGTGCCTACATGGCATTTGCAATTGAAGGAATTTTGAAAGGAAGAGAGGTCAGAAATTTCAGCAAACTGATGTCATAGCTGGACAATTATGCAAAGCGCCTACAAGAAGTTATTTCTGCTAAAGGGGGTAACACAAGCTTCTGAGGACAAAGGCGTACCAACTTTTTTTCAAATATTGCCCATTCCATGTTCCAGATTAGAACTGTTGATATTTTATTTTGAATTATTGATTTTGTAAAGTTAATTTTCCCTTTGACTGTATTTAAGTATGTCATCTTTGTCTATAGGCAACAATTTTCATGGGGGATATTTACTTTCTCAAATGACTAAATCAGTTCCACTCAGGAGAAGGAACATGGGCTCTTTTTTTTTCCATCTGTCACAAGCACAACACAAAAATACACATTCCCGAAATGCGTCCCCCCTCTTTATGTTGTAATTAAACCCTGGAGCTATTTAGTAACTATTTTAATTACAGAGCCCTTCTCACTTTAAAGCACACTTGATCTAAAGCCTGTACCATTGCCCCAACCTTTGTGATTAGGTTAAGCTGTCCCTCCACCCTTTGCCCCTTCCTGCCGATTCAGTGTGCTATAGCTGGGGGTTAGATTGTAGCCCCCATTTCACCTCTTCACTTCCTTTGGATCTCGGTAAAGTACACCCCTTGTCATCTTTCATGTCGTCAAAACCTAACGATTGGGCGGCTGAAGAGCAGCCACCACCATAAACAAGTCAAACAGAGGTCATCGTGCCTCTTTATCAGAACCCTTGACTGTTTCGTTTATCCTTTTCCAATTATGTATTTGCTTTACTTCCATTTGTAGTTGTCCGTGAGTGTATTTATTTTAGAAACAGATCCTACACTCGGCAAAATATAAACACGACACTTTTGTTTTTGCTTCTATTTTTGAAGTAGTAGAGAGAGTAGAGTTGAAGTAAGAGATTATTATCCTTTTTTTTATGCACAAAGAAGTTTTATTTCTCTGAAATGTATTAAAAACTGTGTTAGTGAGCACATCCATCCACCTAACAGGTGTGGCACATCAATATGCATATTAAACAGCATGACTATTGCATAGGTGTTCCGTGGAGTGGTCACAATAAAAGGCTTCTCTTAAATGTGCACGTTGATCACGCGACAAAATGCCACAGACACCACAGGTTTTAACAGAGCGTGCGATTGGCCGCACGAATGTCAACAAGAAGTGTTCCCTGTCTCCAACATCATTTTTGAGAATTTGGCCGTACAGCCAACCGGCCTCACAACCACAGACCACGTGTAACCATGCCAGCCCAGGAGCGCCACATCTGGCAGCTTCACCTGTAAGATCTGTCTGAGTCAGAGGCCAACCACCCAGACAGTTGATGCAGCAGTCGGTTCGCACAGTCAAACATTTTTAGCACAAGCTGCCAGAAACCATCTCAGGGAAGCTCATCCGGGTGCTCACAGTCCTCACCGGGTCTTGACCCGACTGCAGTACGTCAGGGTCACTGACTTAAGAGGGAAAATACTTACTTTTGATGGCATCTAAACGCTAATATAAATTCTATAAAATTCTATAAATAATATAGAATGATAATATTGATAGTGTTCTTAGTTGTCGTACCCACTGTATAATTCTTTTTTAATAACCCTTTTTTAATTTTTTTTTATGCATACTAGTAAATACAAGACTTATCTCCTTATTGACACAAAGTAAATAAAATGCCAAAGTAAACTAGGAGCACTCGTCCAATATGCTGAAACCAGGTGCTGCAATGATTTTGAGGAGTGAGCCTAAGTAAATTACACGCAATCAAATCTCCTGATGCAATTCATTTATTGACAGCACATCACCTCATTTGGAGGGGTATGTGTCGTCTGCGGGATGCTCCATACGTTTATAGTGAATCTTCACCAACCTTACGATTCGATATGGTTACGCTTCAGCTGTCAACAATCTGATTGCACAATGCATCCGGTTGAGTTGCATTTACTTGTTGTATACGTTGCCAATGTTGACTTTATTACCGTGTGATGTGGGACAAAATTTTAATATTATTATAAACACTCACTAAATACACTGATCTCTGATGTATTTCCTCACACACTATTCTGTCCACTGAAGTCTTTTGGGAGCACAAGGCATGTATTCTCTTCACCTATACAGAATTGCTTGATGAAACACAAATGAGCTGTTTGGTCAAGCACTTCTGTATCTGCACAGAGGACACGCTGTGTAACAATACTATAGATATAGCAATAACACTTGACATTTAGTCTCAGTATAATCTCACGTCGAGTTTTCATTGTTTACAGTGAGTGATATCTGTAAACTGTTCCAAATACTCGCTACTTTGTAGAAAAGAGATTTTGCCGACAACTAGTGCTGTACATATCAACCGGGATAATGTTGTGTGTACCTAAACTAGTAAATGTGAGTCTCAGCATTTTTTATATACAAGAAATATTATGTAAAGTAAAGCACATTGTACGTATTTTAAACTTTAAAGTTTGTTATTTGATCAGATCCCGCTGTTTCAATGTAACCAGGCAGAATTCAGATGATCGTGTGTGAGTGTGTGTGTGTTACTAATGTTACTGATTATCTCTCCTTTCAGCTATTTGTACAAGAATGAAATCCAATCAATTGACAGACAAGCATTTAAGGGGCTTGTCTCTCTTGAGCAACTGTAAGTGACCCACTTCCTCATCCACCTTTTCCTTCTGCTAGCAATACTGCTCCTCCACCCCACCCACTTCTCTACATCTGTAAAATGCCTCCAACCCCTCCCTTCCTGAAAGATTGCTATATACACTTTTATGGAGCTACTTTTCTTGCCAAAACTTAACAAACAAACAAAACACGTTTTACAAATGCTCTACAATTATCTAACAAACACTGTGTGGTTAACAGATACCAAACACCATTAACAAACGAGTACATTTTGTTTTGCAAATACAGAACATACTTTACAACTTGTTATAATATGATACGCCATGCTTCAGAAACAAATGCTGCATGTCTTGCATGTACAAAAATATATATATAAAAACAAAACAAAACAATCATGTGATTTTGAATTTGTCTCCTCTTTGTTTTCCTTCTCTCCTCTGCTCTGTCTGTGTTTAATAAAGTACTGGGCTCTGCCCCCACTAAACACATATGGAGAGGAGCAGAGGAGGGACAGGTGAAGTGAAGATAACATTACTCGAGTTGATGACAACGGTGTTTAAGTGCAATAAAAGCCAAAATGTTTGTATCAATGGAATGTCGACCCGAAGCTCCAAAAGATTTGTCAAAAAAAAAAAAAAAAATTAAGTACCCAACTGGAATCTGCCGATATTAGTGAGGATCCTAACATTAGAAGCTGATCGTGCTAGTAGTCCAAGCCTGAGCACTAGCAGCCGAAATGCTGATTCAGCTGCACCTGTGTACAGAAGGGGCTGGCTTTGATATATCTTGACTGTCAGAGAGGAAGTACTCCTGACAAGTATTGGTAAGGATAGGTTCCAAATTAAATAAACATGTACACTTAAACTAATTCAACTCCATCCCAACTCCCCGCTCCCTCTATCTAGCAGCCAGTCAAAGCTGTCAGTCTCAGGAAAAACTATGGCTGTGTCAAATTGGCATACTTCCATGAACACACTTGCATGTTGTACACTACATGTTAGTACACTCACTTGCATAAGGCTTTAATTTTGACAGGGTAGTGTTGTCTTCAAATGACACAAGGCCGTTGTGCACTTAAAGGGCCCTCCTTTTCCGCATGTTGCCAAGATGGCAGACAAAATGACCCAAATATTTATTAAACCATTTGATTCATACATACATCTTGCAGGTGTAAGACCAAGTGAGTCTTAGATGTTTGAAATTCATACCCATCAAGCCAAGTGGCAATAAATAAGCTCTCAACAACGTGTTCGATTCCTGGAGTCAGGGAAGAAACTTAAAAATGGGAGTACATTATTTGGCATAGATGATTTTGTAGTTGTTAGAATTATTTATAAGCCAAGCATTATTACATTGACTCATAGTGCCACCTACTGTTTGGAGGGCAAACCACTTAGGACATCTTTGGGAAATCGGTAGCACTATCATGGTGGAAAGATTTTTTTTGGACTTTGAAAACATGTTGTATTTGTTTCTTAAGTATGATGTATTTGAAATATGCCGTTTGTTTTATAGCTACGTTTTGTATTTGCAAAACAAAATACATTAGTTTGTTAATGGTGTTTTGAACTCCAAACCACACCGTGTTTGTTAGTAATTCATAGGGCAGTTTTCAATTCCATTCAATTCAGTTCTATTTATATAGCGCCAAATCACAACATATGTCATTTCAGGGCACTTAAAATGGTAAAGTAATGACAAATACAACCTTACAACATTACAGAGAGGACTCCCAACAATTTAACAAGTCAATGATCCCCACGGGCTATAACCTTAAAGGAAACACTATCTTTTAACAGGAAGAAAACCTCTGCAATGGGAAGCAAAAAAACATTGCCTAGTTTATAAAATATTTATAAACTTTGTAAAACTCATTTTGTTTTTTTTGTTAAGTTTCGGCAGGACATTTGCTCCATACACTTCATGAAGCCTGGCAAGTTCTCCATGGTTACTGCAAGTCCTATAATATTATAATGCCGAGCTTGTTCTTGTGACATGACTGTTTTAGTCCTTTTGTATTGTGAGGTATTAGGATACACGGGTATCGTGGTACCTCTGCTCTCTTAGCGTTCATTACAGTGACACCCTCCCGACACCCTGAACCCCAGTACCGTGTGCGAATGTCCCTCTATCCACTTTTCTACCGCCACCATGCATGCCATGTGTGCACCCACCCTTGTATGCTGCGCTGTCCCCCTTTGACCCTTTTTGCATGAGTCGCATGACTTGTGGTCAGGATGACAGTTATGCGCCGCCACCCCCACCCCCCCCCCCTCCCCACCCCCTTGTGAGGCTTACAGCATGATATCTAGTCTTGTGCTGCTGGTACTGCTAGCAGTGTTTTGCGCTGGAGTCGGGGCTTCTGCCGTAGAGCAAGGCTTGACTTGCATCTGTCCCGCTACTGCAGAAAAAAACAACCACTCTTCTGCCCTGATTTGCCGTAATCTGCTGTGTTTATTTGTGAGAAACCCTGCACTATATATGTTTAGTCTGCGTGCTAAAATTCCAACTGCTTCCAAACAACTGCTTCCAAACACGGTTCTGAGTGTCATGACTTGTTTAGTCATGACACTCAGACACTCAGAACCGTGTTTGTTCTGTTTTACCAAAAAAAAAAAAAAAAAGAAAGTGCTCTGCTGTATCCTGATACACGTATGCATGTTTGATTTGAAAAACTTATTAGTGACTGTTGATTGATGTTATAAATGTCACTTATTTTTTCTGTGATCACTGTTGAATGTCAATAAGCCAATGAATCAAAGTAAATAAGGTTTTCTATATACTTGAAGAAGACCTGGACTTACAGTATTCACTTTAACCCCATTAACTGGGAACAAGTGGTTAATTCACTGGACAAATGTCATTTCAACATCAGGTCAGGGAGCTGTTTTTAGTTTTGCTACAATAATGAAGGGTCTTGTATGTGGGTGACACGTTTTGAGTTACATTGTATATACTTCCATTGTTCTACATCTCCACTGGGCAACAAATTCCAAAGCCTAAATATGCATGTTTCTTTGGGGAGGAATAAACAGCAGCCGTAAAATCCTATACCCTTTGGTTCCTTCGGTATGCTTGATGCAAGATCCTTGATCTTGATGTTTTATCAGTGTGCCTGTGGTTTTTCAGTAAGCAAGCTTTATGGTTAAATAATTGTCAGGAATGTGAATATAAAATATGATGTCCTCTAGTCCGCTTTATGCAGATAAGACCATGGCTGAATGTTTTTATTTCATCTCATTGTAATGTACAATTGTAACAGCTTTACTTGATCACAAATAGTAATGTAGTGTAATCACAGAGCCGGTGTGGGAAGCTCATTCATCCACGAGTTGGGATTAAGTTTATTGTTGTCGTTCTCTTGTCTGGACTGTGTTGCTTTTCTGTTCTGGCCATTCTTCAAAACATACTTTATGCAACACTGAAAGACATAATATCGCATGCCCATTATGGTTAGTAAAAACACAGCAAAACAACCATCAATTGAGGTATGCTAACAGACAAAACATAATTCATATTCTTGCGTGGAAGACATGTAGACAAATATTGAATATTATTTGACTGTCTGTTCTGCGTCAGTCTTTCTGTGCCTGTCTCTTCTGCTTCTGCAGCTGCTTTCACTGTTGCTTTCCGTGTCTGAAAAAGAAGGTACCCAACTGAATGCTTACATTTAACCATGCAGCCCTCAGTTGGATTTCATTTTCCTGACCTTTTTATTTTTGGTGGTTTGATTTGTGTTTTCTCAGCACACCGGCTTTTGGTATCCTCCATTGTGTTTGCATTCCATGAGATAATTGTTATACTTGCTCTTCACCTGTGCACAATCTCATTTCAAACTCAGACCTCAGCCATAGATTTTCAGACTATCTATATCATCTAAGTTGAATGCCTCAAGTGTAAATTTCTTCAGTCTGTCAGCATTCATCTAGATCTAGATATCAGTTTCTTTGAATTATGTTATGACAGTAATATGCAGTACCAAAAAAAGGTAAAAAAAAATGATGACATAGCATCACTGAGTTGTGTCATTAACCCGTCTCTTAGGCCCTACTAGAACAATGCAATGATATAATCCAGTTTCAGTGTGCTTTGCCTATATTTTTTGTTTTTCCCCAGATACCTGCACTTCAACAACATTGAGTCTTTGGAGCCCGAATCATTCACCCATCTACCAAAGCTGGAACGACTGTAAGTTCATCCTGTCTGATCTTTTGACCAAATATTGCTAAACTGTATCTATTTTACACACAGTCCAAAACACAGTACTCAGAAGTAAAAACAATTTTCAAAAAGGAGTTGTCTCATAAATCAGCTGACAAATACGTTCACTGATGCAACTGGATTAAGAGGGATTACTTGATAGTAATTAGAAAGCTATAACTAGAATAATAAAACTTGGTATGGAATTAAGTGTCACCCACTTGTTTATCATGACATTTGAGTGACGTGCAGAATGCAGCAAACTGTGGGCCATAAATCATTATAGTCAAAGACTCTCTAATAAAACGCTGAGTGAACAGTTCCTTCATATTTTAGGAGTTGATTCCAGACTTCTCTTTTTAGCCCCCGGTAAAGGCAACATATATTTTACAGAAGGGGAATTTATTGTATGTGCATATACAGTAATGTTAGAAAATAATTGCATACCATGGGCATGTTTGACATTTTCAACAGTGCAAACTCTTGATCTGCTTTGATTCATTGCCTTTAAAGGTGATACACTCTTAACATGTGGTATAATGTTAAGTTTCACAGTTGGTAGTTATTCTTATAATTTCATTAATCAAAAAGAACAGATCGATTACATTATAAAATGATTTACACTCGTACATGTATTGCACCTTCAAATCCGTAACATTCAAATCAGGTGTCGCAGATTGGATGCCAATGTTTAGAACCTCCGTAGGGAGTGACAGGTCAACCCCGTCTTATTTAAACCTCTGACATCAAGGGTCTGGTGTTCTCTGTGCTATTGAAGTCTGTGGTGTCATCACGTCAACATGTCTCCAAAGCCTTCAGAAATAGAAGTCGTGGGTGCCTATGTGTCAGTAAAGGGATTCAAAATGTCTCCAAATGATTTGAAATTAAGTATTTCACCTCAAGAACAATCATGTAATTTGTCGAGGATCAGCCGCCCCAAAGAATTAAGCCCAAGAGGAGACTATTTGATGAAAAAGGAAGTCTCCTAAAATATAAAAATTACACCACAGGATTTGTAAGTAACTGTTGCTATTGTTGGTGTCAAAGTGCATGTGTCTAAAATAAGAAAGAGATTGAATAAATTTGACTTGTATGGGAGGCGCGCCAGGTAAAAGTATTTGCTTTTCACAAAGAACATCAGGGAAAAATAACAGTTTGCCAATAAACGTGCCGGAATAATGTGCTTTGGACAGAAGAATCAAAGATAGAGTAGTTTGGCCACACTAACAGAGACATGTTTGGTGCAGAGCAAAGACAGCTCTTCAGGAAAAGAAACCTCAAACCATCTGTGGAGCATGGTTGGAGAAATGTTATGGTTTGGGGATGCATCGCCGCCTCGGGGACTGAACAGATTGCATTGATTCAACTATGTATTGTGTATCATATCAAAGAGTGCTTGAAAGTGAGGCCTTCTGTCTGAAAGTTGAAGTTGAAATGGAGATGGATCTATCAACAGGCTAATGATACTAAGTGTACAGGGAATTCCACCAAAGAAATGGCTCAAAAAGAAGAAATGGAGGGTTATGGAATGGCCTAGTCAAAACCCGGATTTGAATCCCATTGAAATGTTGTGGGGGAATTTAAAACGGGCAGCGCATGCAACAGAACCCTCAAGCATTTTGCAATTGAAGGAATTTGGAATTGAACAGTGGTCAGAAATTTCAACAAGCTGATGTCGGAGATGAATGGGCAATTATGCAAAACGCCTCCAAGAAGTTATTTCTCCTGAAGGGAGGGGGCCAGTTCTAGCTTCTGAGGCCAAGGGTGCACATGCTTTTTCCACAGAAGAATACTGGATCTATTTAGATTTTTGGTTGAGCGGATGATTGAAAAAGCTAGTTTTCCTTCTGGTGGTGTTCACAAGTATGTCACCTTTTAAAATAAACATAAACATATTCTTTATGTGTAGCCTATTAGTCCCTAACAACCCTGCAGAATTGTTTAATGTGTTAACAGGCAGATGTGATGAAGCCTCTGCTTCTATAAACTGTTCACCAGATGTTGAAGAGTTAAAGTCCTTTTTCTAAATTCTTGTTTCATTGTTTATGAACCAGTGGCTGCCCAGCGTGTCCATACTTCCCAGTCTCTTGGCTGGGGGGGATGTAAGGACATCTGCAGAGGGAAAAAAAAAAAAAAAGAGTAAAAGGGGAGGGCAGGAATGCCCAGGTGCACACTCTATTGTTGGGAAATATCTCCATGGTCACAGTGAAATCAGTGAGAGAGCAGAGCGCATCTGTAGATACATTTCCTGTGAGTGGGCTATAAAATGTGGAGTTATATCAAATATTAGCTTAATTTATAGTTATTTTAAAAGTTTTGGGGGAATGTCTTTCGGCAGAGACTTACGTAAACAAGAAAAGGTTTTGATGTCTGCTTTTAGCCAAGGAATGCAAGTCTCAAGAGTCATTGAGTTTCGCCAACATAGCATGTCTGGGAAGAGGATTTCTTGTCCCATTTGGTAAATGGGAAATGATATTAACAAAAGGCCCATCCTTTGTTTAGATATATCCACTATTATTAGTTGAGAAAATGAATTTCAAAACTTGTTTCAAGAAATTCAAAAAATGTCTCCCTTTTTTTTTTTAGGGACTTTTTAATGGAATTAAGTGATTGGAGGCTTTAGATACTCTTTATAGCCATGGCTTACGGCCCTCAAATACAGTTGTGAACACTGCTTAATTTTTTTTTTTTTTTTTTCTGTCTCTCACTCAGGTTTTTGCACAACAACAGAATAACCCAACTAGTCCCCGGAACCTTCACTCATCTTCAAGCCATGAAGCGATTGTAAGTGGAAGAGACTCCAACAACCACTGAAACATCTGTGCGAGAATGCATGTCCATATCAATTTGATCCGTGGCCTGTTTTATCCGTTAAATGCCACGTAACACCGTTCTCACGCTTTGGGTGCAAGGCTCACAGCTCAGTCCTTCCCACAGTTGTGCTTTTCTCTCTTTGAGTCAGCTGCAGCGGAGATTTGAGGAGGCGTTTGACGGGAAAAAGAAAAAAGCTACCAAAAAAACAAAACCCTGCTATTGATCTCTTGCAAAAGATGTTTAATTTTCACTGAAATATGACAATGTGGGCTCTTACAACATCGGGTTAAATATCTCTAATATAGCCTTGAAGCCGATTCTCCTCCAGCCAACAGACAGCGAAGAACAATCAGCAGTTTGGCCTCATCCCATTGTCTTAAATGAGCTTTTAGTATTTGTTAAATTCCAGGACGGTATGTTTAAAACGAGATTCTGAAATACACTGCAGTGAGGTGTGAGTAAAAACCTAGTTAGTTCATAACAACCTTTTGTTCTTTACTAGTTTATTTAAGAGAGCTTCACAAATAGCCTCACCAATGTAACACACTGCCGAAATGTCGTGGATAATAGACACATTGTAGTAGAATTAAAAGCTGGACCAGTTAGTAGAAGATGAGGCCAAGCACAGAGATAGGTTCCCACGGCAGGATGAGAGGGCGTTCCAATATGGCCCTGCTGAGCCCCACTGTTTGGACTGAGCCGGGTTGAGTTTGGCATTGCCCGACCCGTTAAGTTCATAAACTGTGAGAGAGGGTTTTACACACCACTGCTGCATGCACCGCTCCACAGTTCCACAGTTACGTGACATATATGACTTTTTTTTTTTGTTCTTCCTCCATTTAACGACTGCGATGCCATTTCATACTTGCTCTCCGTGTATTTGTCTATGCATGGTGTCTGTGTGTTCAGGCGACTGGATTCCAATGCGTTAAACTGTGACTGCGAGCTGCTGTGGCTGGCCGACCTGCTGAAGCAGTACGCCGAGTCGGGCAACGCTCAGGCTGCTGCCACCTGTGACTACCCGAGTCGTCTGCAAGGCAGATCGGTGGCAACACTCACTGCTGAGGAGCTCAACTGTGGTACTGAGAGAAAGAAATACTGAGCATGACATGTCTGAAATATAATGGAATGGTTTTTTTTGTTTTGTTTTTGTTTTGTTGTTTTTTTAGCACATTCATAAAAGGGACATGATTTGTGTTTGGGAATCTTAAAATATCACATTTTTTTTTACATAGATTGATCTGTTCATGTACCGTAAAATGTCCTGTAAAAAATGTTTTCAGTTGTTCCATTGCATTGCGATCTATTTCTCCACGCCAAGCTCAGCTGTTGTGGAAATTACACTTATTATGGAACTTTAATGTGCTGTAACATTAACAGCATTAGCTTGGAACGACAAAGGAGGCCTTGTTAAGAAAGCACTAAGAAAGGTTTCCTAATCGAAACCTGGCCTAAAGTTTAACATTGGGTAAAACTGAGAGGAACATCTGGATAGTCATAAAGACATACACACACGGTTGCATAACAACATGCATGTTTTTTCCATATGCCTTTTTTTTACACACATTTACTGAAGTTAAACCAAAAACTCTGCAAAGATATGCATAGACAGATCCTTCAGACTTCCTTCCTGCGAATAGCAGGTATGCTTAGTCACCCTGTCTCACACGTACACCCCCACACACAGACACACACACAGGTGTATCCTCTCTTTGTGTCTGAGGTCCACAGGCACCCAGCTGTTCCACTCTTCAAACACCACCAGTTATGTCTCGAGTCTGGGTGAAATGTCAGTTAGTACTCCTTGAATTTGGCCAGTGGTCTCTCCAGTCTCAGACCACCACCAGCTGCTAAGGCCATCTTTTAGAAAAAGGTGCTGTGTGTGTAAATGTGTGGGATACTGCCTTTGTCATTAGAATGAAGAACATTTATTTTTTGATAAGCGGAGTTGAAACTTTGTTTAACGGGTGGATGAAAGTGGACATTTTTTACTCTACGGAAATATTGCTGTGTACATCATAAAAGACGGGCGAAAAGATTTCAATTGGCTCCTCCACCCAAAATCTGTCTTTGAAAGTATTAAATCTTCTGCAGACATGAGCGATGTAAATAGCTTACTCCTCTTTACAGGAAGAAATGGCTCTGAACGTTTTGATGGATACTTTTTCTTCTGCTTGTTGCAACTGAAACCTTTTGTGAACAACATGAACTTAAGTTGACCACAGCTTGTATATGAACCAGGAAAGTACACAGTTTGGAAGCACGCCTCCACACAGTTTTAAGTGTGCTGATATGTTTGTCCTCTGCAAGTTGAAAAGAACGACCACCTTTCGCTGTAAGTCTGATTTTCAGTCGGGTTTTCAAACGGGCAGTTAGCTCCTATAGCAGTAAATTCACTTGTCTTAGTTCTGAGTTTCCTCCAGCTCCCACCCAATACTGCAGTCTGAGCCAGGCTGGCTGGCAGTTGATTGTAACTCAACCCCATTTAGATTTCAGCAGCTAATTTGGATGGCCCCAACTTGCCCATTCTTGCTCAGTGTAACACCCCCCCCCCCCCTCTGCATCTGTCTGCATGGCCAGGCACCAGGGAAAGAATGTCTGCTTAAAAACATGGTGGAAGTCATTCCACACCTCCCTCCCTTTCCTCCCCTCCCTCCTCATTCTCCCTCTTTCCCTGTAAGCAGGGTGGAACAATGCACAGCAGGTTGAACAGCTGTCAAAACAGGCAACCCTTCTTGAGAATGAAGTGCCATCTCCCAGCATAAATGGAATCTGATGAGCCAAGCTTCTCTTCTTATCGGGCCTTGATAAAGGACGCCTTTATTGCGCTGGATTTTCCACCCGCTGCAATTACCAGATCCGGTGTTAAAATGGAGTCATTCACTGAGAGGAGGAGGATATTTTTTTCCAGAAGCTTTTTATGGGTATCATTTAACTGCTGATTTACACAGATTTATCACCAGGTCGGTGATAAATCTGTGTAAACAAATCCATGGTCCCCATGGTCTCTGTGTTAGCAGAGTAAAAAGAATTATGTAAAGGAGTGCTTCTGAAATGTGTCTCCCATATGTACACTAAGTGTGTTGGGTAGGGGCCAGAGAGAGTGTGTGTGTGTGTGTGTGTGTGTGTGTGTGTGTGTGTGTGTGTGTGTGTGTGTGTGTGTGTGTGTGTGTGCGTGCGTGTGTGTGTGTGTGTGTGTGTGTGCGCGCGCGTGTGCCACGAGTTGGCAGGTGAGTGTGGGGGCTCGTCTTACACACAGGTTAACTTTGAGAGATGGTAACTTTTGTTCATGTTGAAACCTCGTGCTTTAATATACACGTGCTTGTTGACAAAATTAAAGGCTGACTATTAGTCTCGATGATCACCTACGCACACGCTTGACTCAGCATCAGCAGGATCAGCGATCTTTGGATACGGCGGCTCAGAAAATAGTGCCGAAGAGAATGGCCCGCTATTTGTCTTAACTGTTTTTGAATATCTGCTGAAATAATAGAACTGGCTTCGCCTTATCACCCAGGCACGCTTGGAAAGTCGAGAGGGGTTCACTGGAGGCTTGATTCAACCGATTAGACTGATGGTGCTGCATAAAAGTCACATACACATGAATTGAAATGCACGCCCATTGATTTGCATAATCACCTCACATTCCTCTTAACTGATGTTCTCCTGCAGAGGTTCCCAGAATCACCTCGCAGCCCCAGGATGTCGACGTTACATCTGGAAACACTGTCTACTTCACCTGTAGAGCCGAAGGCAACCCCAAACCGCAGATTATCTGGCTCAGGAACAAGTAAGACACTGAATGTTATAACCTGTAACTTTTCTGCTCTAAAAAGTCTAAAAAACAAACCTGCGTTATGTATTTTGTTGGATTGTGTACTTGCATTATGCCAAATGCTTCCAACAATATTCAATCCTAGTAATGCAATCCCTCCTCATAGGAAGGAATAGCTCAACATAACGCACACAGGAGAGAGCAAAGCCATCGGTAACTGCTTAAGCTTAAGATCATCAGACTGGTTTTGTTTGTTTTGATTGAGAGACCCCTGGTGGCAGAAATTCTATATTGTAAATGGAAGGCTAAGTCAAATAACCAAAGACTTTGCCCTTCACTGAGTGTTTTTAACCTAGTTTGAGTTTAAAGATGGTTTTAATACATCTGTCTTTGTCCCATTCATTTTTGACATTTTAGATAAGCAAAAGTCACTTGTGTTGTGCTTTTGCCATTCCCATTTCAAAGATGTTGACATGCTGCAAGTTATTAAGTACCAGTCACTGAGTTTTAAGAGTTATTATGTTCCTTTTTTTTTGTTGCAAAATGCAGTTTGTACACATTTGATTGATAGTTTATGAGTTGTGGTATGCATCTGTGTGCCCTCCTTGTAGCAATGCTCTAAATATGCGCGATGACAGTCGTCTGAACCTGCTGGAAGACGGGACACTGATGATTCAAGACACCAGGGAGACAGATCAGGGAGTCTACCAGTGCATGGCCAAAAATGTGGCCGGGGAGGTCAAGACTTCACAGGTCACCCTGCGATACTTTGGAGCCCCGTGTAAGTGGCTGCTATTATTCTAACTCTTAGTTCATTACGAAAGACCTTACTGCTATACAGTATTTCATTGAGTAAATGTACAGGCAAGTAATATACATCCCTGAGTAAAGCTACAGCCAGATATTACATTGTAGGTTCTTGGTTGGTCACACTGGGCAACAATATTATTTTTTTTGTCCCGAAAACAGAAATACGTAGACTTTATTATACTTTTTATACTGAATTTAAATCTGTTTTTAGGATTTTTCTAGCATGCATGGATTTCAAATGGCAGATTGTATATTACATAATTATAAAAATGGCTAATGTTACATAGAAAACATGCTTCTAAAATGTTTCATTGTTGGATGTTTGACAACATTTGGCCGCGGTAACATTTCTCTTTAGTGTCCAGTGTCTGTCCATCTGACAAAAAAAACGATGGGCCAAATTCTAAAATCATATTTGGATTCAGTCTGCAAAAATACTTATCCCTCCCGTTGTCTTCGGGTCAAAATGACCCGCAGCTGTGTTCAACAAAGTTCTATTTTATTTCTATATTTTTATATGTTTTTTGGATCATTGGTGGTCATCATTCTTTAAAGAAACCCTCCCAGCCTCCTTGTCACCAATGATCCCCAAAAATATGAAAATAAAATAGAACTTGGTTGAACACAGATGCGGGTCATTTTGACCCAAGGACAACGGGAGGGTTAAGAAACTAGTATATTTTTCCATGGGACAAAATCTTTGTTAACTAGTGTAATGTTCATGTGAAGCAGGAAATTGAAAATCCAAACCAATCTTCATATATTGCTACATTTGTGTGGGATTGGAGATGAATGTTGACGTTTTCAGTTTTGATTCAAATAGTTTTATCCTCGTTTAGAATTAATGTCACTGTGTTTAATACTGTATGATTTGGGCAGCAGTGGTTCACCGTCGGCATGAGGTCATGTAGGAAGTCGAGAGCGAGGTGTCTGCACCGTGAGTCGTGCTGAAACTACCGTTAGAGTTCAGTTGGTCGAATAACTGGGATGTCCCACTAAGCTGTGAGCAAAGCGTGCTGGCTTTCATGTGTTTCTCTCCACAGACGCACAAAAGAACATTCCGTCCTCTGTCTCTGTTGCTCTTCCTCTCGGTCTTCTACCTACTACACATACACTCTTAAACAGAACTCACTCATCACTCATTGATAGCACTAATTGCTTGCTGCGGGAGATCAGCACGGCTGTCTCTAGATGACCCAGGGGTCATCGACAGTTTTCTGAAAGCAGATGTTGTCCATTTCCTGTCACAGTGTGATTGTAAATATCAGGTGTCCCGCTGTCTACATATTTCCTCTGACTCGATTGTAATCACTGGCCAAATATGGACCGTGTTTTGGGACAAACAGGGAAATGGTTAAGTGTAGTCAAAGTGGCGTTATAAATAGAAATATACAAAGATGTTCTTTGTGCGTGAGTTGACCTTTCAAAAGCAGACATTGCTTCGGGAGCTTCCTTTTTGAAAATGTTGCTAGAATTTGTTTAGGTCATGTCCCGTTTCCTCTAATATACTGAAGCTACTCAAACCAGAAACCCTGATCGCCTTCCGCCTAACGAGTCAAACACTTTCCCCACGTTCTCCCCTTCCGTCTCCCCCCCTGCTCCCTCCAGCGCGGCCGAGTTTTGTGATCCAACCCCAGAACACGGAGGTCCTGGTGGGAGAAAGCGTGACCCTGGAGTGCAGTGCCACGGGCCAGCCACAGCCAAGAGTGTCCTGGACTAAAGGCGACCGGACCCCCCTGCCCAATGACGTCCGCATCAACATCACCCCCTCTGGAGGGCTTTATATCCAGAACGTAGTCCAGGCTGATGGAGGACAATACACGTGTTTTGCCTCCAACAATGTTGACACCATACATGCGGGAGCTTACATCATTGTACAAGGTAAATTATTCGACTAAGGTGAACACGTTTAGGCTTGGGATTTATTCATAAATACGATCAATTTAATACTCTGCGTGGTTTTAGGAGGATATTTTCTCAGCATAAAAAGAGACGTAAACAAAAAGGTTGTTAAAGCTGCCTGCATTTTTTTTTTTTTTTTTGATCTTGGGTCATATGTTTCTACATGGTGTCTTCACATTCATCAGACGAGTTTGGATTGATCAGTATATCTGATGACTGTACACTTTTGGATAAAAACCCATTTTTTTTGTAATGCTCACATTACCGGTTTAAGATGTGTCAGGTGTGTCTACTTCAGCTGCAATATCTTCTTAGCGTCACAAAGTAAAGGCTCCAAATGCAGCATAATTGCATATGAAATTAAATAGCTTCATGTTTTTCCCCCTCTGCCTGCAGCGATCCCCCAATTGACTGCGACGCCACAGGACCAGTCAGTCCTGGAGGGTCACACGGTGGATTTCCCCTGCGAGGCAACCGGTTACCCGCAGCCGGTGATCGCCTGGACTCGAGGGGGCAGTCCGTTACCTTTGGACCGCCGGCACGTGGTGCTGTCTACCGGCACGCTCCGCATCACTCGGGTGGCAGCTCATGACGAGGGCCAGTATGAGTGCCAGGCGGTCAGTCCTGTGGGAACTGTGCGCACTGCTGTGCAGCTCAGCATTCAGCAGAGAGGTGAGTGTGTCGGTGAATCCCCGGTGTAGATGAACGTACAGGACTGGATGTGGTAATGCACGGTTAAACAAATGTACGCGAGGTGACAGAATCCCATCTAATCTGATAGACCCTTCGTGACGGGCTGCATTGCTTGAGCACCTGAAGAGCAGGTTCTATAAAACGGACCACTTAAAAGTACGGCTGAAACGTGGCTGTCACGCAGGCTGGTGGTTAATGAGGCTGTAGGGCCCTTGTGAAACACTGCATGTTGGTGTAGGAGGAGGGGAGTGCTAGGTGGTTAATGTTAGGAGGGTGGGGGTGGTGCAGTACCCTCCATTCACAGCTAATTGGTTGTTTGCACAAGCGAGTATACTATTAAATTACTACGGTGCATGTATACAGCGAAAGGTATACAGTATACACGTGTGTTTGTGCGAGCGCAAGGTTGCGCGTGACGTACTGTTTTGCGTTATAATGCAATGCATTCCGTGTTTGCGTGCACTTTTTTCAGCCTAAGGCACAGAGAAGTTGGTGTTTCACGTTTATTTTTTTTCTTGTGCGCAACTGATTTTATGGTGTGTGTGTGCGCGCGCGCGTGTGCGTGCGTGTAGCAGCTGAAATTACAGGCTTGGCGTAGAACAGGAAAAGCAAAGCAGTTTGTAATCCCCGAGCTGACACCATGTTTTTCCATGTAGTAATGGCTGTTAACATGGCTCAAAGTACATGTTGCATAATGGCTCCACACTGTTAAAGCCCTCTATAAGCCCACGACCAGGGTGGCAGTCTATGACAGCTGTCTTACACTAAGAGTACTGTGCAGAGGAACAGACGAAACAAGGAGAAAATGAAAGAGGGATTACCGGGCTGCGATTTTTTGACATTTCTTCTTTTCTTTTTTTTTTTTTTGTGGATGTTTAGCATGCATTCATTCCGTAGACATTTCAGTTCACGTCTTGAAATGTGACAACGCACGTGCCCGCAGCTTAGATGCGCTGTACGTCGCGATGAAAGTTCAATGTTGATTTAAGGGCAGCTAATTAGAGTCTGACCGCTGTGAAACTACCTGCCACTCCACTTAGTGCTCTTAAGAGTTGTGGGATTTTCCCCATGGCCCGGTGGCTCACTGCTCTGACACATGGGAACCGTGGGGGAGGGAGGCCGCGGACGACTCGTGATGCTTAGACAGTGCAACGTAACACAATGACTCACTCTAACAATACTCAGCACTGTGTGTGTGTGCGTTTATGTGTGAGTCTGTGCTTGTGTTGTGGTCAAGGTGAAGCTGGTGATTTTTGTTACCTAATCAGCCTCTGCACACAAATGGAAATATGCTGTTTCCACTTAGTGTAACTAAAAAAAAAAAAAAAAGAAGACGCGCGTGCGTGCGTGTTTAAATATAGCAGGCCTTCATCTCCCAATTTGAACTCCACATTGACATCGCAGTGATTGTTTTACAACCTCGCCATATAGGAGAGAACGGTGCTACAGTGTAACACAAACACTTTGAGTGTGTGTGTGCTCCGTGAGCGTACGCAGGGTCGTAAAATGCTCAGATAAGGATCAGTGTTTCATGTCTGCTGTGATTTATTTCAACATGCACTTCACTTGTATAGAACGTTGAGCACCGGTGCATAATCATTAACGTGTGTGTGTTTGTGTGTGTGTGTATGTTTTAACTCATTCAGTAACGCCTGTTTTCACAAATGCTCCAAGGGACCTGACAGTGGATTCTGGCCAGGATGTACAGATTCCCTGTAGCGCTCAGGGCCAGCCACAACCTGTCCTCACCTGGAACAAGGTTAGACGCCGAGCGCTCCCGTCGATCGAATAGGTGTCCGTCACCTCGTAAGCTCAGAGGTCAAAGGGTTAGACACACGCTGAGGTGGCAGGAAGAAAGTGACCCGGGCTTGAGATGTGCTTGGTTAGTTTATCGTTTTTGACACAGGAATGAAAACAAAAATGACAATCAAACATTTAAATGGTCGATTTGTTCAAGCAGTTGTGAGGTTCTCAATCGCTGTATCGTAAGTTGATCCCCACTTTGACGTGTTCGCTGCCAGGTTTTATGACCTCTTCCCTCCGTTTCGCCCCCCCTCCCCTCCCCACACACCTTCTCTCTCTCTCTCTCTCTCTCTCAGGACGGTGTGCAGGTGACAGAAAGTGGAAAGTTCCACATCAGCTCAGAGGGTTACCTCGAGGTGAAGGACGTGGGCACCGCTGACGCTGGACGCTACGAGTGTGTCGCCCGCAATCCCATCGGTTACCAGGTTGCCAGCATGGTCCTCACCGTCACGGGTAAGAGACGGTTTATCGGCAGCTCATGACCTGACCGTCTTTTGCAGGTTCTTTCCCTTTCGGGCGGGGTCAGTCAGCGGACCAAGTTAATGAAGAAGGCGTTGACGTGTCGTTGAGCGATAAAAAAAATAAAAAAAAACTACTTAAATCTTTAAACGAGTATTTCTTCGCTTTACATGATATAATGCATACTTGCACCACCGTGCTGTTTTTGCGCGCAAAAGACATTCATTTACTACAGAATGAACATATAGCATGGAGTTAACACTCCATATACAAAAATGCAAGGGGCGTTCCCGATCTGCATGCAATTCAGGATGTCGTGATATTTTTCAGGCCCAAAGAAAAAGGAACGTGAAAGAGAACCCTCGGTAGCTTGCGAGTTGTGAGACGTGCGTGCGTGAGGCGAGCAGAGCTTCACCTCGTCAGTGTCAGGAATGTTGTAAACGTCAAGCGCACGTTGCTGTCACATTATTTCACAGCATGAGAAGCTCTTTGTTGATGATCTCCGTCCAAGTCAGTCAGTAATTCAGTCACACTCTGCTGCCGAGCTATCAGATTCCCGTGAGCTCTTCCCTGCGTGCGTGTTGACGTTTCCTGCTGAGATTTCTGAGGTCAGACCGCAACACTCCGCCCGTGAACCGTAAACCGTATCAAAATGTGCTCAGTTATTGTTGGAATCCATCAGACCTCACGTCGCAATTTCACTGTTTTCAGTGGCACACTCCCGAGAAAGGAGGAGTGCCAGAAATGTTTTCGCTCCTACTTCAAGGAGGCAAGCAAAGCACCACTAAATCAGAGAGTTGGAAAGACCTGTTAGTGAAGGCTATGAGCAACTTGTGATATGTTTTGTTCAAACATATTTGAATTTTTTTTTTTTTTTTTATTTTTTTTACTTGTCTCTAATCAGGCTGTCTTTCTGTCTTTTATCAGTACCTGCAGTCAGCAGAGAGGGGGACACCTTTGTGAGCACGTCCATAGAGCAGGCCATCCGTACTGTGGACAGTGCTATTGAGTCCACAAGGAGACGTCTGTTTGATGGGTAGGATATGAAAAATTCACACACACACACACACACACACACACACACACACACACACACACACACACACACACACACACACACACACACACACACACACACACACACACACACACACACACACACACACACGGGCACTCAGTTCTTCACACTCAAGTCCCTCAAGTGATTGAATCAAAAAGCCATTTTGTTCATAATAGCTAACATATGGGTCGGGGTTTAATCTAAACACATTCACATTCCCCCATACCGATCGAGGTTATGAGGTCTTTTTGTAAAATGTAGCTTGCAATCAGTTCACACAGATTGGGGCGGGGGGGGGGGGGGTAATCACATGCAGAAGCTAGCATTCATACTGGCATGTCATATGAATGGAGCAGATATGGTTTCCTCCAAGACACTGCAGATCCTGATTTGCAATATACAGTTTTTACAATATTTCCTTTGTAATAATAAAAAAGTTGTGTTTTTCTTGGAGAAGGCTCGTTTTAACAGCCTCTGAAGTCTGTAACTTTATGTAGCTTTATTCACTAAGCTTTTTAAATTAATATAATTTGTACTTGAGAAAAGTAAAACATGTAAAAAAAAAATTAAAAAAATTGTAATGCATTGATGATAGACATTGTAGGAAAAAAAAAAAAAAAAAAAAAGCTGACAAGAGGCCCAAACTGCAAAAATATTACGTAATTTGTATTAATGTAAACATTCTGTCTTACACAGATTCTCAGTTCAGATCGAAACGCTCATGGGGAATTAGACACAATACAATTTAGCTTGTCCAACATAATCTTGGTGCGTGACTTGCATTTTGCAAGTTGAGTCAGAGCATTAAGGGAAAAAGCGTGTCCTGTCATTGAGAAGGGCTTCTAATATTTCCGCAGGATTCAGAGTTTTAGTGCGCAGGGTTTGCGATTTTGAAGTGTAGATCAGAATGCTGAAAGGCGAATAACAGCAATTTAATCCTGACAACTCCAGTCAACGGCTTTACTTTATATATTTAGACCCGTGTGTTACGACTTGCCTTTGTCACAGTTTAAGTATCTCCTTTTATATCTCTTGCACTGCTACTCGATTCAGGTCGTAACTGCGAAGCACCTGTTTCTACAGCCCTTATTGAAAGGTGATGATAAAAGTAATGATGTCTTGTATCCAGTGAAGTTTTCATTACCCCCTTGTGTGGAGATGTTGGTGGTTTTCAGCTCGTCAAGGTTTCCATTCTGTCGAATGGTGTGGTTAGCAGTTGTGCTTTTCTTGGCGTGCGCACACGTACACTCTGCGCGCACACACATGCACATAGACACACACGAAGGAGAGCAAATCGCACACGAACACAGCGGTTACTCGTGTTAAGGCATGGGGGATTTCCAGTTCTCTTTAAAGACAAGCACAGAATAGCACGCGGTGTCCTCCTTAGCGGACGGCACCAGCGTCTTTGATCATTCGGAGAAAAAAAAACAAAAATGGAAGTATGCCATCGGAGAACAAGAGCGTTTTAGAAGTAGATGCACACATTTATACATTAACTGCTTCGTTCCGTGTTACGGTTAGATCCCAATGTTGGCAGCAGCTGTTCATTGTTGAAACGAAATGCATCCGTGTTGCCAGCTTTTTCAGATTATTAAAACTAAATGCAGGTAAGGTAGCGTTTTCTCCCACAAGAAAACAGTGCTGTAAGTCCACCTTTGTTAAGTCCTGGCAGACAGTTTCCATGGCTTCACACTTAGTACTGCAGGGTCAGCTGCAGGAGTTGACAAATGTGGCCAGTTACATGAACAGTTCATTTAAACTCACCGGTGGTACTTTTGCAGATAAAGTCCCAGTGTGTTTCAATAGTATTTTAGCATAGGTTAGGTTAGGTAGTTACTTTATTAATCCACAAGGGGACATTTTTTAATTACATGTGCCCCATTTATGAATATGTTTGAAAAGTGAGCCTGATTTATTTATTTTTTATGCCAAAAAATTTTTTTTTTTTTTTATCATTTACACATCTTAGGAACGCCTTGATGGAATTTCTTCAAATTTGGGCACAGACGTTCACTGGCTCAAGGATGAACTGGTTGTACTTTGGTTATCTGAGGTCACTGGAACCTCGTGTCCATCCCAGAAATATCCCAGTAATATATCCAGAATGCCTCGAGGGAATTTCATTCCATCTGGCACAAACCTGAACTGAAAAATGAACTGATCTGATTTTGGTGGTCAAAGGGGAAGGCTACTGTGACCTCACAAAAAACATTGTTTGTGGCCATAACTTTCATACACTAATTATAACAAAAATTCCACACAAATGTCTAATAGTAACAAAGATGATGTGATGATATTGTATATAATAATAATAATACACTTTATTTGTATAGCACCTTTCATACGAGATATGCAACTCAAAGTGCTTTACAGCAAGATAATTACATTCAGTGTTTCACATAAAAACAGATATAAAGGAACATTTAAAAATATAGAAAAGAAATGAGATGCATAAGAACAGATACAAATGCATAATATTCGCCATAACCCCAGGAACAGAAGGAGACATTGTGCCCATATTTGACCTTTAGTCAGATACTGAATTGGTGACACTAATCTTCGGTGCTCAACTTGAAACTGTGGTGATTTTATAGATCTTCTGTGTTATCAGGTTGAATATGCGTGTCAAGCATCCATGTTGGGAGAATTTGTCGCGATGTATATATTTGAAGCATAAAACTTCGTTTTAGCTGTACTGTCCAAATGCCATCAAAGTCTTTATTGCATGTATTATAAGAGTCTGGACAGACTGTAAAGTGCAACTTGACACGTTGGCAGAGGTATACAACCACCAGGCAGTTATATAGAAGGGAGGGTGGAATACCTCTGGATCTGGTACATGGCCTGATGTTCACCACACCCTTCTGTCTGGTTACGCTTTAAAGGTTAGAGCCGGATGTATGGTGAAAAGAGTTTGAGGTGAGCGTAAAGCAGTCCAGCGTTCTTCATGAGGGCGTGGAAGCAGGAACAGCCCATAACCATGCACACAAAACTCAGTAATAAGCTCATGACGGAAGAGATTCGGCTCATGAGTGAAATGACTCGGATGTTTTCGCATGTTTTGGACTTCTCCTTGTTTCAACTCTCCGACCTGCAAAAGCTGCCGTGGAGAAATTGTCTGGAAAATGAAATCTCTTATTTCTGAAGAATGCCATTTGCAGAAGGCGATTTGAAATGCATCTTTTCTCCTGCTTTCTTTAAAAAAAAAATTTTTTTTTAATTCACCATGCTTTGACGTCATTTATTTTCTTCTTAACATCGTATTTATTGTCCCCTCTCCTTCTCTCCCACCTCCCCCGTACTCCAACCTCCCCGTCCCTCATCCCTCCAGTCAGCCTCGTACCCCAGGAGAGTTGCTTGCTCTCTTCCGGTATCCTCGCGACCCCTACACGGTGGAGCAGGCGCGTGCCGGGGAGATCTTCGAGCAGACTCTTTTGCTCATCCAGAACCACGTCAACCAGGGCCTCATGGTGGACACCAACGGCACCGGTGAGGCTAACAAATAAAGTAATATACTGTGCCACTGCGTCAATGATATAACCGGGTTTTTGTACCTTTGCTAGTTTTTTTTGCCTGATCTTATCTGTCATTGTAAAAAAAACTAAAAAAAAACATGAAAAAGTCAGAGAGTTATAAGATTTGAACGAGCGACCTCAGGTCTGCTTTTGTCAAATGTGGCTGTACAAAATGACAAAAAGAGCAATTCAAATGAACACGAAGTTAAAAATTCACAATACGAACTGAAAGGTAAAGATGCGGATTCTTGTTTTGTCGTCGTTGTTTTAGCTGCGTTTGAAGAGCTGACAGTGTTGGGAGGGTTATGACGCACCGCAAACATCCCTACCTGGAACTGAATCACCAATGTTTTTGTTACCTCGTATGTGCCCTGCCCATTAGCCCTCCAGGGGATGGGATATGTTTTCTTTTTTTTCTTTTTTACTTGAATTAAAGAGAGAGAAAAAAAAAGTACCTTTTAATTAAGACACTCTAGATTAACCCTTTATTGCCTTAATGAAATGTTCACCTTGGGTAATAACTTTGGCCGGTAAACCAGCCAAGTTGGGCAACATGTACCACGTATCGTGATTTTCTGAAATTGTCAAACTCTGTATTTAAGCTTTTTTATTTTTAGATTGGGAATGCACATTGTTAATCGGAATCTTTTATCCACTTAGTGACACTCGTGAGTTGTTTTTTTTCTAAATCAAATATTTCAATCCTCAAACAATAAGCTGTTGTATAGCACCAACCTTTTCAATTTCAAACCCATCATCCAAATTCAGGTACACATTTATTGGCTCTTAATTTTAAAATTAAAAAAATTAAAAAAAAGCCAATTCTTCCAAAATATACTTCCTACTTAATTCTCACTGGATTCAGTGCAGAGCTCCCCTCCCCGTTTCCTAAGCTAAGTGTTGTGAAGCCAGTAATTCAATTCTCTGTCTGACTGACCATGTTACCACGAGCAACAGTTGGCTGTGTATAAGCCCCCCTCCACCTCCCCCCAAATCTGTCTGCCATTTTCTCTTAAGCATGACCTCAGGGGACATCGACGTAATCGTGGAGCAGTTGACGACGAGCCTGTAAACAGTTTTATTGGTCCTGTGTCGCACCGCGTAACACTTAACCTACAATCACTGTTGAGTACTGGACACGTTTTAAGATTGCTTGTGTTGGTCCACAGATTGTCTCAATTATACATGCTGGGGGAGCATGGATTGATTTGGATGTTTATATTACATAAGAATCAGACTTTGTGTGCTTTTGACATACAAATGGAACAACTGTCCAATGGTCTACGGAGGAAAGCTGCAGCACTGTGAATTTTGACTTTATGGTGCATGAAAGCATTCATTGTAATGGAGGGGGCTACATGTAACAGCGTAATATCAAAAGGTTAGGTGTGTACAAAGTCAGTAATTATACATGATGTGGGGTTGTTTTTTTTTGGACAGTTTTTCTGAATCAATGAATTACGTGTATATTGTTGATTTATAAATAATAGCGTGTAAAACACTGAGAAGAGTTACAGGTCGTCCAGAAATTCAGGTGGAAGTTAGTGGTGGGGGGGGGAAGAAATAGAGCTTTGTGAGATATGAAGAGAGAGAGAGAGAGTGTGTTTTTATTTCTTATGCCAACAACCAAGTTTTCATTGTTGCAGTGGCCCCAAACAAAGCTAACAAAAGAGCTTTGTGCCCGTCAGCAGAAACAAAACCAAAAAAAAGCTGTTTTTATTATATCTCGACTCGACCTGGGAGGGCAACGCCACAGTTTCCCTATTCTCCTTTGAACCCTCACACATACAAATATACACACCATTAATGAGGCTGGCTATACCGTTTACACAGGAAGTCTCACCCAACCCTCACTGAGGTTGGTAGCACACACTTAACACTTGTTCTCGTGTGTAACCATAACACCGCATTGCTGACAAATCACACACAAACACACACACACACAAACACAAACACACAGGCATTGATATGCTGCACATTGAAGCTCTTACAGAGGCACTCTCCCATATCAAAGCGAGTCAGGGCAGGTTTGCGACATACTGCGACCTGTGCCCTCGAGACACGAGGTTATTTCCGCTGTCAGAGCCAGCAGCAGCAAATGACTGCATCGACCCTATACAAATATTTGATACACGTGCGCGTGCGAATGGTATTACCAGACACTAGGTTACTGTTCATTCGAGTGCCATGCTTCTTCAGACAGTGGGTTCATTGAAAGGTTTCTAAAGTAAGGTCATGTCAAATCAAACCACGCCAAGCACGCTGTGGACCAATAACGCTGCTTAAAACCCGGTTGTGTGGGGGTGATTTTTTTTTTTTTTTTCTCTCCTCTCTCGAATGAGTCCCTCTTTTCCTTTGTTCTCTGTGGCCGAGGTGCTCACGCAGACAGAGATAGAGGAAAAAGGACTTCGGTCTTGCGTTAACAACAACGATCGTCATCCGTACGTCCTTTAAAAAAAGGGGTTTGTACCAGGTTAATAACTGGACTAATTGATTCAGGGTAGAACAGCTTTCCTAATGTTCCTTAGGTGAACGGATTGGTGTGTCATTATTTTCACAAATCTGTAGCCTTTAAATGTTCATTCAGATTCAATTTTTGCTGCCTTTCCACAGCATTTCGCTACAATGACCTGGTGTCCCCCCACTTCCTGGAGGTGATCGCCAACCTATCCGGCTGCACAGCCCACCGCCGCTTCAACAACTGCTCTGACATCTGCTTCCACCAAAAGTACCGCAGCCACGACGGCACCTGCAACAACCTGCAGCACCCCATGTGGGGCGCCTCGCTCACGGCCTTCGAGCGACTCCTCAAATCCGTCTACGATAACGGTTTCAACCTGCCGAGGGGAGCCACCGATCAGCTCCATAACGGACACAGGCTGCCCCTGCCGAGGTTGGTGTCCACCACGATGATCGGAACAGAGACCATCACCCCCGATGACCGCTACACCCACATGCTGATGCAGTGGGGTCAGTTCCTCGACCACGACATGGACTCGACAGTGGCGGCCCTCAGCCAGTCGCGGTTTTCGGACGGCCAGCTGTGCGCCCAGGTCTGCACCAATGACCCGCCGTGCTTCCCGATCCAGTTCCCGCCGAATGACCCTCGGCAGCTGCGGAGCGGCGCCCGCTGCATGTTCTTTGTCCGGTCCAGTCCCGTGTGTGGCAGCGGGATGACGTCTCTACTCATGAACAGCGTATATCCAAGAGAGCAAATCAACCAGCTGACCTCTTACGTCGACGCGTCTAACGTCTACGGTAACTCGCGGCACGAGTCGGAGGAAATCCGCGACCTGGCGAGTCAAAGGGGTCTGCTCCGGCAAGGAATCATACAGCGGACGGGAAAGCCGCTTCTGCCGTTCGCCACCGGACCCCCCACCGAGTGCATGAGGGACGAGAACGAGAGTCCAATTCCGTGTTTCTTAGCTGGAGACCACCGTGCCAATGAGCAGCTCGGTCTGACTGCCATGCACACGGTGTGGTTCAGGGAACACAACCGCATAGCTACCGAGTTGCTGAGACTGAACCCCCACTGGGACGGGGACACCATCTACCACGAGGCCAGGAAGATAGTGGGCGCCCAGATGCAGCACATCACCTACAGTCACTGGTTGCCAAAGGTAACAGCTGCTCGTTACATTGTTAATAGCAATAGCGTGATAATAAGAAGAAATACTTACATATTCCTTTTTTTTTTTTTCTTTTTTTTTCTCCCAGATCCTCGGCGAAGCAGGCGTAAAGATGATGGAGCCTTACGCTGGTTATAACCCCAATATAAACGCTGGCATCCTCAATGCGTTTGCAACAGCCGCGTTCCGCTTCGGGCACACCCTCATCAACCCAATACTCTACAGGTTGGACGAGGACTTCCAACCTATTCCCCAGGGACACATCTCTCTGCACCGGGCCTTCTTCTCCCCGTTCCGCATCGTGAACGAGGGGGGCATCGACCCGCTGATCCGCGGGCTCTTCGGCGTCGCCGGTAAAATGCGTGTTTCCACGCAGCTTCTGAACACGGAGCTGACGGAGAGGTTGTTCTCAATGGCCCACGCGGTGGCTCTGGACCTAGCTGCCATGAACATACAGAGAGGAAGAGATCACGGCATACCGCCGTATAACGACTACAGAACCTTCTGTAACCTGACCTCGGCTCAGACGTTTGATGATTTGAGGAACGAGATTAAGAATGCGAACGTCAGAGAGAAACTGCAGAGGTAGTTATACGCCCAAGATCATTCCTCATATTTATTTATTTTTTTGAATTTGACGTAATTTGGCTCGAGCCCTGCATGTAAAAAAAAAAAAAAAAAAAAAAAGTGAACCGTTTATAGGGTTCTTGTCAGCATTTTGAAAGAAACCATCTTGGTTTGACTCATTTGAATCACTTCAGGGAATCTTGTGCCTCATAATAATTCTGGACCACGTTATATTTACATATGGTTTTGTGTCCCTGACCATTCCCCCCCCCCCCTCCACCACCCCCACCCCCACCCCACCCCACTTCCCACAGGCTGTATGGCACTCCTCTGAACGTTGACCTGTTCCCCGCCCTAATGGCTGAAGACCTGGTCCCCGGCAGCAGATTGGGGCCCACCCTCATGTGTCTGCTTGCGGCGCAGTTCAAACGCCTGCGAGACGGTGACAGGTGCAAGAAAGATCACAACACATCTCGCAAACACATTGCCTGATGAAAAAAGAAGGCCTCCAGTTCACCCTTTCAATCGTTGTCCTGCGTACTTCGTGGTTGCTTTTTTTATTTTCTCTTTTTTTTTTTTTTTATAATGTTGTGTGTCAAGGTCAGGCTTTTGGTTCGTGATGAAAAATAAAACCAAAGCATGATACTAACTGAAGCTTTTTTTTTTTTTTAGCAGTACTTCCGTGAATACGATTATTCAGGACTACGAGGCGATATACCTGCCCCCGCCCCTCTTACGTAAAGGGAGCGTTACAGTAGAATGCCACGAGGGGTGTTAAACTTCTGGCTCTTGTATAATTAAAGCCATATAATGCCAAGCGTTTCTCCCAGCTCCTCATTCTGTTCCTTGTCCTGTTCAGGTTCTGGTATGAAAACCCGGGCTTGTTCACTCCTGCCCAGCTCACCCAGTTGAAGCAGGCTTCTCTGACCCGGGTGCTCTGTGACAACGGGGACAACATCACCCGCATCCAGCAGGATGTCTTCAGGGTGGCCGAGCTGCCCCACGGCTACAGCAGCTGCGACGACGTCCCTCAGATCGACCTGCGCATGTGGCAGGACTGCTGCGAAGGTAAGGAAGAGTTCCGTTCGACACGTTCACTTGCAAAAGGTCTGGTTGTTAGAAACACATCTAAATACGATGCAGTAAACTCCAAAAAAAAAATCATCGTGATTATTATAATGAGCGATCAAACCCTTTTCGACAGGATCAACCCCAAAATTAACATGACTAAGTCTTAAGATTGCATTTGATGCGAGGCATAATAAAGCCAGTTTAAATTCATTTCACAGAACAAGAACAAGCAGTTGTTTGTTATTTATTTATTTATTTATTGTGTACTTACATTTTAATTCGGGATACACGCCATCTCTCCATTAATTCTTCTTTCGTCCCAGATTCTGACCCGGTCGCTCTTTGCGTTGACAAAACGTACCGTACAAGGGAAGAGCAAAGCTAATAAACAGAGAATACCCGGCCAGCAAGAAGGAGGGAGGAGCCTGTTTTGATTTATCAGCCACACATAGAGTTTCCTGTGCGCGCGCGTGTAAAGCAGCGCAGCGAGGACGCGCGCGTCGTTGCGCTCATTTCTATCTCGCCGTACGACGGGAAGTTTTGTGGTTCCTAGAAAGTCTTTATCTTCTTTTTTTTTTTTTTTTTTTTTTAAAGAAGGTTGTCTGGTGAATCGAAGGCACCCTGAGAGGATGAGCGGCCGGCTTTAAACTTTCCGATAAAGATGCAGCCCTCCTGATTCCATTCAACGGTCCTTCCTCACATTTATCGTGACCCGTCTCTCGATGCACTTTGCTGACATTCAGCGAGCCCCAGATGGGTCCTTTCAAGCAGAACGTGGCGTCAACAGTCGTGGTTTCCTGTTGCATGTGCATCGCGAGTGGTTGTTGTCTTTGAGGACAAAACTATACATGTTGTTTCCATTTTTTTTTTTTTTTTTATCATGTAGAATAAAAATATATAACTTGGTTCTCAGTTGCTGTGTGGCAAAACGATGACGACTCTATACGATTGTTTTTTTTTTTCCTCCGTTGGTGAACTGCAGTGTGTCGTGTTGTGTGTTTGACCCACCAGACTGCAGAACTAAAGGTCAGTTCAACGCCCTGTCGTACCACTTTAGGGGACGCAGATCAGCCGAGCACAGCTACAGCGAGGACAAACCTGTCGACAGCATCCAGGAGAACAGGTACCACAGCAAACGTCGGGAATTCATGTGCGGAAATTTTTTTTTTTTTTTTAAATCCGTGACAAGCTTGATGAATTCATCATCTGCGTTTCGGTGGTGAGGTACTAAAAAGGGGGAAATTCGATATTCTATACGCGCTGAAATGCATTTTCAGCTTTGCGGTGTCCGTGTGTGATGTTACTGAAATGTTTACTTCATACAGTACGATGCCGAGCTCTTCCGTGAGACTTAAATTCAGCTATTCATGGTTTCAAATGTTTCCTGCAAGAAATCGGGCATTCTGCACTGGCATGTGTTGTGCAACTAGTGAATGGGCCTGCAAACGCCATATAAACGATAGCCGCACAAGTACAATGTCATTTTAAACCTGCGCGTTTTGTCATTTTGCAGCTCGGTGGAGGAAGCCCCGGGAAGTCCTGTAAATGTCACCGCGACCTCCAAAAAGAGCACTGAGCCCTCAATCAGTGAGTTCCAGGATTTTGTGTCCGACATGCAGAAGACGATCACAAGCTTACGAAAGCAGGTGTGTTTCTTTACTGACACCAGGCGCCGGAGACATAACGTCCATGAACACGAGAGGACATGTGTTTTCACAGCAGATTGACACCAAAGTTAAAAAAAAAAAAAAAAAAAAAAAAAGTGTCATTTTCATCTGATGGAAGATGAAAATTGATGAGAGGGTTTATGAAGCACCCTCAGCATATGGCGTGGTTATTTAGAGTAATTCTAGGAGACGCTTTTTATCCAGAGAGTGGAGGTAATTGATATATATATATATATATATATTTTTTGTATGAGGTAAATTGAAAATAAATCTTTATGTTCAGGAGGATGGGGAAATCTTTGTCTGAAACTCTGTGTTGTCTAAAAGGCACTCTGAGGCACTGAGAGTTGAGCAACCCTCTTGCCTTCCTAGTATTTGTTCCATGAGTGTTACACGTCTTACCCAAGTTGCATCTTAAAAAAAAAAAAAAAAAAACCCAGCTAAGACATTGACACGACCAAAAGCCCCTCACATACAAACATATGTCCCATTAGCATGTCAGCGGACACAGTGAATTCCTCGGGGCGGCGTCCCGGCAATCCCGACCCGCGTCCTGCGGTCGACTGCTGCTTTCAAAGTCCTTGGTAATTACTGAAACCTTGTTGTCTTCGTATCTCTGCAGATTAAAAGACTCGAAACCCGCCTGAGCGAGACCGCCTGCGCCGATAGCGAGGGGCGCGAGCGCACGGACGGGGAACGGTGGAAAAAGGACTCCTGCGCCGTATGCGAATGCAGAGTAGGTTGGACGCCACGCGCAAGCACGGCACCGCAGGAGCACGTCCGCGCCCGCCCTGCTCGCGTTCTTTCCTTTTGAAACTCGAATCGGCATGTCGGTGTTTTCTCTCTCGCCGGGGGCCCGGCTGTCCGTCAGCCTCAGACACTCCGCGGGACTCTGCTCACTTTAAATGCCCCGGTTCCTCTTCGTCTGTCGCCGTTGGAAGCGGTTCACCTTTTCGAGCACCTCTTTGGCAGCGTGCTTTTCCTGGCACCGCTTTCTCCCCGCAGTGCCTTGTGTGTGTGTGTGTGTGTGTGTGTGTGTGTGTGTGTGTGTGTGTGTGTGTGTGTGTGTGTGTGTGTGTGTGTGTGTGTGTGTGTGTGCGCGTGTGTGTGTGCGTGTGTGTGTGTGTGTGTGTGTGTGTGTGTGTGTGTGCGTGTGTGTGTGTGTGTCTGTGTGTATACCAGCCACTTCTCTGGCTTTCATCCTTTATCTCTGACGCCTTGTTGATGCCAGCTGCTGGCAAAGGTGATGCCCCCCCCCCCCCCATGCCAAACCTAACTGGCTCCGTTCTCCTCCAGGCCTCTCTTTCCCTCCCGCTTACATTGTGTTGTTGTCTTTCAATTCAAATGTTCATTTTTTTTTTTAATTTTGCTCACCATATCTGATAACACGCCCGTCAGTTTCTCGCTCCCCCCCCCCCCCCCCAAAAAAACCACAAAAAAAACCTATCGCCTTCCGAGAGTCTCTGTAATTGGAGGACCTCTGCAATAATTCAACTTGGCAGGCAGAAGCACGATGAGGAAAGGCTGTCTGGGAAAGAACCGTCCGGCTCGACACATCATGCTGTTGCTCTAAAACGGAGCGCTCTGTTGTTCTTGCTCAGCCTTGTCGTCGGGCCCTCCATCGCCGGGGAAAACTTTTCAGTCACCGCTCAGCGCAAAAACAAAAGCAGGAGACGGCGACCAGCTGATAACACACACGTTGAAGACATCCATTTTGTGAAGTCAAGATAACTACGGCGCGCTGTCGTCGTCGCTTCTGCTTTTGCTGCAGCGTGTAATACTTCGCGGCTCCCCGTATTTTCGATGCGAGGTCGAACTCGACGTACGTGAAACGTGTCTTGGGAGGTTTCGGGAGAGGTCCGCGCGCCCTCCCCGTCTTTGGAAAAGCAAACAAACTGCGTCTTCTGCGCGCTCTGCGAAGTTTATGGACTAATATCGGCGCGGAAAAAAAAAAAAAAAAAAAAGCCCGACGTTCAGACTTTGATGTGTGGACGGAGAAAGAGAAAAACAAACTGTTAAAACGTATGTAACTATTTTCTAATAAAGGAGGACTTTTAAGGCTTCCACTTATTTGGTGTGAGATTAAGTCGGAACAGCCGGCAGCCTGAGACAGAGAATGAAAGCGTGCGTCTCACACCAGAAGCATGAGGTATTTGGCAACCCCCCCCCCCCCCCCCGTCTTAGCAACGCGCCCTTAAAATAACAGTAAAACGCTTAAGACCTGTTTTTTTTTGTTTTTTTTTTGTCGGCCAATCACGCAGTCAGCTTTCTGTTGCCTCAGGGTACCGGTGCTCCCAGCGGCCTCATTTTAAGACCCGGAGTCCTCCGGTTTTAAAGAACACAACTGACCGACTGTCCCTTCCTGTCCCCCCGTCCCCACTACAGGACGCCCAGGTGACCTGCTTCGTGGAGTCCTGTCCGGCAGCCGAGTGCAAACGGCCCGTCAAGCTAAAAGGCGCCTGCTGCCCGGTGTGCCTCGAGCGGGCGGGCGTCGACGGGCGGCCGAAAGCAGACGCCCGACACGGATAACCCCCTCAGGACCGCCCCCCTCCGACCCCCACACACACACCCCTCACCCCCCACCCCACCTCCCGCGGACAATCCTCCTGACGAAACAGCTCCGGTTGTCTTGAGAGTCACGCAGTCAGACGTATCGAGAGAGGAGACGAGACTCACGACGGTGAGCTGACCCGCGGCCGCCGGCCAAACCTCGATAGACCCAATAGCCTCGCCTCAAGTGGGTTTTTTTTTTTTTTTTTTTTTTGGTTACGTTCAATTTTGTATTTTTGTTTTCTTCGATCAGGGGAGGGGGAGATTTTTTTTTGTTGGTTGTTTTGTTTCATTTCAGCTCGTTGCACCCTCCAAGGCCAGCAGCCGGAGACTCGGTTTGAAATCCCCACACCACCCCACACCACCCCACCCCGCCCGGCCCCGCAAGCCGGCGATTTACTAGATGGATTTATTTGTGAACTGATTGGGCGGACGGACGGACGGACGGACGGACGAATGAATGGGTGGATTATAAACAAGACGGACAAACCGCTCCTCTTTGCTCGCCGGGGGCTCCTGACGCGCAAACGGCCGCCGTTCGCTCTCCTGCGGCTAAACGCCGGCAAAACCAACGACCGGTTGCCGTCGACGAGCAGGAAGAGGAAGTAGATTGGAAGCCGGCGGCCATTTTGTTGTCTCACGAAATTGTTCTCAGGTTAGAGATGCCGAAAACTGGTGCTATTTTTCCCCTTTTTATTACGATTTCATTACTAAATGCAAACTTTAAAAAGTATTGTCTTTTGTATGCCAAGCAACCTATATACACTCAGTATATGTCTTTTAATGATACATCACAAGGGGGAGGATTGGTTTGTTCAGTCGAAAGACCTAACGAATAGAGTTACTTCATCGTTTAACCCGCGGTGCTTTACATCACATTACAATTATGTGTTTGTTTTTCCCTTCTTGTATAAAAAAAAGAAAAAAGAAAAAGAAAATGCTTACATATGAAGATAATGTGAAGCCCTTAAAGAAATGTCTACTGATAACTGCTCCTCTATCCATGTTTCACCTCCTTCGATTGTCTCTGCTGGCCTGTCCCGAGCTTGAGTGAGGTGGAGCCTCGTGGTGCTCTCCATTCAGGACACTCGATCCAGCTCTCGCACTGTTGTGCTCCTTTCGAAGTTTCACTTTTGCTTTCAGGACGCAGTGAAAGAATTTCCATTTTTTTTTTTTTTTTTTTTTTTTTTTACCACTGTAACGTTGTTGAACTTTATCCCGGTATTTCCTCTCCATTTTATAAAGCCAAATGTATGATTTTAGTAACTTCTACATTTACTTAAACAAAAAAAAACACAAAAAAAGCATGTCTCTATCTATGAAACTATGTATGAATGTTGTAATGGTCAGGATTTAGCCTTAACTCTTATCACAGCAGTATTCTTCTCCTTCTGACCTGCTCATACTTGTGTTTTAGTCATGCATCGCCTTCAGTCCATACAGCACTGTACACACAAGTGAAGGACTGCTCCTTAAACTATTGACTGCTTTTTTTGTTGTTGTTGTTGTTGTTTTGCTGTTATGGACCTGCAGCTCTTCTGCTCCAGTTTCCACAAAGACACTCTCTCGCATGCATTCCTTTGTCAAGCATCCACTTTGACTCCTCCTTCCCCCCCCCCACCCCCTCTTTCAATTTTTCTGCTCATGTGTAATGCCCCCCCCCCCCCTCACCGTAGAGGACGGTCTTCAGTGTTGATGTAGGCGAGGAATGGCTACCCTGCTCGCGTTTCTTTGCCATATTGAAGATTTTTTTTGGGGAGTCTGGAGTGACGTCATTTCGCGGAGCATGTGTGGAGCGCCGGCTTCTCTGGCCCTCTGACCCTCATTCCACTGTAATGGAAGCCAGATGAGAGGGGAAGCGAGGGTAATGCTGGGTGGGGGGGGAGGCGGGAGGCGGGAGGGGAGGGGTGCCCGACGATTGGAATACAGCGTCGATACAAAAAAAAAAAAACAAGTCTTCATCCGTCTCGCCGTTGCGAGACACTTGACTCCCATCAGCGGGGCCTTCCACGCGTACTGTACATAGATGAAAAACCACTCGTCGTACTCCCATGCACTGGCTCACTCAGCGTAACACAAGTCACCATTTTTGTTTTCCCTGTTTCGCTTTGCTCTCTTTTGTGTTAAAGCAGCTGCAGCTGCCGCGCTCCTTTCCATTGTTTTCTTTACGTGGTCACGTCCTGAGCAAACATCTGTCACTGAACAGAGATATGATACCCTGCGGGATGTTCCATTCAGGATTCCACGCAGGGGGGGGGGGCTGGCGGTCACACTGGTAAATTAGTATTTTTAATCACATGTTCAAATATACCGGACAGGTTTGTTCATCCAATTGTGTGTTTACAGTTTGGTTATTCTGACTGTGGCCTCTCCTAAAATACCATGTTATACCATGTATTACATTATGTGTTCTCGTGTGTGTGTGTGTGTGTGTGTGTGTGTGTGTGTGTGTGTGTGTGTGTGTGTGTGTGTGTGTTTTACAGATTTTTTGTTTGTTTGTTTGTTTGTTTTATTTGATATATTTTCATAAACTCTGTGCATGAATGAGCGTATGAGTCTCTTTCTGTCTCAGTAACGGGCTGAATGCATTTTGTCCATCGTCCCAAGGTCTGGCTGCCAAATCACTGTGAGCTCTCATCGTTAGCGGTCTTCACATCGATTTGACTATTGTATCACTTCATTTTTATTTTCTGGTTGTTGTTGTTTTGGGTTTTTTTTTTTTGGTTTCTGGTTCCCTCTATTCATTTCCCCTTGAAAGAAAAAAAAAAAAAATTGTCAATGGAATGCACTGCTCTTCAAGACTGAACATGCTTTACCTACAGTGTCCCTTAACCAGTGGTCAATGTGGATATACTAGCACCTATCATGACAGTTGTATTGTACCTTTGCCAAAGAATGGTTTGCACTGTAATGTATGCCTCTCAACAGTAGTCATAAATAAATAAGCCACGTTTGAATTACAGTCCTACATAATGGTGCCTGTTCTTTTTCAACTCCTCTGCTTGGCAGCAGCTCACGACCAAGACGACAGAAAAGAGAAATCTTAAAGATGCGACCTGTCACTCGCTGATTAACGCTCCGTCGGTGCTCAGACTTTTGATTTTGATTATCACAGAACATCTTTGGTGCCGTAAAATCAATGCAACGCTGTTACATTTTC
Source organism: Brachyistius frenatus (assembly GCF_029030835.1). Taxonomy (NCBI): domain Eukaryota; kingdom Metazoa; phylum Chordata; class Actinopteri; family Embiotocidae; genus Brachyistius; species Brachyistius frenatus. The sequence continues at coordinate 9,188 of NW_027210774.1, read as the reverse complement.
TATTTTAGCAGCTGATAAAGTCAAGTCTCTTCGCAACGACTCCACGTTACTCTCCTGGTAGTTCCTGCTCTTCCTCAGGAGCCCGAGGTTCCTTTTGATATTTGATTTGCAGGTTTGATAATACTTCCAGCTCCTGCTTCTGTTTTTGGCCATCCTTGTTTGTCTGCCTGCCAGTTTACCGGTCGCTCTGCTCACCTCTTTGATCCGCACTGAAATATGTCTTTAACTGTTAGATGGATGCCATTAAAGTTCAGTCGTGGTCCCCCAGAGGACCCTTCGCTTTTTTTTTTTTTTCTTTTTTTTAATTGCGCCCTCAGCAGTTCGAAGTGTCCTCTTAATCCACATGACTAAAGCGTCTCACCAACTATTGGATAATATAATTAGCAAATTAATGTTACGTTGAACTACGAGAGTAACGATAGAAAAATATGATATACCGTACCTGCTCGACAGCATTAAGCTTCAAGCTCCACTGTGCCTAAGTGCAGAGTCACTGGCATTGCTGCCTCTCACTCTTCTCCTTTGGTTTGTCTTCTGGCAGGTTTTGACAAGAGAAGCAACACTATCTGGATCAGGTATAAACAAAAAAAAAGGCAGCTGTGAAGTCGTTGAAGAGGGATGTTTGCAAGGTGAGTAATATGACATGTTGAAAAAGCCAATGAACGTTAACCCCGTTACGTGACGCCCGCTTCAGACCGTTCGGCTGGAGATCTTCTCGTGCATTGTGGCTGCCCCCCTCCCTCCTCTCACGTGTCCTAAGTCTGTTTTTCAATGTTGGTTGTGGCACATCCTCCTCAGAAATGAGATGCAATCTGAACGGTGAACACCAGGGGCAGCGCCGAGACGTGACGGGGTCGGTCGGCACGAAAGCAAAGACGGCGAAAGGAGGACGTTTTGAAGACAAGCCGATGGATCGAGTCCGTAATTACCTCCGCCGGTACCACGTGTCGTCTGCACAGTGAAAACGTTGACATGAAAACCTGCAAAAATAAATGGAAACAAGTCTGCGACCCATGTGTTCGGGCACGATCGGAAGTGCCGCCGAAGAGGGCCGGCGCTGTGTTTCGTCCCCACCATTAGACGCCTCAACTGGCTCGGCAGTTTTATCCCATTAATGTTCCACCGAGACCAAAATAATATGGCGATGTCGCCATTTGTATGTTTTGTGCAAATTTGTAAGTTCTATCGATATCGTTAGTCCTGATGGTGTGCCCACCGGTGGATTCCTCAAGTAACCCGCAGAGAACACGAGCAGGTACGTGACCAGGCGTCTGCATGAATGCGTAGTTAAAAAAAATAAACATCTCTGAACCAGCCACGTATGCTTTCTAGCAAATTGTCTCTGCTCTGGAATTCGTTTTGCTGGTAACTGTGTTTTAGCATTGGTCAGCACTTGCCTGAAAACCTGACATGACACGAGCCCCCCCCACCCCCCACCCCCACTTTATCTCCATCTACACTCTGTTTCCTCCATCCACGTATCTCCCTTGGTCTTTTATCCTTCTCCCCCGAGACTCAGCGTTGGCAGCTGGCGGGAGGGGGGGGGGGGTTAGTGGACGGAGCGTCTGGAAGGAAAACCGGACCAGGAAATGAGGTTTCCAGTGGCTGCACAGATAAAAAAGGGTTTTCATCTCCTATCCCGGCAGGAAAACACATCATCACGCTGACGACAAGGGACCTACCTTATTTCGAGTAAGGGGGACGCAAACATGAATACACTCATGCACATCCTCTGTGTTCCTCTCTTACCTGCTGCAGAGTTTCCCTTCCCTTTACCGACAACAGCCAAAGGTTCGGGCTGTTTTTTTTTTTTTTAAATTACCTTCTCTTGTTTAATGTGGAGAAAAGAAAAAAAAAAAAAAGATGGAAAATCAGATTATGTAAGCGAGGAAGTGCTGTAAGTGTCTGGGCTAGATGTTGGCCAGCAAAACAACACGCACAAACACCAATCAACAAACCACCTATCAACCGACAAACTGTGACTAAAGCATCCATCAAATCCAGTTCTCAATTTCCTTCCAGCGCTTTTCAGATCTCGAGGCAGGCGGTAGGAAAGAGGCAGACGACTGTGGCTTCTAAAAAGTTTGGAAAGGACACCGGCCTGCAGCTGCACAACCCTGGCTGTAGCAAAGCCTGTCCCTTCCCACTCATCACATATTGGAATTTCATTTAGGCAATTGGCTCTCCGCATTACACCTCTCACTTGCCAAGGTGGGGGGGGGGTTCTTTCCCCTCGCTAATGGAACATCATTCTCATTTCCAGAGCGAGGAGGATGAAAGGGAGGGAAGTGGTGTCCCGCTTAGGGAAAATAGGTTTTGCAACCCCTGACTCGAAAGGACTGCAGCGATGGCTTGTGACGACCCCCCCCCCCCAAACCCCCCAGCAGGTGGGAAATGTCATGAGACGGCTTCCGGCAAGTGTTTTTTTTTTGGCACTGACACACAAAGCCACTGAGTTGACAGTGTCGGTGTTTGCACACTTGCAGTATGCTGAAAGCAGCATTAAAAGGTGAGTGTAAAAGTTGTAAATGTGCCCTGATGGTGGCACAAGAGGAAATCATTTTCATTTCATTTTTAAAAATCAAACGGTATACAAAGTACAATCCGTGACGAAAAAGTTTTCTTCTTACTAATGCAGACGTGGACATTTTGATGGCGCAGTAATGGTAAAGGAAACGTCACGGGATCACCACCCTTACTAGGAGGCGTTCTCCGCGCACTACGTGCATCCATACCAGCGTTTATTGCAATCCGGCTTTCTCTTGACCAATAAGCAGTCCCTCCAGGAATTGCGAACCCACTGATAATTGAGATAAGTTCAAGCCGTCTCCACAATATTTGTGGGAGCTTCCAGTTTTGCTAAATTCATGTGATTTTTCCACATAAAATGTACTCAACAGAAGCTCTGCTGAAAGTATTACGGTACCTGTGTAGCTGACCGGATGCACCTTCTTCAGTCGTGGACGGTGACTTTTGAAACACGATTGCCATTCAAAACGCCTCGACATCGTTTTATTTTAGATTTTTATTTCGATAGATTTTCTGAAGCATTTCAAAGGTTTCCGTTGCCGATATCCCAAGTTTGACACAAATTTAGAGAAGTGATTTTTGCTTCAGTCCATGGTAAAAAAAAAAATATATATATATATATATATATATATATATATGAGCTACCACTGCTTACAAAAATGAGTGTAACTGTGTGCTGATGTAGATCAAGCGATGTAACTTGGAATACTTACTCAGGAAAGTTAGTGATTCCTCCTGCTCCGTGAATATTACAGTAATGCACTCTGTTTACCGAAAGGACTCCGGAAGTACATTGGTACGGTATCTTCTACTTCCTGTGGACTTTTGCTTTTGTCTTAATGTAATTAATTACACTGTCACCTTGCTATCGCTGTGAGAGTCCTATACTTGTTTTGACTTGGTAATGGACTGCACATTCAACTACAGTATATCTGCTTGTATTTATGGTTTAGTTGTTATCGGTATTTATGTAACAGTAAATGTGTGTCTATATCGGTCAGCATGGAGGTTTTTGGTTTAGTCTTCCTCTTTCCTCCTCGGTTCCTGATGTCATTCGCAGCTTTTGTTGTTTCCAATTCCCAAAGTGTGAGTTACACTAATTCGATTTACGGCTGTAACTCAGCGCAAAATAGAGTGCTACATTTAACCCCCTTTCCCCTGAGGGGGAATTTCTCCCCCCATATGAAAATACCAAACTCCTTTTCCAGGTCCATTAACCGTGATTACCTAAACAGAACGTATCCTGTTGCTAAAATGTGGACAAATCGGGTCAGCAGAAACAGATAAGAGGAGGTACTTTTTTTCTTCAGTTTTACCCAGCCTAGATAGGATAATATCAACCATCTGTGTGTGTGTGTGTGTGTGTGTGTGTGTGTGTGTGTGTGTGTGTGTGTGTGTGTGTGTGTGTGTGTGTGTGTGTGTGTGTGTGTGTGTGAGAGAGAGAGAGAGAGCGGGGCAGTGAGTTGAGAGGAACACACAGATACAAAGTAATTGTTGCTGATAGAGAGCCAAGCAAATCTCATGTGAGGACTGGCTGAGCGCCTCGCTGGCAGATGACTGACTGGCAGATGGGATGACTCAGTGCGTGACCGACTGACTGGCTGACTGATAGGCTCGCTGGTTGATTTGCCTGCATTCCTCGGTGCACACCAGCGGGGTACAGTCTGACCCAGCGTGATAATCCCCTCGCTGCCAGGACCCCTAATCAGCTCTCCTCTAGACCCTAAAGTGGGCCAGCAAATGGCGGGGGGAGCCAAACTCTCACACTGAAGGAATGTATGTTAACAAGCACACAAAGCACGTACACACACTCTGCGACGCCAAAAAAAAAGAACTATCTGTCTACAAAACCACTACATCTTTCCAAATGAAAGATATGCTGAACAAGATAAGTGAACTAGGCAGCAGAATTCTTCTCCAAGGTTGGGAAATTTGAGGCGGGAGTGTGAGAAATGTACTTTAAATTACCAAAGTCACCAAGAAACAATCAAAACAGATACACAAAGGTTGTTTTTTTTCTTTTTTAATCGAGGGAATTCACCTGATATTGATGCCAAACACTGTCAACACTGTATATTGGGCAATAAACTAGAGGGGAACTTCTTTGTGTTGTGATATTCATGATACAAAATAAAATCTGTCTAAACTGCTGTGTGCTGCTGTTGCATGTCCATATGACTAGTAGCTAATGTAATTACAGCTGGTAATTTAATGTGCGGATAGAATCAAACCTCATGTTTTCCTAGATACCAGTTTCTACAAAGACTTGATGCATCGTTCGGGCTTAAAGGCCAAACCTGTTGCTATAGACGATCAAGGAAACAAACTGTTAGTTCCGCAACAAAGATGTAATCCCTCACCGGCTTCCCATTCACAAGGCTTCAAAGCTGGCCTGTTAAGATGCTCAACCAATCTGGAGGTACTGTACTTCTGTTGGTAAATGAAGTCCACGTTTTTTCTGGTGGGTAAGAATTTTACCAGTGCACTGTGAGCACTGCAACCTTTTTCTGACGGTCCAGTCGTCGCTACTGTTGGAGCTGTAAAAAGGTGAATAAATTGTGGATAAATGAAATAAAAGGCATCAGAACCCCTAAGAAATTGATCTGTTTGATCTGATAACATTTGGAAAACACTAAGCGATTACATTTTCTTTTGTCATTTTATCCCCATTTAAGTTAACATAGGGCTAAACTGAAGGTCCCCCTCCCTGATACAAAATGTCACCAGAGCACCAGAATCTCTGGAAAAATTGTGCCTCAATGAAATAAAAGGTGTGCATAAAAGAAGTCGCAGTCATGCCGATTCTTTTAGCTTTTACAATTTTTGAAAAGTAGGTTACTGTAATGTGGTATCACTTTTCATATCTTGTAAGTAATACCTTTAAGCTTCCTTTGCCAGTATGTTAACACATTCAGCTGTGATAGCGTTGCTAGGTGGGACTGATCAAAATACAGAAAGGTAACAGTGACAAATCAGCAACAAACACATAGGTGCTGCAAACAGAGAAAAATGTATTGATTTTTACAAATATGGTGGCCCCTCCATCTCGTTTGTGAGTTGACACGACTAGAAAAAAAGCATTAAATATGAAGAAAAATATTGCAGTGACCACCTCCCCGTGAATATGTTGTGAGATCATAGCATTTTGCCATAACTACAACTCATTGGGAGACATATGTTCATGTGCTCGAATTAAAACAGCTACACTTCTTCATCGCTATCATATCGAAAAATGTGTCAGGAATGTACACGGCACTTTTACGTTGAATTAGGTAATAGAATGAAGTCTTTGATGTTTTCCTCGAGGCCAGAACAAGTCAACACTTGTCGACTATATCCTCATATCATCGTCATCTGGTGAAGGCATTGTTGTGTATGAGCAAAGATCGTCACAGTAAATGCATACGCGAAGATGAACAGATACATATTAACCAAAGAAATAGTAAGCTTGTAGTATGCAATGCTGCTATAAAAGCCTCGGGAGAGTGAATCACATGTAATTGTGGTGCAAGAGTCAAAGGAGTGACTTCATCCCAAACGTGTTATCTATCCATAGACCCTAAATTCAAGGCGGCCCGACAAAATCCCTCGGAGGAGTTCGACAAAGTACAACGTGTCAGAATCGGCCAAAATGGCGACTAAATTCAAAATAGTGGACTACTTGTCGAGTTTACGTAACGGTGCAATGTAACTTTTTGTGTGTCGAGGGGTGATACACGTGCTCACCGGATTTCGTGAATTTAGGTAAATGTGGCCGTCGGGGCATCTCTTTAGGGGGCGCTCTCGAGCCGTTTGGCCACGCCCACTCACAAAACACATATATCACATGTATTGTCTCACCACGCCAAATGTATGTCACACGTTTCGTGAGGTTTCAAGCATCCTTTGACCTTAAACATAAACTTCCTGTGTCACGGCGAGACATCCAAACTTGCCGCATCGTCACGGCGACGCCCATTGACAAAGTCGAACGAATGTCTCAATATATCATCAACTACATGTTTAGGTTATTGTGACACGACTTTACGTTCATGGGATCAACCAGCTTCGACGTAGAATGTGAAAGCATGAAAAGTGTCATTTCCAGTGGCCAACAGGGGGCGCTATGACTATGAGCGAATATTACCCCGCAGGTGTCTTCAGGGCGGAGCTGTTATCATACCTGTGATGTTTGGAGAAGGTCGGTCCATGTACGTAAGATTTAAAGCAACTCGTAGTTTCATGGCGAGACGCTCAAAATGGCCGCCTCTCACGGGCACATGCATCGATAAAAACGAATTATTTTGATAACTATTAATCCCAAACATGTTTTCTATCCATAGAACCTAAATTCAAGTCGGTCCGACAAAATCCCTCGGAGGAGTTCGACAAAGTACAACGTGTCAGAATCGCTCAAAATGACGAATGAATTCAAAATGGTGGACTTCGTGTCAAGTTGACATAACGGTGCAATGTAACTTTTTTGTGCGTCCAGGTGTGATACACGTGATTAAAAAAAAGTCGTATTATAGCATGTCGGCTAAAATATGGAAAAAAAAGTCATACGTCGTCGGAAATATGATCACGGTCATATTTTGCACGACATGCTATAAGTATGACTTCCGTTCAAGTTATGGACGGCAGCATAGTGGTGCACCTTTCAGCGTTGTCGTCTCTCAGTCTGAAGGTACCAGATTCAATTCTCACCTGGAAAGTTATACGTGGAATTTGCACGTTCCTGCAAAACTAATAACCTAAAAGTAAAGTTTGTCGTCCATAATAAGGATGACTAACTTATGCATGTAGTCCATAATGTAAAACATTACATTCAAGCAAGAACATGCAATAAGCTCTTTTATTCTTTTGCTTGTACTTTGCGGTTTTATTTTTTTCAATTTAGAATATATGTATAAAGTCCTATCTAAACTATTTTTGTCTTAACTTGAAGAAAAACATTATTATTAAGAATTAAAACCGCAACCTATAACTCCACCGTCCACAAATATTCATTCAAATGCCACCAAAATTGCCGCAGACATTCTTTGGATAGTAAATATACATGTTTTCAAGGAGGTCTGCAGTGATATTAAATATCTTCCTGTAATGTGTAAAAGATGCAAAACTTTTTCAATTTCTTCAAACGTTTGAACTTCTTTAAAAGTTGAATCACCATCAACAGGTGGAATCTGAACCATTAATAGCAACCTTGGTGAAGTAGAATCTTTTACCTGTTGAGTTAACCAGACTGAAGGCTGAGTCTCTGGAAGCTCTGAGTGAACTCTGTGGTACACTTTCTCATGCCACGACTCATTCTCCGCCACAGAAGATAGTCCTGCGGTCTACGACGCCGACTTCCAGCGTGAAACGACCTCATGAAGACACGGGTTCGAGCCCCGCTGAGGTAACGCAACACACACTTGGTTCACGGTTTACCCGCCGAGGTAACGCACGAGGTTCACGGTTTACCCGCCGAGGTAACACAACACACGAGGTTTACCCGCCGAGGTAACACAACACACGAGGTTCACCGTTTACCCGCCGAGGTAACACAACACACGAGGTTCACGGTTTACCCGCCGAGGTAACACAACACACGAGGTTCACGGTTTACCCGCCGAGGTAACAACACACGAGGTTCACGGTTTACCCGCCGAGGTAACGCACGAGGTTCACGGAGGGTGAGACCTTCTAAGGCAAGTCCCTGTAAGGGTAAGCCACAAACCAAAGGTAAAAAAAAAAAGTCCAAAAGAGACTCTTTTTTTTTTCATTGTATACTAGTTGAGTTGCCTCACAGTGAGAAGTAACTTGAGGCATGTCAGTTCAGAAAAACGTCATAATCCAAAACGTCATAAAAAAAGTCATACTATAACATGTAATCCGAAATATGATCAAAAAGTCATACTATAGCATGTCGTCTAAAATATGATCAAAAAGTCATACTATAGCAAGTCGTCTAAAATATGATCAAAAAGTCATACTATAGCATGTCGTTCAAAATATGATCAAAAAGTCATACTATAGCATGTAATCCGAAATATGATCAAAAAGTCATACTATAGCATGTCGTCTAAAATATGATCAAAAAGTCATACTATAGCATGTCGTCTAAACTATGATCAAAAAGTCATACTATAGCATGTCGTCTAAACTATGATCAAAAAGTCATACTATAACATGTAATCCGAAATATGATTAAAAAGTCATACTATAGCATGTCGTTCAAAATATGATCAAAAAGTCATACTATAGCATGTCGTCTAAAATATGATCAAAAAGTCATACTATAGCATGTCGTCTAAACTATGATCAAAAAGTCATACTATAGCATGTCGTTTAAAATATGATCAAAAAGTCATACTATAGCATGTAATCCGAAATATGATCAAAAAGTCATACTATAGCATGTAATCCGAAATATGATCAAAAAGTCATACTATAACATGTAATCCGAAATATGATTAAAAAGTCATACTATAGCATGTCGTTCAAAATATGATCAAAAAGTCATACTATAGCATGTCGTCTAAAATATGATCAAAAAGTCATACTATAGCATGTCGTCTAAAATATGATCAAAAAGTCATACTATAGCAAGTCGTTTAAAATATGATCAAAAAGTCATACTATAGCATGTCATCTAAAATATGATCAAAAAGTCATACCTTTAGTCATAGTCATAT